>NC_136061.1:39611321-40191880 GCF_964261635.1 Lissotriton helveticus | reverse complement strand
AACGGGGACCTGGACAAAAGCCTTTGAAATCCATTCTAGACCTTCCAGATAAAATCGTACAGAAATTAAAAACCCTGATCCCAGAAAAGAAAGTGGACTGGTCGATAGTAACGGCCTGTCGCCAGAAACCCCAGGAGGATGTATCGGAATACTTCTCCCGGTTTGAAACGGTGTTCTCCGATTACAGCGGCCAGGACATGACCACTGCAACCGGACACCATCTTTTTGTCCAGAATTATGTTAAGGGTCTGTCATCAGAGGTCTCCCAGAAACTACAGGCTAGCGAGAGTAGTTGGGCAGCCTCCAAACCTACGGCTATCCTCCAGATGGCCCAATATTATGAACATCAGAAAAATGAAAACGATAGGGCAACAGAGAAAAAGAAGAAGGACTTGAAAGAGAGGGTGATGATGGCCCAACTGCAAGGGGTGACTATAGGACGAGACCAATACCGGGGAAACTATCAGACGAATGCCCCAAAGTCCCAGGACCGCACTTTGACTCCCCACAGTGGACGTACAGACCTTAGAGAGGACCAGTGCGCTTTCTGCAAAGGAACTGGCCATTGGAAATCCCAGTGCCCAGTTCTACTGGAAATAATCAGAAACAAAGACCCCAAGGACATAGCAAGTGGACCGAGAAATAAGGGACAACAGCGAGGGCCCCCTAATGACACGACTAACGATAGATCAGGCAGACCAAATACATTTGATCGACCCAGACAGAACCAATACCAGCAATCTGACTATGACGACGCCCACAACTTTGCATAGGACTGCCAAGGGCAAGGGAGGGATCCAGTCGAGCTCTATGTTGACCAGCAAGGCCCTTACGTCACTGCTAAGGTCCTGGGTACCAATTCTCCATTTCTGGTAGACACTGGCGCAACACGTAGTGCGTTATCTAAACGACTGATTCCGGGGGCACCCTTGTCTGGCTCACTTATAACATCGACAGGTTTCGATGGAACGCCCTCCACTAACCCTTTGTCCGCCCGATCCTCTTTGACGTAGAAAACAACACCACTGACACCACGTTTTTGCTTTCCTCCAATAGCCCTGACGCCATTATGGGACTTGACTTGTTGAAACACTTCCGAGCGACGATCAGATGTTCTCAAGACGGAGTTCGAGTTTTCCTTTACGACAACCCCGTTCTGCTTAGACATTGCCCTCCTCGACGCATGTTTTCCATCTCCGACGCTGACACATCCCTGCTTGACACTCTGCCTCCGTATCTGTGGGCCAAAGCAGATTCGGACGTAGGGCGCATGTTGATTGACCCAGTGCACATTACTGTCCGACCAGACGCAACTCTCCCAAAACTTCCACAATATCGGATATCGCCCGAGGGCGAGAAGGCATTAGTAAAGATTATCCAGTCACTGATAGACGCAGGAGTGGTAGAGGAAGTGGTTAGCAACGTTTGCAACAGCCCTATCTTGCCCATCATCAAGAAACAGGGAGAGGGAGATGAGAAAGCATACCGTTTTATCATTGACCTTCGAGAGATCAACAAAGTGGTGGTACCCCAGTACCCCGTGGTCTCGGACATCACCACCATCCTGACTTTGATTCCTTCTACTGCCACCACCTTCACTGTCATTGACCTCAAAAACGCATTCTTTTCCATCCCCATCCACCCAGACAGCCGATATCTCTTCGGCTTCACCCTAAAAAAACGCTCATATAGGTTCTGCCGAGCACCCCAGGGCTACACAGAAAGCCCTAGCATCTACAGCCAGGCCCTCAAGAGACAACTGGATCAAGTCCAGTTACCCGATGGAGTGGTGTTAGTGCAATATGTCGATGACATCCTTTTGGCAGCCGACACCACTCCATTAGCAGTTACAGCCACCATTCAACTCCTGCACTTCCTTGCGGAAAATGGCCACAAGGTCTCCAAGAAGAAGTTGCAATTCTGCCAACCCCAGGTCACTTACCTAGGCCACCTTTTGTCCAAAGAAGGAAGGAAACTCACTCCTGATCGAATCCAAACCATTCTCGAAACGCCTGTCCCTAAGACCCAGAAACAGGTTCGCTCCCTACTAGGCCTCACCTCCTTCTGCCGACAGTGGTTACCAAACTTTAGCCTCGTTGTGAAACCGCTGCTTTCTCTGCTAGGTAAAGACGTCCCCTTCCCACTCCCTTGGACCCCTGAGTGTCAAACCTCCTTCACGGAACTACGAGATGCCCTTTGTTCGGCCCCTGTCCTAGGTACCCCTGATTACAAAAAGCCCTTCTCCCTTTACACTCACGAAAGGGAGGGGTGCTCTTTATCTGTCCTGAACCAGGTCATTGGCCCAAAGCAACGACCGTGCGCTTACTTCTCTGCCACTCTTGACCCTGTAGCCAGAGCCTTGCCTGCCTGCCTTCGAGCTGTAGCTGCTGCTGCAATCTCTATCCGACAGAGTGAGGGGATCGTACTCTCGAATTCCCTCACGGTACTGGTACCCCATGCAGTTGACACCCTCCTGAACCAAACCATGACGCAACACCTGACGAGTGCACGACTGACTGGATACGAACTGACCTTGCTTGCACCCCATATCACCCTGAAAAGATGCACCACACTGAACCCGGCAACTCTGTTACCCTTGCCAGAGAACGATCCAAATGTGCACCCTGTACATGACTGCGTGACTCTTACGGACGAACAGACTAGAAGTAGGGTTGACCTCAGAGACACGGCTTTCCCTGACCCTGACGGGGAGCTGTGGGTGGACGGTTCTTGCATCAAACTCCCCGATGGCACCACTTCCGCTGCCTATGCAGTCACCACGGCTCGAACTGTAGTCGAGACAGCCCGCATCACGCAACGATCTGCCCAGGCAGCGGAACTGATTGCCCTGACACGAGCCTGCATTCTGGCAGCAGGAACCACAGCGAACATTTATACCGACAGCCAGTATGCCTTCGGGGTGGTTCACCATTTTGGGCTCCTTTGGAGGGAAAGGGGATTCCTGACCTCACACGGCACGCCCATTTTGCACGGGGATCTAGTCTCCGCCTTGATCGAAGCTGTCCTTCTCCCCAAGAAGCTTGCAGTCATCAAATGCCAGGCACACAAAAAGGTGACAGACATTATTGGACAGGGAAATGCACTAGCCGACGTCACTGCCCGAACGACAGCTGAAAACAGGACGACAACACATATGTACGTGACCAGGTCACAAGCAGAAAAATGGACTGACGCTAGGGACACTATCAGAGACATTCAAATGGCTAGCACACAGCACGAACTGACTGAACGGACCCGGGTGGGATTGAAAGATGACGAAGGCTGCTGGCGGACAAGAGACACGAACAAATGGTTGCTACCTGACTCGTACCTGATTCCCATACTGACTATGGCACACTCCCCTGCCCACATAGGATCAGCCCCCATGATTGAACTTGTCTCCAGAGTTTGGCACAATGATAAAATCACAGACTCCGCCAAACGTCTGGTCCAACAGTGCTTGATATGCCTGCAACACAACCCCGGGAAAGGAACTGTAGTACCCCGGGGAGGATTTGGGGTCCCAGATCACCCGTTCGAAGTCCTGCAGATGGACTACATCCAGCTAGACAGATGCCAAGGCCTGAAATATGTACTTGTTGTGGTATGCGCATTTAGCAAATGGGTGGAAGCATACCCAACCCGCGACAACACTGCTATGGCCACTGCAAAAGTACTGTTAAAGGAGTTTTTCCCCCGTTACGGCCTTTGTCGTATTTTATGGAGCGATAATGGCCCCCACTTCATAGCCGAAGTCATCCAACTCATCTTAAAGGGGTTGGGCATCAAACAGAAGTTCCACGCAGTCTTCCACCCCCAGTCTGCTGGACTTGTTGAGCGACACAATGCCACACTAAAGCTTAAACTGGCCAAGATAGTGGCTACCACGGGTCTGAAATGGCCAGACGCCCTCCCACTGGCATTGCTATCGATGCGTTCCACCCCCACCAAACATCACTTAACACCTTATGAAGTTGTTTTCGGCCGACCCATGAGTGTCTGGTCAGCACCGAAACCAACTTCCATTCATGACGTCCCGGACGTCCTAATGTCTGATTATCTGTATAAATTGACTGAAACTATGTCTGTCATTCATCAGCAGGTGCAGCAGGCCATCCCCGATGCTTCCAGGGGTCCGGGTCACGCCATCCAACCTGGGGATTTCGTGCTGATCCGGTCGAAGAGTTTGGAACCCCGGTGGACGGGCCCCTGGCAAGTGTTAATCACCACCCGGACAGGCTCTTCGTGTGGAGGGGAAGCGGCACTGGCTGCACGCACACCACTGTAAGAAGGTCTCCTCGGCCCTGGCCACGACGGAAAACATCGACAACCAAGAAGAGCTCCTGAACAAAGACCGACCGTCGCTAACCTGCTATCCTGATACCGAAGCACTTGAACTTTCAAAATTCTCTGATCCCACTGTGCCATCCAGAGAAGGGTATTTCCTGCGTCGAAAGGAGGGAGCTTCGGCTAAGCAGACCACGAACTAAGTTAAATCTCAGAACGGTGACCCAAAGCAACCAAGGGTTACCTGAAGAGAAGCTAAACTAAGTCTGTGGTTCTGCCCACTACCGAGCACCTTGAAGATGAAGATGATGGAAGCGCCAGATAAGAAGATGATGGAAGCGCCAAATAAGAAGACGATGGAGACAACAGGAAATACCCACTACAGAAACCCAAGAACAGACAGACTCCACAGCTCAAAGACAATTGCACTCTTCGTCACAATCCTTTTCTGCTTTCTCCTCATGACCACACTCTGGATTGTGGAAGAAAATGCACCTGCCCACGAAACATTCCTGACCACTGCTCAGCCTACCACCATGAAGGAACATTATCTGATTTCGCTCTCTCCTCAACTCAGGGAGAGACGAAAGGAGTTTTGGAATAACTCTTTCGTACAGCTCCTTCACCAGCACAATCTCGCCACCAATGCCACCAACAGTTGGATCTGTGGGTTGCTACCCCACGCCACTGGACACTCGATACCATTCATCCCTTCACCCTTCTCAGTTCATGGCTCCTGCCTTGCTTGGCTGATCCTCCTGCAAGAAAGCTATAAGGATAATGCCACCTCCAGCAAAACCGTAACGCATTTCTTCCACGGGGTCTGGCGAAACAAAACAAAGACACACTTCTGCCCGCAGACCTCCAACGACTCAGTCCACATGGACATCCCTGCTAAAGAACGAATTGAAATGCAGGTGTTCAACAATCCAACCAGACCCACCTTCTCCTACCTGCGGAAACGAACGGCCGCCACTCTGACTGTGGCCCTATCAGTCATCAACGTCACAGGCCACATGTGCATAGAAGGACGTGGGACACAGCTGGTGGGTCGCAGTGCTTGCCGTTTTACCAGGACTTTGGACTCCATGGATCAACCTTCCTTTGTGTCGTCCCCAAACATGTATTTCGTCTGCGGCACAAAGGCCTACACCTGGCTCCCCAAAGGCTGGGGGGGCACTTGTTTCATCTCCTTCATCCTTCCTCCGACTTATGTGGCCCCAGCGAATCATCATAGACAAAAACGAGCCAAGGACATTGAGCAAGCCGACTCAACGGGAGCGCAGTTCCTCGATGCTATGAAGGGACTTGTTCCCCTCTGGGGCCCGATGGCAAACAGCCGTGCCATCCGACATCTGACTCAGGCAGTTGAGACAACAATGAACATCACAGCTGGTATCTTTGCTAACAACACCGCCGAACTTCAAGCGGTCCGCTTGGTGGCGCTCCAGAACCGCCTTGTCCTAGACGTGGTTCTTGCGGACCGTGGTGGAGCATGCCGCATTATTGGGTCCAGCTGCTGTACATACATACCGGACAACTCACCCTCAGTCTACAAAGCCATCAAACATCTTCACAGACTCTCTTCAGAAGTCCACCAGGAACAGGAAGAATGGTCGCTTGGTGGTTGGTTCTGGAACACCGTTAAGAACTGGGGTTGGAGACTGTTCACCATTATCCTGGTTCCTGTAGTTGTGATATGCGGTCTATGCTTGGGAATTCAATGTCTGCCACCACTGTGTTCATTATGTACAAATTGTATTTGCCCTAAAACTGTGGACTTTGGGAGCGAACGCATGGGAGCATTATATGATGCCGAGGTTAGGGATTTGATGAAGATTGACATTGAGTAGGCAAGTTGGCTAGATATGTTGAAAAGGGAGGACTGTTAAAGGTTAGGCTGCAAACGTCAACATTATCTGCGCCGTCTTGCTCTACTTGAACCCATTCGTGCACGTAAGCGGCAGCCATTTTGAGCACCATGGCCTCCCTGCCCCTCGCTGATAACCAGCGCGTCTCTCTCTCTCTCCCTCAACCTCGCAGGCACCCTCCGCGCGCTGACAACCCCCCCGCTCTCCATCCTGTTCCCAGCGCGACACCTCCCTTCATTCCTTTCATGGTCCCAGGCCCTTTGATGCAAACCCCCTTTCCTGCGTGCCCGTTTGTCTTCCTCGTTCCCAGGCCGCCACCTGGCCCTGCGGATACTGTTTATTGCCCCCCCCCTGTACAGTAGGAAGCTTCCCCCATTAAAGGATCCTCGAGTTGATCAAAGCCCCCACCCTATGAGATCCGATCAACCCCACACATTCCATGAATCGGCGGAATGTCCAGCTGCGCGATAATCATCACCTGTTGTGACCGGGGTGGGGACTTCTACTGTATATGTGTGTGGGAACGGGCTTGGAGCGGGGATTCCGAGAATGTCTTTCCGTACATCAAAGCATTGCCAAGACTGTGTTGTATGTAATAAAGCAATAAACCTGTGTATAAGAGGCCAGGCCCCAGAGATGCGGTTAGAGCACCTCGTGACGATACTTGCTGTCCGAACTGATAAGTTCTCCTCCGGAGAGAATAAAACCTTTGTTTCCTGCCTTCCAGTCTCCAGCGCCTGCCTCTTCATTGGTTAATATCTTGTGGGTTTAAGAGGCGACACCGCCGGGCAAAACTTAAGGATCTTTTATTCTGGTTGGTAGCCTGACCCTTTTTACACATCAGGGGATGCTCCACCTATTACCTGCCACTGTGCGGTAAACAAACAACAAGCATTGCAATAAATGAGTAGGACACGTGTGTCCTCATTACGAGCTGGCCATTTAACTTCGAAGTTTGCGGTATCTGGTGTTGCCATACATACCACAGTTATGAATTTTGTGATAAATATCGGCAGATCCAACAAACCAATATTCATTGGGAAAAATGCACCATATTTACCAGAACATGCAGATTTTGGTGTGTTAAGCAGCAGAATTCCCATCTCATTCCCCTCAAAACTCGAAATTCAGTGATATTTATTGCACCTGATTAATTCCGACCCGGCGGAGTTATTTGATCAGGTATGATCATGTTTAGAAGATTTACAGGGTCACTCATGATGACAGCCTGAGTCCACTGTCCACTGGGGAAAGGAGACACAGAACTCGAGGAGCTGTCCACTCTGGGGGCAGCTCTTGACACGTTAGGTCACGTGACCCTTTATTCAGCGAATAGAGGGGCATATTATCAAGAAGGACGTTAAAATTATTGCCGTTTCTGCCGCTCAAGAGGCGATAATGGGCTTGATAATACGCCCTTGTGAATTCCCATAGAAGCCTAGGTTTACACCAGAACCTGGGCTTCTATGGGCATTCTCAAGGGCATATTATCAAGACCTTTATCCCCGCTTTAGCGGCAATTATTATAACGCCATGCTTGGTAATATGCCCCCGAGTTGCTCCGGTGGTTCGTGCCCACCTTTAATATAGATGGACTGGCAATTAGCCCAGTGGTCGTCAACATTTGTAGCTCAGTCTCCTGTCTGTGTAAAGGAATTTGTCGGGGTCCTCCCCAAATATTGTAAGTAATGTTGAATCAAAGTGTGTAACTCAAGTGTTCAAGACTGCCTTAATATTAATAGTAATAATAATAATAATAATAGCAATAATAACAACAACAACAATAATAATAATAATAATAATAATAATAATAATAGCAATAATAATAATAATAATAATAATAATAATAGCACTAATAATAATAATATTAATAATAATAATAATAATAATAGCAATAATAATAATAACAATAATAATAACAATAATAATAATAATAATAATAATACTGCAACTCATAAAGCACATGGCTTCTTCAAACGAAGTGCCCCAGCGCTGAAGTTCAACTCCCAAAGGTCCAGTTTGCTCCCAATGTGTCGCAGACTCCACTGTGAGCCATCAGGCAAACATTCCAGGTGAGCTCGGAGCCTTACCTCCAGAAAATGTCAACAAACTGACATTGACTACAACGTCTCACATGACATTAACTACAGCTTTTCCATTTCTCACCATGAATATATACATTGTAAAATATTCCAAGCATGACAGACATTTCAAGGAGGTCTGGGAGAGGTGGGCCTGGTGAAAGGGAGCAAGCAGCGTTGTCTGTTCATTATTTTCTAGGTAATACATCTAGGAATGAGTCCTCGCAGGTGCTTTGATCGACGAACGAAGAGGGTTTTCTGATAAACTCTCACAGTTAATGTTCAACTTAATCTTTTACTACTTTTTATAACATTCAACTTTTAAAACATTGTAACAATGGTCAGTTTTCGTATATTACAAGCACGTTTCATGAAAGTACATTAGAAAAAGCACTGTTGAGTCATGAAGGGATGGTGTCTCAATCTTCGTCTTACCAGGGCCTTGGCGTGGGGTTATCCAACACTCTAAAGACACGCGCACATATGTAAAATGATGGAGGGTCTGCTGTTTGCAGGTTTCCAGGACTGAGTGACTCCATTTAACCCCACTGGTGAAACACCCTCAGAAGAGGCAGTCGAAAGAGAGCGCTGAGCCTGATGCACTTTGCACACTTCTATCCTCAATATTTATTTATTTCTGTGTTTTATAGAGCGCGAACTTGACCCGTTAGGGTATCAGAGTGCTTTACCGAGTCATAGAGTTGTACAAGAGGCATGGGATCACAAGAGTATACCATTAATTAGGGAGGGTGGGGGGTACTGAGTGCAAGAGGGATGGAAGTATACAAAGTACAGTAAATATTACAGTTCCTGAGGACCGGCCCCAGGGTTCTTGGTTGGCCGAAAGGTCAACGGAGGAAGGCAATAGTCTCTTTGGTGGTTGGGGGAACGGGGTGTAGCCGAGGAATTTACCCATAAGGAAGGATTTGGCCTCCTTTTTGAAACGTGCAAGAGAGGGGATTCTTCTGATGGCGGGTGGGAAGGAGTTTCAAATTCTTGGTGCAGCCCCAGCAAACGCCCGATTATAGGTTTTTTTCTTCCGAAAGCTTGCAGGCTTAAGTAGGAGGTCACTGGCAGACCGTGAGTTTCTGATTCCTCCAGATACCACAAGTTTCTGTGCAAGATATGAAGGGGAGTTTGAGTGTAGGGCCTTGTGTGTGATGCATGCTAGCTTAAGTTGTTTTCTGGCCTCAAGAGGAGGGTGAGAGTACAATGAAGTTCACAGCGACTGTAGGTCCTCCTCCAGATTCATCACATGCTTGAGAGACCACCAGCTCCCCACCAGCATCTCCATGTTCTGCAGCATAATAGGACACTGAGTAGTTCTTCAGCCGCGTTCTGCCCTGGCTACCCGTGGCATGATATCCACCCACCATTTACACAGCTTTGTTCTTTTTATGGCTTTGATTGACAGCACAACTGTCGCCAGACAATTATGTGAGAATCACCAGTAGAGGGGATTTGGTTCGGCCCACATGTTGAGAGACAGGAGTAAATGTTTCTGATTGGGCAGCAGTTGTGTGTTTCCCATAAAAGTGCTTCCCAATTGTGATCATGATGTTTATTGATAATGCTGCCTGAGCCAGCAGCAGTATTGGAGCCTGAGCTAGAACTTTTAGGGGCACAGCCCTGATATTTTAATACTATTGATTTGTTTTATATAATCTGAAAATGTATTATGTTCATATTTCTCTGCCAGCAGTACAGATGGGAGGAGGACAGTCAATCTACGTAGATTAGGTCTGGCTTGTCAGTGCAACTGTCACCTGAACTTTTTAACTTACAACAAAATTATTCTTTAGTGTTTTGCTTCCAATCAAATAGAGATTATATCTACTTTCCCATGCCATCTGCTTTTAATGTTTCACATTACCATACAACTTTTTTTTAAATCCAGACCTATTGACATTGCCAATGCTTGTTTCATTCAGTGTCTGTCCCCTTTGCCGCATTATACCCAACTTTCCGTCTCAACCACATGAAGTCTCACATCACTGATAGGCTGTTGGGTCCTCATTCTGGAGAAGTTAGAGGAGACTCCAAGAAGAGACAACAAAGAAGAGATGATCAGGCCATGAATGAAGAGAGACGGTAAGGAGAGTGTATCACAGAGGAGGTCAGAGAACACTGGGCAGAAACAACAAGTGTGAAAGATAACTTACAGAGACAGAGGTCAGGCTCTGCATTGTGACAGGAGCTCAGAGACAGCCCAGAAGATAAAGCATGAGTTGCCAATGGAGGCTCAGGAAAAGACGTGTTAAGAATGAGGCTGCGGAGAAGAAGCGTGATCATCAAGGGAGGCCAAGAAGTCATGCCCAAGGGAACAATGTGGAGTGGTGTGGCTCACTGGTTAGAGGCGGCAGACCCATAAGCAGAGGACGGCCCGGGACCAGGGTTCGATTCCCGACGCGGCAGGGTCGTGGACCAGGGTCAGCGGGCTCGATAATTCTCGCCTCGGTGCCTACTCCAGTCAGGGACCACACTCGGCAACTCTGGGCATTAGCTTGCCTCATCTTCACAACGGCCCCCCAGACCGCCGGGGATGCTTGGTCGCACCTTAGAGATACCCATTAGGGACCATCTCTCAGGGTGAGCCAGGACGGGTTCCCCAACGGTCGAAGCGCGGAGATACTCCTCCGGGAGTTGATTCTAGCGCTATATAAACCCACAATTAAATTAAATTAAATTAAATTAAACAATGGAGGCCAGAAAAAGAGCATGAGTGGAGAATGGAGGCTGTGTAGAAAGAGTGTGAGTGAAGCATGGAGGCTGTAAAGAAAGCATGAGTGGAGAATGGAGGCTGTGTAGAAAGAGTGTGAGTGAAGCATGGAGGCTGTAAAGAAAGCATGAGTGGAGAATGGAGGCTGTGTAGAAAGAGTGTGAGTGAAGCATGGAGGCTGTAAAGAAAGCATGAGTGGAGAATGGAGGCCATGGAGAAAGAGCATGATGACCAATGGATGCTGAGGAGAAAGAACACAAATAAAGAATGGATGCTCAGGAAAAAAAGGATGAGAATACAATGGAGGCTCAGGAGAAAGAGCCAGAGGGAACAATGGAGGCCCAGGAGAAACAGCATGAGTGACAAATGAAGACACAGGAGAAAGTGTTCTAGCAAACAATCAAGGCTCCAGAGAAAGGGTGTAAGTGATCAATGGAGGCTCAGGAGAAAGAGTACAGGTGAAGAATGGAGACTCAAGAAAAAGAGCATGATGGACAGCTGAGGCCCATTAGCAATAGCATAGGTAAAGAATGGAGGCACCAGAGAAGAGCATAAGTGAGCGATGGATGCTCAGGATAAAAAGAATCCGTGAACAATGGAGGCTACGGGGAAGCAGGACAAGTGAAGAATGGAGGCTCCAGAAAAAACAGGAGTGAAGAGTAGAGGCTCAGGAGAAAGAGCACAACTAAAATGGAGGCTGCAGAGAAAGAGCTTTACAAATGGAGGGTCAGGAGAAGGAGCACAAGTGAGCAAGGCAGACTAAGGAGAAAGTGCACAAATGAAATTTGGAGGTTCAGAAAAACAGCACAAATTAAGAATGAAGGCTCTGAATAAAGAGCACAAGCAACCATTGGAGGCTGTGGAGAACGAGAATAAGCAAACAACAGAAGCTGGGAAGAAAGAGCACAAGCAAACAACAGAAGCTGTGGAGAAAGAGTACAAGGAAACAACAGAAGCTGTGAAGAAAGAGTACAAGGAAACAACAGAAGCTGTGAAGAAAGAGCGCAAGCAAACAACAGAAGCTGTGGAGAAAGAGTGCAAGGAAACAACAGAAGCTGTGGAGAAAGAGTACAAGGAAACAACAGAAGCTGTGAAGAAAGAGCGCAAGCAAACAACAGAAGCTGTGGAGAAAGAGTACAAGGAAACAACAGAAGCTGTGAAGAAAGAGTACAAGGAAACAACAGAAGCTGTGAAGAAAGAGCACAAGCAAACAACGGAGGCAGTGGAGGAAGAGCACAAGGAAACAACGGAGGCTGTGGAGGAAGAGCACAAGGAAACAACAGAGGCTGTGGAGAAAGAGCACAAGGAAATATTGGAGGCTGTGGGGAAGGAGCACAAGCAAGTAACAGGGGCTGTGGAGAACGAGCACAAGCAAGTAACAGGGGCTGTGGAGAACGAGCACAAGCAAGTAACAGGGGCTGTGGAGAACGAGCACAAGCAAGTAACAGGGGCTGTGGAGAAAGAGCGCAAGCAACCATTGGAGGCTGTGGAGAACGAGAATAAGCAAACAACAGAAGCTGTGAAGAAAGAGCACAAGCAAACAACATAAGCTGTGAAGAAAGAGCACAAGCAAACAACAGAAGCTGTGGAAAAAGAGTACAAGGAAACAACAGAAGCTGTGAAGAAAGAGTACAAGGAAACAACAGAAGCTGTGAAGAAAGAGTACAAGCAAACAACAGAAGCTGCGGCGAAAGAGTACAAGCAAACAACAGAAGCTGTGGAGAAAGAGTACAAGCAAACAACAGAAGCTGTGGAGAAAGAGCACAAGCAAACAACAGAAGCTGTGGAGAAAGAGTACAAGGAAACAACAGAAGCTGTGGAGAAAGAGCACAAGCAAACAACAGAAGCTGTGGAGAAAGAGTACAAGGAAACAACAGAAGCTGTGAAGAAAGAGCACAAGCAAACAACAGAAGCTGTGGAGAAAGAGTACAAGGAAACAACAGAAGCTGTGAAGAAAGAGCACAAGCAAACAACAGAAGCTGTGGAAAAAGAGTACAAGGAAACAACAGAAGCTGTGGAGAAAGAGTACAAGCAAACAACAGAAGCTGTGGAGAAAGAGTACAAGGAAACAACAGAAGCTGTGGAGAAAGAGTACAAGGAAACAACAGAAGCTGTGGAGAAAGAGTACAAGCAAACAACAGAAGCTGTGGAGAAAGAGTACAAGGAAACAACAGAAGCTGTGGAGAAAGAGTACAAGCAAACAACAGAATCTGTGGAGAAATAGTACAAGGAAACAACAGAAGCTGTGAAGAAAGAGCACAAGCAAACAACGGAGGCTGTGGAGGAAGAGCACAAGGAAACAACAGGAGCTGTGGAGAAAGAGCACAAGCAAACAACAGAAGCTGTGGAGAAAGAGTACAAGGAAACAACAGAAGCTGTGGAGAAAGAGTACAAGCAAACAACATAAGCTGTGGAGAAAGAGTACAAGGAAACAACAGAAGCTGTGGAGAAAGAGTACAAGGAAACAACAGAAGCTGTGGAGAAAGAGTACAAGCAAACAACAGAAGCTGTGGAGAAAGAGTACAAGGAAACAACAGAAGCTGCGGCGAAAGAGTACAAGCAAACAACAGAATCTGTGGAGAAAGAGTACAAGGAAACAACAGAAGCTGTGAAGAAAGAGCACAAGCAAACAACGGAGGCTGTGGAGGAAGAGCACAAGCAAACAACAGAAGCTGTGGAGAAAGAGTACAAGCAAACAACAGAAGCTGTGGAGAAAGAGTACAAGCAAACAACAGAAGCTGTGGAGGAAGAGTACAAGGAAACAACAGAAGCTGTGAAGAAAGAGCACAAGGAAACAACGGAGGCTGTGGAGGAAGAGCACAAGCAAACAACAGAAGCTGTGGAGAAAGAGTACAAGCAAACAACAGAAGCTGTGGAGAAAGAGTACAAGCAAACAACAGAAGCTGTGGAGGAAGAGTACAAGGAAACAACAGAAGCTGTGGAGAAAGAGTACAAGGAAACAACAGAAGCTGTGGAGAAAGAGTACAAGGAAACAACAGAAGCTGTGGAGAAAGAGTACAAGGAAACAACAGAAGCTGTGAAGAAAGAGCACAAGGAAACAACAGAAGCTGTGGAGAAAGAGCACAAGCAAACAACAGAAGCTGTGGAGAAAGAGCACAAGCAAACAACAGAAGCTGTGGAGAAAGAGTACAAGGAAACAACAGAAGCTGTGGAGAAAGAGTACAAGGAAACAACAGAAGCTGTGGAGAAAGAGTACAAGCAAACAACAGAAGCTGTGGAAAAAGAGCACAAGCAAACAACAGAAGCTGTGGAGAAAGAGTACAAGGAAACAACAGAAGCTGTGGAGAAAGAGTACAAGCAAACAACAGAAGCTGTGGAGAAAGAGCACAAGCAAACAACAGAAGCTGTGGAGAAAGAGTACAAGCAAACAACAGAAGCTGTGGAGGAAGAGTACAAGGAAACAACAGAAGCTGTGGAGAAAGAGTACAAGCAAACAACAGAAGCTGTGGAGAAAGAGTACAAGGAAACAACAGAAGCTGTGGAGAAAGAGTACAAGGAAACAACAGAAGCTGTGAAGAAAGAGCACAAGCAAACAACGGAGGCTGTGGAGGAAGAGTACAAGGAAACAACAGAAGCTGTGGAGAAAGAGTACAAGGAAACAACAGAAGCTGTGGAGAAATAGTACAAGGAAACAACAGAAGCTGTGGAGAAAGAGTACAAGCAAACAACAGAAGCTGTGGAGAAAGAGTACAAGGAAACAACAGAAGCTGTGGAGAAAGAGTACAAGGAAACAACAGGAGCTGTGAAGAAAGAGCACAAGCAAACAACGGAGGCTGTGGAGGAAGAGTACAAGGAAACAACAGAAGGTGTGGAGAAAGAGCACAAGCAAACAACAGAAGCTGTGGAGAAAGAGTACAAGGAAACAACAGAAGCTGTGGAGAAAGAGTACAAGCAAACAACAGAAGCTGTGAAGAAAGAGCACAAGCAAACAACGGAGGCTGTGGAGGAAGAGTACAAGGAAACAACAGAAGCTGTGAAGAAAGAGCACAAGCAAACAACGGAGGCTGTGGAGGAAGAGCACAAGCAAACAACAGAAGCTGTGGAGAAAGAGTACAAGCAAACAACAGAAGCTGTGGAGAAAGAGTACAAGCAAACAACAGAAGCTGTGGAGGAACAGTACAAGGAAACAACAGAAGCTGTGGAGAAAGAGTACAAGCAAACAACAGAAGCTGTGGAGAAAGAGTACAAGGAAACAACAGAAGCTGTGGAGAAAGAGTACAAGGAAACAACAGAAGCTGTGAAGAAAGAGCACAAGGAAACAACAGAAGCTGTGGAGAAAGAGCACAAGCAAACAACAGAAGCTGTGGAGAAAGAGCACAAGCAAACAACAGAAGCTGTGGAGAAAGAGTACAAGGAAACAACAGAAGCTGTGGAGAAAGAGTACAAGGAAACAACAGAAGCTGTGGAGAAAGAGTACAAGCAAACAACAGAAGCTGTGGAAAAAGAGCACAAGCAAACAACAGAAGCTGTGGAGAAAGAGTACAAGGAAACAACAGAAGCTGTGGAGAAAGAGTACAAGCAAACAACAGAAGCTGTGGAGAAAGAGCACAAGCAAACAACAGAAGCTGTGGAGAAAGAGTACAAGCAAACAACAGAAGCTGTGGAGGAAGAGTACAAGGAAACAACAGAAGCTGTGGAGAAAGAGTACAAGCAAACAACAGAAGCTGTGGAGAAAGAGTACAAGGAAACAACAGAAGCTGTGGAGAAAGAGTACAAGGAAACAACAGAAGCTGTGAAGAAAGAGCACAAGCAAACAACGGAGGCTGTGGAGGAAGAGTACAAGGAAACAACAGAAGCTGTGGAGAAAGAGTACAAGGAAACAACAGAAGCTGTGGAGAAATAGTACAAGGAAACAACAGAAGCTGTGGAGAAAGAGTACAAGCAAACAACAGAAGCTGTGGAGAAAGAGTACAAGGAAACAACAGAAGCTGTGGAGAAAGAGTACAAGGAAACAACAGGAGCTGTGAAGAAAGAGCACAAGCAAACAACGGAGGCTGTGGAGGAAGAGTACAAGGAAACAACAGAAGGTGTGGAGAAAGAGCACAAGCAAACAACAGAAGCTGTGGAGAAAGAGTACAAGGAAACAACAGAAGCTGTGGAGAAAGAGTACAAGCAAACAACAGAAGCTGTGAAGAAAGAGCACAAGCAAACAACGGAGGCTGTGGAGGAAGAGTACAAGGAAACAACAGAAGCTGTGAAGAAAGAGCACAAGCAAACAACGGAGGCTGTGGAGGAAGAGCACAAGCAAACAACAGAAGCTGTGGAGAAAGAGTACAAGCAAACAACAGAAGCTGTGGAGAAAGAGTACAAGCAAACAACAGAAGCTGTGGAGGAACAGTACAAGGAAACAACAGAAGCTGTGGAGAAAGAGTACAAGCAAACAACAGAAGCTGTGGAGAAAGAGTACAAGGAAACAACAGAAGCTGTGAAGAAAGAGCACAAGGAAACAACAGAAGCTGTGGAGAAAGAGCACAAGCAAACAACAGAAGCTGTGGAGAAAGAGCACAAGCAAACAACAGAAGCTGTGGAGAAAGAGTACAAGGAAACAACAGAAGCTGTGGAGAAAGAGTACAAGGAAACAACAGAAGCTGTGGAGAAAGAGTACAAGCAAACAACAGAAGCTGTGGAGAAAGAGCACAAGCAAACAACAGAAGCTGTGGAGAAAGAGTACAAGGAAACAACAGAAGCTGTGGAGAAAGAGTACAAGCAAACAACAGAAGCTGTGGAGAAAGAGCACAAGCAAACAACAGAAGCTGTGGAGAAAGAGTACAAGCAAACAACAGAAGCTGTGGAGGAAGAGTACAAGGAAACAACAGAAGCTGTGGAGAAAGAGTACAAGCAAACAACAGAAGCTGTGGAGAAAGAGTACAAGGAAACAACAGAAGCTGTGGAGAAAGAGTACAAGGAAACAACAGAAGCTGTGAAGAAAGAGCACAAGCAAACAACGGAGGCTGTGGAGGAAGAGTACAAGGAAACAACAGAAGCTCTGGAGAAAGAGTACAAGGAAACAACAGAAGCTGTGGAGAAAGAGTACAAGGGAACAACAGAAGCTGTGGAGAAAGAGTACAAGCAAACAACAGAAGCTGTGGAGAAAGAGTACAAGGAAACAACAGAAGCTGTGGAGAAAGAGTACAAGGAAACAACAGAAGCTGTGAAGAAAGAGCACAAGCAAACAACGGAGGCTGTGGAGGAAGAGTACAAGGAAACAACAGAAGCTGTGGAGAAAGAGCACAAGCAAACAACAGAAGCTGTGGAGAAAGAGTACAAGGAAACAACAGAAGCTGTGAAGAAAGAGTACAAGGAAACAACAGAAGCTGTGAAGAAAGAGTACAAGGAAACAACAGAAGCTGTGGAGAAAGAGTACAAGCAAACAACAGAAGCTGTGGAGAAAGAGTACAAGCAAACAACAGAAGCTGTGGAGAAAGAGCACAAGCAAACAACAGAAGCTGTGGAGAAAGAGTACAAGGAAACAACAGAAGCTGTGGAGAAAGAGTACAAGCAAACAACAGAAGCTGTGGAGAAAGAGTACAAGCAAACAACAGAAGCTGTGGAGGAAGAGTACAAGGAAACAACAGAAGCTGTGGAGAAAGAGTACAAGCAAACAACAGAAGCTGTGGAGAAAGAGTACAAGGAAACAACAGAAGCTGTGGAGAAAGAGTACAAGGAAACAACAGAAGCTGTGAAGAAAGAGCACAAGCAAACAACGGAGGCTGTGGAGGAAGAGTACAAGGAAACAACAGAAGCTGTGGAGAAAGAGCACAAGCAAACAACAGAAGCTGTGGAGAAAGAGTACAAGGAAACAACAGAAGCTGTGGAGAAAGAGTACAAGCAAACAACAGAAGCTGTGGAGAAAGAGTACAAGCAAACAACAGAAGCTGCGGCGAAAGAGTACAAGCAAACAACAGAAGCTGTGGAGAAAGAGTACAAGGAAACAACAGAAGCTGTGAAGAAAGAGCACAAGCAAACATTGGAGGCTGTGGAGGAAGAGTACAAGGAAACAACAGAAGCTGTGGAGAAAGAGTACAAGCAAACAACAGAAGCTGTGGAGAAAGAGTACAAGGAAACAACAGAAGCTGTGAAGAAAGAGCACAAGCAAACAACAGAAGCTGCGGCGAAAGAGTACAAGCAAACAACAGAAGCTGTGGAGAAAGAGCACAAGCAAACAACAGAAGCTGTGGAGAAAGAGTACAAGCAAACAACAGAAGCTGCGGCGAAAGAGTACAAGCAAACAACAGAAGCTGTGGAGAAAGAGTACAAGGAAACAACAGAAGCTGTGAAGAAAGAGCACAAGCAAACATTGGAGGCTGTGGAGGAAGAGTACAAGGAAACAACAGAAGCTGTGGAGGAAGAGTACAAGCAAACAACAGAAGCTGTGGAGAAAGAGTACAAGGAAACAACAGAAGCTGTGAAGAAAGAGCACAAGCAAACAACAGAAGCTGTGAAGAAAGAGTACAAGGAAACAACAGAAGCTGTGAAGAAAGAGTACAAGGAAACATTGGAGGCTGTGGAGGAAGAGTACAAGGAAACAACAGAAGCTGTGGAGGAAGAGTACAAGCAAACAACAGAAGCTGTGGAGAAAGAGTACAAGGAAACAACAGAAGCTGTGAAGAAAGAGTACAAGCAAACAACAGAAGCTGTGGAGAAAGAGTACAAGGAAACAACAGAAGCTGTAAAGAAAGAGCACAAGCAAACATTGGAGGCTGTGGAGGAAGAGTACAAGGAAACAACAGAAGCTGTGGAGAAAGAGTACAAGCAAACAACAGAAGCTGTGGAGAAAGAGTACAAGGAAACAACAGAAGCTGTGAAGAAAGAGCACAAGCAAACAACAGAAGCTGCGGCGAAAGAGTACAAGCAAACAACAGAAGCTGTGGAGAAAGAGCACAAGCAAACAACAGAAGCTGTGGAGAAAGAGTACAAGCAAACAACAGAAGCTGCGGCGAAAGAGTACAAGCAAACAACAGAAGCTGTGGAGAAAGAGTACAAGGAAACAACAGAAGCTGTGAAGAAAGAGCACAAGCAAACATTGGAGGCTGTGGAGGAAGAGTACAAGGAAACAACAGAAGCTGTGGAGGAAGAGTACAAGCAAACAACAGAAGCTGTGGAGAAAGAGTACAAGGAAACAACAGAAGCTGTGAAGAAAGAGCACAAGCAAACATTGGAGGCTGTGGAGGAAGAGTACAAGGAAACAACAGAAGCTGTGGAGAAAGAGTACAAGCAAACAACAGAAGCTGTGGAGAAAGAGTACAAGGAAACAACAGAAGCTGTGAAGAAAGAGCACAAGCAAACATTGGAGGCTGTGGAGGAAGAGTACAAGGAAACAACAGAAGCTGTGGAGGAAGAGTACAAGCAAACAACAGAAGCTGTGGAGAAAGAGTACAAGGAAACAACAGAAGCTGTGAAGAAAGAGCACAAGCAAACAACAGAAGCTGTGAAGAAAGAGTACAAGGAAACAACAGAAGCTGTGAAGAAAGAGTACAAGGAAACATTGGAGGCTGTGGAGGAAGAGTACAAGGAAACAACAGAAGCTGTGGAGGAAGAGTACAAGCAAACAACAGAAGCTGTGGAGAAAGAGTACAAGGAAACAACAGAAGCTGTGAAGAAAGAGTACAAGCAAACAACAGAAGCTGTGGAGAAAGAGTACAAGGAAACAACAGAAGCTGTGAAGAAAGAGCACAAGCAAACATTGGAGGCTGTGGAGGAAGAGTACAAGGAAACAACAGAAGCTGTGGAGAAAGAGTACAAGCAAACAACAGAAGCTGTGGAGAAAGAGTACAAGGAAACAACCGAAGCTGTGAAGAAAGAGCACAAGCAAACAACAGAAGCTGCGGTGAAAGAGTACAAGCAA
Source organism: Lissotriton helveticus (assembly GCF_964261635.1). NCBI lineage: Eukaryota > Metazoa > Chordata > Amphibia > Caudata > Salamandridae > Lissotriton > Lissotriton helveticus. Next base: position 40,172,056 of record NC_136061.1, on the reverse strand, counting down.
ACAACAGAAGCTGTGGAGAAAGAGCACAAGCAAACAACAGAAGCTGTGGAGAAAGAGTACAAGCAAACAACAGAAGCTGCAGCGAAAGAGTACAAGCAAACAACAGAAGCTGTGGAGAAAGAGTACAAGGAAACAACAGAAGCTGTGAAGAAAGAGCACAAGCAAACATTGGAGGCTGTGGAGGAAGAGTACAAGGAAACAACAGAAGCTGTGGAGGAAGAGTACAAGCAAACAACAGAAGCTGTGGAGAAAGAGTACAAGGAAACAACAGAAGCTGTGAAGAAAGAGCACAAGCAAACATTGGAGGCTGTGGAGGAAGAGTACAAGGAAACAACAGAAGCTGTGGAGAAAGAGTACAAGCAAACAACAGAAGCTGTGGAGAAAGAGTACAAGGAAACAACAGAAGCTGTGAAGAAAGAGCACAAGCAAACATTGGAGGCTGTGGAGGAAGAGTACAAGGAAACAACAGAAGCTGTGGAGAAAGAGCACAAGCAAGTAACAGGGGCTGTGGAGAACGGGCACAAGCAAACATTGGAGGCTGTGGAGAACGAGTACAAGGAAGTAACAGGGGCTGTGGAGAACGAGCACAAGAAAGTAACAGGGGCTGTGGAGAACGAGCACAAGCAAGTAACAGGGGCTGTGGAGAACGAGCACAAGCAAGTAACGGGCTGTGGAGAAAGAGCACAAATGAACAATGTAAGATAAGCAGAAAGAGCACAAGCAAAAATTGGATGCTGTGGAGAAAAAGCACTGGCAAACAACTGAGGCTGTAGAGAACGAGCACAAATGAACAATGCAAGCTTAGGAGAAAGAGCACGAGTCAACGATGGAGGCTCAGGTTTGCAGCACATTAGCCTGGGTGCTGAAACATCTATTGTTCGTTAACATGGAGGGAAAGGAAGCACCAAACTGCATGACATGCCAGGTATGGGAACACATGGAGAGAAACATTGCCTTTCAGCAGGAAATTGTATCGTCCAAAGCTCTGTTTTTAATTTAAAATCAGGGCCTTTGGTTTTCATATCACTGAAAATATAAGATTTGAAAAAAATATTATTGTCTACGGGTGCTCGTGGAAGACAATTTCTATGGACTGGAATATAGAGAATGCTAAAGTGATTCTGGTATTTTACTGGCCTCTGCTGCTCATTTTCTATCAAGAAAGTTAAATAGAGGCAGTTGCCAGAAAAATAAAAAAAATGAAAGTCTCTCAGCAGAAAGCAATTCTGTTATTTTACTGATCTCTGCGGGTCATTTTCTATCAAGACAGTTAAATAGAGGCAGTCAAACAGAAAAAAATCCCTAAGTGGAAGCAGACAAGTCATAGGGCTGATCTCCAACGCACACAAAGTACATGCAAATAAGTATATATAAAAGGTATATACAAAAGGTCTCGAATGCTCAACCTACAAAACAAGGCGAACACAGCTTATCTGAAAAGGAGTTCTAAAAATGTTACATAACTGTGAGTGCAGGGCAGTCTGACGAATTTCAGGCAGTCAGCTGTTTCAAAGGATGGGGGCCCGGAAGCTGAGAGCCACCCTCCCATACTAGCCAGAATAAAAAGGGGGACGTGAAGAAGTAAGTGCCGCCGAACCAGGCCTCAGAGCACTGTCTGGGTGTAGAAAGGAACGAGGCAGGACGTTATCTACGGCTGAAGTTGCAGAAGGCTCGATGGGTCGTATACAGAGTTTTAATCTGAATCTGCTATCGGGCGAAAAGCCAGTGTCAGCCTGCCCTGCCTCCCAGACAAGCTTGGGTTTCCTGAGTCCGGCTGCCAGACCTAAAGCCATGTCATGATTTGAAGTCTCAGAAAAACCATAGTTAATTCCCTTTGTAAGCCCAAGAAAGAATGGTAGCTCCCCAGTAATAAGGACAGGCAGAATCGCTCACAGGGTTTTTAGAAGATAAAAACTATGGGGCTGAGTCACTTTTGGAAAGGGCCCCTTTGCAGGGTTACCCTAAACATTTTGCCTTCTTCCTCCTATTTTTTTGACCTCGTTTTATTGTTGGCCTCAGGACTCTGAGCACTTTATCACTGCTGGCCAGTACTAAAGTACATGTGTTTTATCCCCTAAGCACTTTGACATTGGTGTATACCTGATTGGCATATTTAGTTTACCTGTAAGTCCCTTGTAAAGTGGTATACCATATGCATATGGCCTGTAATCTAAATGCTGCTAGTGGGCCTGCAGCACTGGTGGTGCCACCCACACAAATAGCCTTTCAAACCTGTCTCAGGCCTGCCACTGCAGGGACTGTGGGTGCAGTTCACTGCCACTTCGCCTTGGCATTTAAAACTACTTGTCAACCTTGAACTCCTCTTTTATTACACATACGTCGCCCCTAAGGTAGGCCCTAGATATCCATATGGGCACAGAGCGTAACTAAAAGGAAGGTCACATACTTTTAAGTTTTACTTATCCTGGTACTGACAAACAGCTAAATTCGATTTTTCACTATTGTGAGGACTGCTCCTCTCGTAGGCTAGCATTGGGTATTCCTTAACAAAAAATGAAAACTGCAATCGCTGATCAGAAAGGAGTAGCAATATCATGTTTCATATCTTTGGAATGGTGGTGATATATCCTCTTTAGTAGCAAAGTTTGATTTGACATTACCATTTTTTAGAAATGACACTTTTGGAAAGTGGAAATTTCTCTGCTCTAAACTTCACTCTGAGTGCCTGCAGCCTGTCTCCATACACATTTGGGCTGGGTGATAGCCACACTTTGTGCATTCCCTTTAGACTGCAACGTACAAAGGAAGGCAGGCTGTGACAGAGGACTCAACTGCAGTCATCTGTATCAGTGGTGTGGCCAGGGCTGTTGACAACCAGGGCGATACATCCATCTGCGGGTGGTGGGGTGCTGGCAAACTACCATGTTGAGTGGGGCAGAGGTTGCGGGTGACAGGCAACTAAGAGCGAGGAGGTGGGGGTCATTTAGCAATGCCAAATGTTGATCAGGAAGAAAAACCCAAAGAATAAAAAAAAATATCTATATCAAAGGCACATTTGGGTGTAAGTATAGGGGATCTGACCCTACCAAATGAGTACACAACTGTATGTGGGAAGAACTCTGTTGGAGTAAGGACTGCTGTGCTGTAATAATTGCCACTGTGTCTTTACTGATGGTTCTGAGGAACTGCTTATCTGCTTTGTTGAGCTGCCTAATGGCTGCTGCTTTCTGCCCTGCTGAGGACAAGGGCTGTGCCCTCTTATTTAAACCCCAGAGTGAGTCCAAGGGCTTGCTAGTTTGCCTCCTGTTTTCTGAAGTTTCAGGGACACAAAAGACTTCTTGCAACTCTGCTGGAGCGGTTTGGATTCTGCCATCTGTGAGTTCATTGTCTAAGGTGCCCCCTCCAGTCCCGGGACATTGGGAGTGGGTTTTCTGCACTACAGCCCTTTTAAATCAAGCTTTTGGGCTTTTCACAACCACAAACAGGCCTTTTTGTTCCAGAACCACTTAGCTCGCTCAAAGTATTAGTTCAAGTGGGAGCAAGTTTGTCTCTTCACATAGCAGCATCACCGTTCACATCTAGAAGGCTCCAACCCATCTGTTTGCGATGCCTGGTGGCTCTTCACACTCTGTGAACCACTGCCAGTAACACTCACTATTCTCCCAGTGAACTCCTTCCCTTTGAATGGGGCTCTTAGCTTAACTAGAAAGGATAAAACTTCAGGGGGACTGGTTTAGAACCTTATCCGACCGGTGCTCGATTGCTGATGGTGTGACTTTTCAGCTTTGGCCCGGTCAAGCATGACCGCACATAACCTTTTAGTGCTATTGACTTCTAAGCACTATTTTTGGATTTAATCTTTAAAATTTCATATCTCCATTTCTACGGATTGGGTGTTTGTTGTTTTGGTGTTACTTTGTTCAGATAAATATTCTCTATTTTTCTAAACATGTGTTGAGACGTTTTGTGGTGTATTCATGGTGTTACTGTGTGTGTATGTTTCAATAATAGTTTACAAACTGCCTGTTTAGATAAGCCTGATTGCTCTGTGCCAAGCTACCAGATGGTGAGCACAGGTTATCTTTTAGTGTGTATCTGGCTTACTCTGACCAGAGTGGCTGTTCCTGCCTGGCCTGGCTCCATGTTATATGTTATATATAGATTTATAACGCGCTCCGTTAGTCAAGACTGTCCTGACTGTCCATACCTCCACCAACATGGAATCCCATTTCTAAAGTCACAAACTGCACTTTGTAGTATGTTTTTTAGTACTACAATAGTAGTACTAAACTTATCATAAAGTGCTATTCTACACTTTGTAGTAACTTACACTTTTTTAGCAAGTGTCTACCTCCATTATTTTGTGCTTTATGGTGTTGCAGAACCATTAGTGGACCATGTGTAGTGCTGACCTTACTACAAAAGTGCAGGCAAGCCTGTACTATCTTTTTATCCCCAGTTGTGAAGTTACTAATAAATTGCAGTTTTATGAATACCAAAAAAGAGTAAACTTACACACTAATGTACGTTTACCATTGTGAATCACACCCTAAGTTACTACAAATGCACAGCTTGTGGATACTGAAAAGTAATAAACGTACTCAAAGGTGTATGCTACCTTTGTGAATCAGGCCTATGGTCCAGATTGTCTGAAAGTGTGTATGGAACAAAAGGTCTGATCAATCCAGAAACCTTGACTTTTTACATCCCTGAAAGGAGAGGGCAAAGTGTCCAAGAATGGGGGCTAAACCCTGGCAGGTAAGGGCAGAGCAGCAGGAATGGGACCAAACCCTAGCCAGAGAGGGTAGAGGGCACAGGGATGGGGGCCAACCCCAGATTGGAGAGGATAGGGCACCCTGGAATTGGGCAAATACTGTCAGGAGAATGCAGGGCAGACAGAGATTGAGACCATATTCTAGCAAGAGAGGGCAGAGTGCTTACGGATGGGGGCAAACACAAGCAGAACAGGATAGTGCACCTAGGGATCGGGCCAAGTCCTGGCAAAAGAAGTCAGAGGGTAAACCTCAGTATAAAACAACATAATGATAAGGGAAAATGGCCAGACCTTAGCAGGAGAGAGTGGGCACCCAGGGATATGCCAAACGCTTGCAAGAGATGGTAGAGCACCCAGTGAAGGTGGCCGGACCCTTGCAGGTGAGACTGGCGCACCGAGTGATGGGACCATACCCTAGAGATGGCAGAGCATCCGGTGATGGAGGTAGGTCCTTGGCAGGATATGGTAAAGCACCCAGGGATGTAGGCCAACCCCTGGCAGGAGACAGCAGAGCACCCAGTGATGGTGACCGGATCCTTGCTGGATAGACTGGCACACCTAGGGATGAGGCCAAGACCTAGCAGGAGACATCAGTGTACACAGGGATGGTGACCAAATCCTGGAAGGAGGGGGTAGAGCACACAAGGATGGGGCCATACTGGGCAGCAGAGGGCACAGCAAACAAGAATGAGCGTCAGACCCTAGTAGGAGAGGGTTAAGGACCCACGGATTGAGGACAACCCTTGCCAAGTAAGGTTATAGCACCCAGGGTTTGGGGCAATGTCTTGGCAGGAGAGGGTAGAGTGCACAAGGATGGGGGTGAGAACCTAGCAGGAGAGGGTAGAGTGCCCATGGATCTGTTACATAGCCTAGCAAGTAAAGGCACAGCACCCAGTGAAGGTTGGCAAATCCTGGCAGTAGATGATGGAGCACCAAAGGACAGGGGCCAAACCCTGGCACAAGTAGCAGCACACCCAGGGATGGGGCAACACACTAGCAAGAGAGGGTAGCGTGCCCGAGGATGGAGCGCCAAACCCTGTCATGAGAGAGTAGAGTGCTAATTGATTGGAGCCAGACCTTGGCTAGAGAGCAGGGCGCTCAAGCATAGGGTCCAAACCCTAGCAAGACAGGGTGGAACACCCAGGGATGGGGCCACACTCTGGCACATAAGGCAGAGCACCTAGAGATAGGGGGCACCCTGCAAGGAAATAGCAGGACACCCAGGCATAAGGGCCAAACTCTGGGGGATGAGGGCAGAGCGCCCAGTGATCTGGGGCATACCGTGACATGAGAGAGCAGAGCGCATAAGAAAATAGACCAGACGCCAACAGGAGATGACAGAGCACCCAGCAATGGTGGCAAAATCAGGGCAAAAGTGAGTGAAGTTTCCAGTAATGGGGGCACAACCCTAACAGGAGTTGGCAGAGCATTCAGGGATCAAGACCAAAGGAACCTGGGTGAGGTCCAAGATTTATCTCTAAAGTCATTAAGGCCAGTATTACCTTATGTCTGAGTCCAGTATGCTTGATGGTACCTACAAATCCATCTTCCTTGGATCAGATTCCAGCAATAAGTCGCGATGCATTCCTGGACCTGCTGAAAAAAGTAAAATTGGGTTCTCCTAGAGACTGTTGTCCCCCCTGGATCTTAAGAGAGGTCTTTTCCGCCCTACCTGGCCCAGCTATGTCTCTCTTAAATGAATCATTGTCCCAGAGCTGTGTCCCTGACACCATCAAGGAGGCTATTATCATCCCCCTCCTAAAAAAGTCAGGGGCGGATCCTAAAATCGTGCCCAACTATTGTCCTATCTCCCTTTATCTACCTTTTTGGAACAGTCCGAATGTTTGAACTCCCACCAAGCCGGGTTCCAGCCAGCTCATTCCACAGAGTCAGTTATACTAACAGTACTGGATACCCTGAGGGGGGAGAGCTGATAGGGGCTCTCTGGTGCAACTGGATCTCTCCGCAGCGTTTGACACGGTCGACCATAACATACTGGTTGCTCGTGTCAAGGGCGCGGGAATCCAAGGTTCAGCTTTTGAAAGGATTCATTCCTTTCTGGGAAATGGATCTCAAGCAGTCTGTTTAGATCAATTCACAACCCCCAAGGTAAACACTACTTGTGGTGTGCCAAAGGGCTCATCACTTTCCCCTCATCTATTTAACGTATACCTCTTACCTCTGATCTATGCTCTTATAGAAAAGAAAGTCTGCACCTTTAATTATGCAACTGATTTCCAACTTGTGTTTTCTGTCAGTAACTCCCCAGAATTCATCAATGAATTTAAGACTATGATGCTGTTCATCAGTGATTGGATGAACAGCAATCCTCGGAAGATAAATCCAGATAAGACAGAGGTGATTCTAACAGGGGGCTCTCTGAATCCCTGGAGGCCCCACTTTTGGCCTAAGGAGCTGGGACAGCCCCCCACCCCCTTGGTCTCTGCCAAAACACTGGGGGTCATTATTAACAGCGACCTCACAATGAGGACTCAAATTAGCTCTGTGATCTCAACGTGTTTTTTTCAGTTGAGAAAAATAAGGAAAATCAGTAGGTTCCTTACACAGGAAGCTAAAATACAGGTGGTTCTAGCTATGGTGATATCGCACATAGATTATGCCAATTCTCTATACTTCGGCATTCCAGCTAATCTTGTCCACCGACTCCAATTTGTACAGAATCAGGCAGCAAGACTGATCCTGCAGAAAAATAGGCGTCAACATGTCACCCCTCTTATGAGGAAGTTGCACTGGCTCCCCATAACTCAGAGATGCGCCTTCAAGGTGGGATGTATCATCTTTAAATCCCTGAACAGAAAGAGCCCCAAATTTGTTGACAGAATTATTGAAAGATACACCCTGACTCGCAATCTGCGATCCGCCCACTTGCATCTTCCGGCCTCTCCGTAATTCAAGTTGAAGTGTCTAGGCCCCAGATACTGGAATTCCTTGCCATCAGAAATTTGATCCTGCATGGATCTCATGAGCTTCAGGAGACTTATTAAAACATGGCTATTTAGACAGGCATACGAGTAACGTTCAGGACTATGGCATCCCTTAGAGTAGTGCCATGAAACCAATCTGGTGTACAAGCACTTTATAAGCAACATATAACATATCCTTATGAGAGATGATTGTACCATTGTTTCTCCCAGCAACTGCCATCTATAAACTCTCATTCTATGACTTTCTGCTGCTTGGGGAAAGGACTGTACCATTGACTCTTCCAGTAGCTGTACTTTCTAGACTCTCACTCTATGAATTTCTCCCAGAAGCTGTCTTCTGTAGACTCTACCCCTACGAATGATTGCCTGCTTGGAAAGTAGACTGTAAAATGTTTTCCTCAAGCAGCTGTTCTGTCCTCTGTCGATTCCCACCCTATAAGAGAGGATTGTACCATTGGTTTTTCCCAGCAGCTGTCCTCCACAGACTCTCAGGCTATGACTTTCTTCTGCTGGAGAGAGGACTGTACCATTTTTTCATCCAGTAGTCGTCCTCTATAGAATCTAACTCTGTGGCTTTCTCCTGCGTGGAGAGAGGACTCTACCATTATTTCTCCAAACAGCTGTCCTTTATAGACACTTACTCTATTAATTTCTCCCTCTTGGACAGGGGAACTGTTTTATTGTTTCTTTAATGTATTAGAGCATGGCAGAGCGAGGCATAGAATATTCTTATGATTCCTCCCACGGGTTCCAGTCCAGGAGATCAGTTATTACCGCTGTCTGGGATGGAGGCCGTGCTGCCTGGCTCTTGCCTGTTTCCTGTACCTGTTCTTAAATAAATAATTGGAATAATACTACGACTTGGCATCATTAAAGGAATGTACCATTGTTTCTCCCAGCAGCTATCCTCTATAGACTCACACTCAATGACTTTCTCTTGTTAGGAGAGAGGATGGTACCATTGTTTCTCCCAGCAGCTGTCCTCTCCAGACTCTCACTGTTAGATCTGGGGGCCTCTAGTTGGCAGATGTAGGTACCAATTTCCAAATAGGGACCCTTGCTTCTAGTCAGGGAAAGGGGGATACACTCTTTAGATAACCCCTGCTCACCTCCTTGGTAGCTTGGCACGAGCTGACAGGCTTATCAAAGGGAATGTGTAAAGTATATGTACCAACACTCACAGTAACACACCACAAGGGTGGACTCCACATCAGTTTAGAAAAATAAAGTATCTTTATCTAAACTACACAAGACCATAACGACAAAAACCCAACATACAAGGTTCAAGAATATGATTTTAAAAGAGTTGTAGGGTGTGCGTCAAAATAATCCACAGTTTCGTCAGTTTTAGTCCAAAGTACCTTTAGATGTGACAAATGTCACATCTAGCGGCCACTGCAGTGTTGAAAAACAAGCAATGTGTCACTCCTGAGACCCTGGGGAGGTGATGCGACAACTCAGTTGCATGCAACAGGCGAGTTGTGATTAATCCAGCCTGTATGGGGAGCGATGCGATACCTTGGATGGATTCCAGGGTGCAGGTTCTCCGGTAAAAGCATCTCGCACAGGCACGATGCGTCGATCTTCGGGACCGCGACGTTCTTCGGTGCAGCAGCGATGCACGGTGCAGGGTTGATCCTCTTCTGCCGCGGCACCTCGATGCGATGGCGTTGGACTCTGCAACGATGTTCGCAGCAACGTGATGCGGTCCGCAAGCAAGCGGTGCGATGGTTTTCAAAGCGACGACAGGTTCTGCGACGATATTTGCAGCAACAGAAATCTTCCCGCACCAGGGCGATGTGCTCCACAAGCCACCGATGCGTCGGTACTTGCAGCGGCAAAAGGCGCTGCGACGATTTTCGCAGCGACTGGAATTTTCTCGCACTGACGACAATGCGCTCCGCAAGCGAGCGATGCGTGCAAACTGTAGATCTTCTTCTTTTCTTCTTGTCCAGCTCCCCAAACAGCAGGAAACAATGTCCAAAGGCCCCACAAATGGATCAAGCACTCTAGGCAGGTCAGAACTCACACAGCAGAGTTCAAGGGGAAGCTCGTGGTGAAATCCTTTTGTTCCTGGGACTTCTTAACAGGAGGCCAGCTCTTCTCAGTCCCTTGGAGATCTCTTCAAGCAAGGGGACACAGCAACAGCAAAGTTCTTCCCCTCTCCTTGGCAGAATAGAAACTGCAGGTCAGCTCACAAACACACAGCAGGACAGTCCTTTCTCTTCAGTCTTCCAACTTTTCTCCTTGGCAGAGGTTCCTTCTTGACTCAAGGATGATCTAAAGTCTTGGGGTCTGGGTATCCCTTTTTATACCAATATTCTATTTGTTCTCTGAAGGCAGAGAGACCTTGGCCTAGTCCAAACCAGTTCAGGTCAGTCCTAGAGCACTTTGTTTACATGACTCCTTCTTTCCTTTGAGAGAGAGGGGCAGGGTTGTCAGTCGCCCAGCAGGAGGTGGAGCCAGCATTGTGGAAGGGAGGCATAGCCCTATTGAGGCCCTTGTGCTCTCCCCTTCCACCACTCAAGATGCAGATGAAGCTATTCAGCCTAGGGCTGACTCACTCAGCCTCCTGGAGCGACCCCAGCCCCTGTCACTCACAAACCAGACAGCCAATTCACAAACAGGCCAAGGCACACAGAAAGGTCAGACAAGAAAACAGCCACTTTCTAAAAGTGCTGTTTTCAAACACAGGTTTTAAAAACCATCCTTCCTAAAAGATGGGTTATTAAATTCTGAGTTCAGGGAAACCAGAGTTAATTTTCTATCTTGCTCCTATATGAAGCTATGCAGGTAAACATTATACACAGTATTCCCCATTCTAGCCTATGGGCAAGATAGCCATTCAATAGTGAAAAACAAAATTGGAAGTATTTCACTATCAGAGCATCTCACCTACATTAGTACATGCTCTACCTTTCACATACACTGCACCCTGCCCAGGGGGGTACCTTGGGCCTTCCATAGGGGTGTCCAATGTTTACAGAAAGGGAAGGGTTAGGCCTGGCCAGTGGGGACACTGGTCAGGTCAGCATGGCAGTTAACAACTGCAAAAAGGCAGTTTGGTGGCAGGTTAGAGACACAATTAACAAACTACATAGAGGGGGGTCTAAGGGCTGGTTTACCGACTCATACTAGATACATGCCCTTAACAATAACTTGATTCAACACAAAATAATATCTAGGAGTCTAAAAGTGAACTCAAATCACAGACACCTGTTGACGTGACAAACACAGGAGGGTGGCAGCTACATTAACCAATTGCACCACGTGATATAATGACACCACATTCACGTGAGGCACATACTCTAGGTGAGAATTTTCCCATCAGTTGTCTACCTGTTCCGCCACAATTACATCATTTGGGTTCTTCTTACCCAGGAGTCAGTGCAATCGCAGTTACACAATGTGGTATGAAGGTAAGAAGACCCACCGTTCTTAACTGGTGGTCGAAAGAGTGTGTTAGGACAACTGAAAAAAGCAGTGCAAATAAGTGATTAGTGAAAATATAAAATCTGAGTAAAGACGCAGTGCCTCATTTTAATGTGTTTGTTTATCACGCACAGGACTTGTTGATGCCATTGCCTGAGGCGACCCCGACTTGCATTTATTATCGTGCGAGGGGGACGCCTTATTTTGTATGTACGATTCATTTGACTGTTCTGGCTTGAGAGACTTCTAAGATCGCCGGCTCATTTCAAGGGCACGCAGTGTAGAGAACGCGTGCATTTTCCAGTCAATGATAGAATCTTTTTAATCTATTGGAACAAGCGCTATTCACAATAATTGATTACCATGAATAGCTTGTTGTACATCTAAAGACATAGATCAGCAGATATTTAAAAGATAGGCCATTGCACATTGTGCTCAGAGTTGTTCATGCTACTGAGTGGCATAACACGAGATCGCTAATAGTAATTCTAAGCGGTGTGGCAATCTTTTGGTACCCTACGGGATTTACAGTGAATGCTTATGTGTATGTGTGTGTGTGTTTTTTTCTGAACAGAGCGGTGCTCCTCATTTACCTGAGCTGCAGCCAGGTGAGGTGAGGCGCGATCCCCACACTGATTGGGTGAGTGTGAATTTGTCATAAAATATATGTTGGCAAGTCACTTCAATAACACTACTCATGAGTGTATTGTTTTATAAAACTTTTAATCCTATGTGTCTCTTTTCACTCCCCCTCCTGTTTTTGTGATTTCATATTGTACATTGTGGTGGAGCATCTAAGCCTGAAGATCAGGTGATATTATTCCTTTTTATTGTGCATTTTAGTCACTATTTCTACAGCAGTAGCACCATCTAGGTCCTGAAGAATGCATAGGTAATGCCTTATATGCAGAAACATGTTGACCACTCGCTGAGCAGATATTTTGTTAAATCTGCTTTCACACACGTTTGCTTTTAGAGTCAGGGAGCTGAGAGAAAACAATAAAGGTCTTTCTTCTACTCAGTCTCACCTAATTTTATATTTTCACTAATCACTTATTTGCACTGCTTTTTTCAGTTGTCCTAACACACTCTTTCGACCACCAGTTAAGAACGGTGGGTCTTCTTACCTTCATACCACATTGTGTATCTGCGATTGCACTGACTCCTGGGTAAGGAGAACCCAAATGATGTAATTGTGGCGGAACAGGTAGACAACTGATGGAAAATTCTCACCTAGAGTATGTGCCTCACGTGAATGTGGCGTCATTATATCACGTGGTGCAATTGGTTAATGTAGCGGCCACCCTCCTGTGTTTGTCACGTCGGCAGGTTAGAGACACCATTTTAGGGCTACTCATGTGGGAGGCACAAGCAGTGCTGCAGGCCCACTAGTAGCATTTGAATCACCAGGCGTGGCATACTCAGTGCACCTACAGGGACCTACAGATGAAACAAATATGGCAATCATGGATAACCAATCACAATCACAATTTATACAGAGAGCATATGCACTTCAGCACTGATCAGCAGTGATAAAGTGCCCAGAGTCCTATAGCCAACAACCACAGGTCAGGAAAAATAAAGGAGGAAGAAGCTGAAAGTTTGGGGATAACCCTGCAAAAAGGGCCATTTCCAACAGAACCCCCTTCCAGCCGAAAGCCAGGGTAGACCAAACGATACCTCGATTGGATTCCCTGCTTGGGGCGATAGAACACGGAAACTGGCAGGAACAGCAGGGGATTATTCCTGTTCTATGCCTTCCTGAACCCAGTTGGATCCCTCTATCTATACTCTCAGGGCCCACTAGGCTAAACCATGGGGGACCCTTCTCCTCACCTGCGGACCCCATCTGTGCAGCACCTAACCTTACTTCGCTCACAGATGTGTCCGCGCTGGTAGACAGTTCCCACCTGGCCGACACAACGGTGTGGCCTTGTCCACCCCCAGGGTGTGACTCCTGCCCCCCTCCCAGGGGCAACTCTGTCCACCAGGACAACCTGCCACAGTGGCCACTGACAGCTGTCAGTGATGAGAGCCAGGCCTTATGCCTGTTCGGCCTCTCTAACCTCTGTGGCATGTTATGTTATGTTAATATTTATTTCTAAAGCGCGCATACACCCGTAGGTTTCATGGCGCTGTCTGTAAGGAACACAAAGCACAGTCTCTAAGCGTAAGCTTGCTGGAATAGCCACGTTTTCAAAGATTTTCTAAATGTCAGAAGATCCTGGCAGTGTCGGATGGGCGATGGCAGGGAGCTCCAAAAAGTGGCTGCCAGATAATGAAAGCAGCTACCTCCTTGCCGCTTCTTCCTAACTAGAGGGACTTTTACTAGGCCACGATGGGCAGAACGCAGGTTACGTGCTGGTGTATAGTTGATAATTATGTTTCTAATGAACATGGGTCCTCTTCCAAGCAATGCTTTAAAGGTGATACATCCCGCTTTAAAGGCAATCCTTTGCTCCACTGGCAACCAGTGAAGTTTTTCCAATCCAGTTCTAATCGATAGCCACTTAGGTTGCTTCCAGATAAGTCTGGCCGCTTGGTTCTGGACCATCTGCAGCCTTTACAGCAAGCCTGCTGGGAGACCCAGATAGAGACTGTTCGAGAAATCCAGGCGGGAGAGTACAAGGGCTATGATTACTTGGATGAGTGCCGTGTGTGTTAATAGATGAGCTATCTTTTTAATTTTCCTAAGTTGGAGCAAACTGAAAGATACAACAGCTCTGACCTGTCCTTTAAGTGATAGATCAGTGTTAAGCGTGATCCCTAAACTTTTAACCGAGTGGGTCTTGATCGGCGGAGGTCCCATATCTGGAGGCCAAAAAGTTGTCCCCAGCTTAGTTCGCTTTTCCCGGGCAGAATCAATTCTGTTTTGCCCGGGTTGAGTTTAAAATGATTAGCGTTCACCCATCTCCGTATATGTGTCATTGTTGCCTGGAATTCAGCCACAGAGTCAGTAGTACTTACGGGATAATTAGCTGAAGATCATCAGCATAATTGAAGATAGTAATATTATGATTCTTCAAGGAGTGTAATAACGGGCGAAGGTACAGGTTAAATAACAAAGGTGATAGTGATGAGCCCTGTGGTACCCCACAGGTTGATGGAATCCTGGGGGCTGTGAAAGTCCCTAATTTCACTGATTGTGTGCGATTCGTGGTAAAGGAGGCAATCCAATTCAGGGCGGGGCCTCTGAGGCCGGCCTGTTCGACACGCTTCATCAGTATGTTATAGTCAACCGTGTCGAACGCAGCCGACAAGTCAAGAAGCACGAGGGCTTGATGGATGCCCTAGTCTGCATTTGATCTTAAGGTATCCTGAACCGCCAGGATCACACTCTCTGCGGAGTGAGATGGCCGAAAGCCAGCCTGATTAGGCTCCAAGTACACAGAGCTTTCAATGAAATTGGACAGACATCTAGATACATGGGCTTCAATGAGTTTGGACGGAAAAGGGAGGAGGGAAATGGACCTGTAATTGGATAGGTCCAGGGGGTCAGCTCCAGGTTTTTTCACTAATGGGATTACCGTGGCATTCTTATAGTTGCCAGGTACCTTGCCTTGTAAAAGGGATTCGTTAAGCAATGGGAGGATGCCAGATGGTATGGCCAGGCAGATCTCTTTGAAAATATGAGGTGGGCATGTATCGTTGGGTGAACCAGATTTGACGCGGGAAAGAAGTTCTGTGAATGTTTTAGCGTCAATGAGGGGGAGAGTGTCCAATGTGAGTGGATTCTGGAAGATATCAGCTATAGGGTTCAAGTCAGACAGGTTTTGAATACTCTTTTTTATAGTGACAATTTTATCTGTGAAGAAATTGTTTAAAGAGTTGCACAATTCTTGCGTGGGGGCCAAGGAGGGGGCTGTTCTTTCACTATTGCATAAATCATTTACTATATTAAAGATGTCTTTAGATTTATTTTGAGAGTTTAGTATTTTAGTTGAAAAGTAGTCTGTTTTGCTTTTTAAAAGGATCTTTTGATAATTTCTACGAGCCAAAATAAATTCCTCCTTGTCTTGTGCCAGGTATTTTGCTCGCCATTTTCTTTCTTTCTGGCGAACCTCAAGTTTTAAATTCTTCAAATCTGAGGAAAACCATTTGTGAGCGTCCATGCTACGGGTGCGAGAATATTTCACTAGGGGCACATGGTTTTCCGTGGCTTTTAAGAGCCATTGTGATATCCTCTCTTCCATAAGATCTACATCCCTACATGTTACCGGCAGCGTGGATGCCAAAGTATCAAGGAAGGCTGGAGTGTCAACAGCTTTCCATTTCCTAATTTCTCCACCAGCCTGGGATGGTGGTTTAATATGACCATTAATAGTGATTATGAACTGTATTAAAAAGTGGTCGGACCAGATACAAGGTGTGATAGAGGGGGAAGACAGTAAAAGATTGTGAGACCAAACTTGGTCAAGGCTATGACCTTTTTCATGCGTGGGAGATTGTATGTGCTGGGTCAGATTGATGTTTAGTAACAGGTCCTGTAGTTCCATTGCCTTGGCGCGCCTGCTGTGTTATCAAACCAGTAGTTTAGATTGCCTATTAGAAGCATCTTCGGGAAATTCGTCACAAGTGAAGCAATCTGTTCTGCCAGAGATAGCGGGAAAGTACTAATAGTATGAGGGGGACGGTAAAGTAGGGCAAGTACTAGTGCACCGCTATCCGAATCGATTTTAATAACTAAGTTCTCAGTGTCAGTTAAATTCAGTGAGGGGAGCCATCAGAAAGTGGGGGGCAGTAGCCCCAGGTGCCTGGCACCTTTCCTCCACTCTCCCTCCGGCCAAGTCAAGTAGGGCATCCTGACACTGGCCCACCAGCCCAGGGTCTGTACCCTCAGGCTGACCAGAGGTAATGGGCGAGGCTCTCCTCTCCCTATCCCACCTCCTGGGTTCCAGTACTCTCCTCCCAGGGGAGGCGCCCTCAGAACACAGCTCTCTTACTAGTTCAGCACCTCTGTCCAGCAACTGGTCTCCAAACATAGGGCTTAAACCCTCAGGTTGCACCGGGGTCAGAGGCGAGGACTCCCTCGCTCTGCACACCCTTCCAGAGTGCTGCAGCCTCCCACCTGGAGTGGTACCCCTGGAAGCCAAACCGGTCAGGACACTGCTTACAGTTATCCTTCCCTCCAGGTCAGGCAGATCCTGAACCTGGCCTCCCAACCCAGGGACTAAACCCTGTGATTGAACATCTTGCCTGGCACTCGAGGACTTCTGGGGAATCACACAGTATCCCCCCGATGGTGACTAATGATTCATGTGTCTTTTGACAGTGTCTGCCTGGCGCAGATCTCCTGACCCCTGTCTACCTGACAGTGCGCGAAGATCCCCAGGACAGAAGTGGTGTCACCATGGTCACTCCTTGGAGACTCAGCCCTTCTGGCTGGCCCCTGACCCACTGGTTATCCCACTGGGGAACACATCCCCCTCTCACCTCTCACTCTGGACTTCTGCATCATCCCAAATGGAGAGGCACTGCCAGACACCAGAAACACTGGAGCTCTGTTTAGAGCTCCAGGTTCTCCTAACACTAGGAGATCCTCCTCAAATGGCCCACTAGCACCATCTAGGTCCCCAACCTGGTGTTCCCTTAAGGAACCCTCCCGGCCCTAAGACTGGGTTTCGGGCACCTTGGGACACACATTCCCACACTCACTCCTTCCCCACTGAGACAGGACATGAGCCCCTAAACCTCTCCCATTACACTGGGACCTAGCTGGGCTACACTGAATCTCTTCCACCACACAGGACCGGAAGAGATCTGAGTCACTCCTTTTGGGATCACTCCCCAATGCCTCTTCAGACCCTCAGGAATCCACCAAGAGGTCTGTCTCCAATGCAAGCCCCCTTGGAATCAGAGAACTCACACTCCACTGGGTTTTGGAATAGGTCTGATAAACTGGGACTTGAAATATGCTCTCCAACAAATGAACCACACAGCCCTAGACAGTTGTTAACAAAGCTACCCTTTGCCTCACCCTCCAGTGCCTCACACAAGTACCCCACACCACTCTCCTGAGATTGGCAAGACAGTGTCTGATTTTCTCTGTCACTCAACCCATACTCTTCTGGGCGGTCTCCACATTCACACACCAAGGTTTCTACCATGGGGGAAACCCTCTCCCTGCACCTCTCATCTAGAGTCAGTAGAGTGTCCCTCCCACCCCTAGGAATATGGTCCCCTGTGTCCGTTTCCAAATCTACTTCAGGGACACTACACACCACTGGAACTACATCATAAATCTGAACCCACTGGTGTATGTCAACCCCCTCCCTCAAGTCAGACGCCACACCTCTGGCTGTTTGCACTGCTCCCTCAGCACTAGATAACATAAACCTGCTGCCACCATCTGAGCTGGACTCCACCTCCAACTCAGCAGAGCTCACTTCCTGAGCTAAACTCTTATCTTCTTTCTGGGCTAAGGCCCATTGGATCTCAGCCATCTTGATTTCCCAGTCTAATTCTCTGTTCCTTCACTCAGCAGCAATGAGCCACTCACTTTTCTCTCCCTCACTGTCAGAGAAGTCCTCCTCCTCAGAATCGTCTGTTAGTGTTGCTTCCCAAATTCTGACCTCATAGGAATACAGGCGTGCCTCAAGATCCCTACTTGTAGACCCTCTCTCCACAGGCAGCCCCGTCTCTTCACAAAAGGCTTTTATCTCCTCCCCTGTGTAGATATACAGGTGGAAAAAGTTGACTTCCATTTTGGCAAGATTTCACAGGTGCAACACTAGCCAGAGTCTCAGTATCCAAAAAATACCTCCAGGAGGACACCAGGAAACAAAACAAACAGTATGTGGTTGAGTAGTGGGCTGCACTAAACTAGTGATGTACACCGATTACTGTGGGTCAAGTACACATACAAGTTCAAATCCTCACCGCTGACCACCTATGTTAAATCTGGGGGTCTCTAGTTGGCAGAGGTAGGTACCAATGTCCAAATAGGGACCCTTGCTTCTAGTCAGGGTAAGGGGGATTCACATTTTAGATAACCCCTGCCCACCCCCTTGGTAGCTTGGCACGAGCAGACAGGCTTATCAAAGTCAATGTGTAAAGTATTTGTACCAACACTCAAAGTAACACAGTGAAAACACCACAAATGGACTCCACACCAGTTTAGAAAAATAAAGTATCTTTATCTAAACTACGCTAGACCAAAATGACAAAAACCCAACATACACAGTTCAAGAATATGATTTTAAAAGAGTTCTAGGGTTTGCGTCAAAATAATCCACAGTTGCGTCAGTTTTAGTACAAAGTACCTGTGAATGCGACAAAAGTTCCAAGCGACCACTGCAGCATTGTAAAACAAGCGATGCGTCACTCCTGAGACACTGGGGAGGCGATGGACAACCCCGCTGCATGCAGCGGGCATGTTAGGATGAATCCAGTCTGTATGGGGAGCTTTGTGATACCTTGGATGGATTCCAGGGTGCAGGTTCTCCGGTAGAAGCGTCTTGCACAGGCACGATGCGATGAACTTCGGGACGGTGACGTTCTTCGGTGCAGCAGCGATGCGCGGCGCAGCGTTGATCCTCATCTGCCGCGGCACCTTGATGCAATGGCGTTGAACTCTGCGACGATGTTCGCAGCGACGTGAAGTGGTCCCCAAGCAGGAGGTGCAAAGGTTCTCACAGCGACAACAGCTCTGCGACGATATTCACAGCGACAGGAATCTTCCCGCACCAGGGCGCTGTGCTCCGCAAGCGACCGATGTGTCGGTTCTTGCAAAGGCAATAGGCGCTGCGACGATCTTCGCGGCTACAGGAATTTTCTCGCACTGTTGACGATGCACTCCGCAAGCGAGCAATCCGTGCAAATTGTAGATCTTCTTCTTTTTTTCTTGTCTAGCTCCCCAAACAGCAGGAAACAACCTCCAGAGGCCCCACAAATGGATCACGCACTCTAGGCAGGTCAGAACTCAAGCAGCAGATTTCAGGGGGAAGCTGGGGGTGAAGTCCTTTTGTTGCTGGGACTTCTTAACAGGAGGCCAGGTCCTCTCAGGCCCTTGGAGATCTCTTCAAGCAAGGGGACACAGCAACAGCAAAGTCCTTCCCCTCTCTTCGGCAGAATAGCAACTGTAGATCAGCCCACAAACACACAGCAGGACAGTCCTTCCTCTTCAGTCTTCCAGGCTTTTCTCCTTGGCAGAGGTTCCTTCTTGATTCCATGATGATCTAAAGTCTTAGGGTTGTGGGTATCCCTTTTTATACCAATATTCTCTTTGTTTTCTGAAGGCAGAGGGGCCTTGGCCTTGTCCAAACCAGTCTGGAGCACTCTGTTTACATGACTCCTTCTTTCCTTTGAGAGAGAGGGGCAGGGTCGTCAGCCACCCAGCAGGAGGTGGAGCCAGCATTGTGGAAGGCAGGCACAGCCCTATTCAGACCCAGGTGCTATCCCCTCCCACCACTCAAGATGCAGATGAAACTTTTCAGCCTAGGGCTGACTCACTCAGCCTCCTGGAGCTCCCCAGCCCCTGTCACTCACAAACCAGACAGTCAATCCACAAACAGGCCAAGGAACACAGAAAGGTCAGACAAGAAAAAAGCCACTTTCTAAAAGTGCTGTTTTCAAACACAGGATTTAAAAAACATCCTTCCTAAAAGATGGATTTTTAAATTCTGAGTTCATGGATACTACACTTTAATGTTCTATCTTTCTCCTATGGGAAGATATGCAGGTAAACTTTATACACAGCATTCCCCATTCTAGCCTATGGGCAAGATGGCCTTTCAATAGTGAAAAACAAAATTGGCAGTATTTCACTATCAGAGCATGTCACCCACACTAGTACACGCTCTACCGTTCACATACACTGCACCCTGCCCAGCAGGCGCGGTGCGTCCATTGGGGCGTTGGGGCATTGCCCCCCCACTTGCCCGCGCCCGCAGCTCCCTCAGCGTTTCTGAACTTAAGTAAACGGACTCAGTTTACTTAAGTTCAGAGACACTGAGGGAGAACTGACAATCATGTCAGTCAGCATGATGTCGGACCGTCCACCCCTTCAGAGTCTGAAGGGGTGGGCGGTCCGACATCATTTTGACTGACATGCATTGTCAGACCAGCCAGGGACAGACAGCAGCACAAGCGCGCATGAGTGGGGAAGGTGAGCGAATTTTTCGCCCGTGCCCAGTAATGTGCACGTATTGACTTGCGCCTTGGGGACACACTTACCTGTGGAAGGGGGAGGCGAGGAGGCCCCCACTGCAGCCGCCACCGCCAGGAGTCACTACTTGCTGCCAACAGCGCCGCCGCCCCGGGACTACACCTCCCGGCAGCCTCAGCGGCGGCATTGCATCGAGACGTCACTAGTGCGCCAGGAGGCGCATCAAAGCTGCGCTCTGCCCCGCTCCGCGGGCAAAGGGCGGGCCCTCTGTGGCCCTCAGAGGCACAAGGAGGCCGAGACGGGCCACCCCTCTTGGCTACTACGAAGGTGGAGGTACCGAGTTGTCCTACTGTATCTTACCATTATTGATCCCACACTGTACTGTTTTGTTGCAGCTTTGTTTTCCTCACATCATGTCCATCTGGGAGGAGCTGAATGCCCTGTGTGGCACCAACTACGCCCAGAACTTATCTACCCCCCCATAGCGGGTAGAGTTTCTGTTGAGGAAAATGACAATGACATTGAGATTTCATCTAATGCCGACAAAATGTGTACTACCCCCTCATTATCTCCCTCTAACCCTCCTATATTACTGCCGACTGAGGCTTTGAATAAAATAGTATCACCTCTTCAATTGACCTTACTGGCCCACATTGAGCAACTGTTATTAACTGTACTATCACCCCTGGTCACAAAAATCAACAATCTGGGAGACAGGTTGACCAGTATCGAAAATACAATTCTAAGGAACTACACTCCAACTGAAACAACTGCTACACCCATTCATTCTTTTCCCCACAGTAACAATGAAAAGCTCAAGCCCACGACACACACGAAAGCTCAAACCCTTGAACCCCTCATGTTTATATCAAATCCAAGAAGTCAGTATATTACTCATAACTCCGTACCTGTACCCCATAGAGTTCCCAGGACCGCACTTAAAAGCAGGATGCGGATTAACCTACCTCCAGAAGCCGCCCCTTACGTGACTGTTCTTTCTGGGGTCCCTGCACCCAGTCAGGGCAAATTTGAAACTCACCAGGACTTGTTAAACAAAGCCATTTCTTGGCTAAAACAAAACAGACCACTTCCACCTGCCTTGGATGGCGGCATCTTGAGTGTTAGGAGGGTGGGGTGGCTGGGTACGTCGACCAAAGACATCCCGGGCGACCTGATCTTAATTAAATTCAAGAGTACGAACATTGTCCCCTATTTGTGATCTTCCCAGTCCAAAGAGGGAGATGGCCCCATTCGCATCTGGGACTTGTACGATTTCTATCCCGGCCCCCGACCCCATTCGTCCCCAAGGCAAATGACATGGAACCATAATTTCTGGTGAAACGGGAATCCAAGAATCTTGTGTTACTAACTCTCTACCCTTTTCTTGATTTTGCACGTACCCCTTTTCTTTTAGCTGAATAGTCAAATTGATTTTAGTTTGCTTTAATAGTTGGTTCCTTTTTATTTTGTGAATGATATGCTGAGTCATTTATACATGTATATATTTTTTCTTGCTGCTTTTATGGTTTTAAACAAAAAACCGAATAAAGCTTATTCTGATTCTGATTCTGATTCTGACTTGCGCCTGCCCATTAGGAGTCTCCTAATGGGCAGGCGGCGGACGAAGAGTAACCGTGCCCTAAGCCAATCCTGGCGCTGCAGCAGCACCAGGATTGGCTGAGGGGTTGCCACTCCAGTGCTGCTGTTCCTGTTTGAAGAGGCGCCAATGTGGACCAGGAGCAGAGGCGGTCAGGTGCGTTTTAAAAATGTTATTCTCCCTCGGCCCCCAATCCCCGCACGCCCCCCCAACCCACCCCCTGCGAGTACTGCGGCTGACACGACTACTCCTTTCACCCGCCTGGGGGTGGTAAAACTGAAATCACTTTTAAATGGGGGAAATTACTGTATGTAGTTAGTCTATCTCAAATGTCTCGCGTAAAAACGCTGTACAGCATTGTGTCAAGAAGTAGCTCAGCGCCCTCGAACAGGCCCTTTGAATCAAGGTGCTACCTCCCTCTTCCGACTCACCGGGTGTCTCCAGCAGTGTGTCGGCCTCCGTCGTGTCATAGTCCTCTGGCTCGGGTTCCTCGTTTAGCGGCTCGGGATCCCTGTCTGGGGGCTTCTCGTCCTCATTGAGGCTTTCGGGGTCCTCCTTAGCAGTCTCGCTGCTGCTCTCTCGTGAGCTGATGGAATCTAGGTGAGACTGAACGATGCGATGGACAGCTTCAAACAAAGCATCATTAAATGAGGAGGTGGCCAGACATTGGGTCAAAGAATAACTGCAGGCCCCCTACCAATGACCTGGAGATGCAGGAGAATATGAAGTTGAAGTTTAAAAGTTCTTGATAGAGCGCACTGCGACCAAGCGGCTTCCTGGCGCTGGAGTTTAGACTGAGAAACACAGACATTGGCCGGGATGAGATCAGCAGGAGTACGCTTGGGAGAACAGGAAAGGCTTGAGAGCCTTGCGAAATTGAGAGTAGACTGGAATAGATCTAATGTGCAGTGGGAGGCTGTTCCAGAAGCGAGGGGCTAAGTGGCAGGACATGCTCTGCCCTGGGCGCGCCTTCCATTTAGACGAGTAAGTATATATTTCATTGTTGTTTTCTTACTAATACTATAACTTTGATGGCGATGATTATTATTATTAGCTAAGTCAAGTCAATGTGCGGTTAGAATAGAATTGGATGGAAAAAGGTGAAGCATAAGCAGCGAGACCCCGTAGCATCAAACGTGAAAAGGTATATTTAGATGTTGGCCCTGACAGCTCGTCATTAAACTTGGAAAGCAGTCAGCTTTAATTCTCCGAGACCGCTGAACTTTGCCTAACTCCTTGATGTCGGTAGTAAGCTGCGTGACCCATGAAGCCCTCGGATCAAAGATCTTTCAGGGAGAGTGACCGTTCTAAATTTCACCCAGCCCTACTTTGCGGCTTGCAAGTGGATGCTATGCACTTTTTCATTATGGAGTTTTAAATATACCTAGCATTGGCACGCGGCCTCAGAAACCTTTAATTTGAGTGAATAAGTATGTGAGAGATGTCTGTGTTCAGGGTGAATGGTGCAAACGACCAAACTTCCTTTCCAAAATTGTACCTACATAGATTTGTGTATCCCAGTTCTATGTGTTTGGGAAGAATATGCTATAGCTGTTGTATATTTGTATGTATGAGAGAGAGAGCGAGAGAAGCTTGCACTCCCGCATCTGCTTGCTCTGTTCCTTGCTGTTGGTGATGTTTTGTCTGCTGCTGTGCTCCCTTTTAGTGAATCTAGTTTAAACCTTTCGACTGACATGGGGTGTTTCAAACACCTTGCCTGCTATAATTTTTGCATTGCTCGTTATGCTACCTCGCCATGAGGCATACATCCCGAACCTTTACGCCCTACCACTTTCAAATGTCACCAGCCCCTTCTCCCCCGCTGCTACCCAGGGGGGTACCTTGGGCCTTCCATAGAGGTGTCCAATGTGTACAGAAAGGGAAGGGTTAGGCCTGGCCAGTGGGGACACTGGCCAGGTCAGCATGGCAGGTAACAACTGCACACAGGCAGTGCAGTGTCAGGCCGGAGACACCATCAGAGGGCTACTCTTGTGGGTGGCACAATCAGTTCTGCAGGCCCACTAGTAGCATTTGAATCACCAGGCGTGGCTTACTCAGTGCACTTTACTAGGGACCTACAGATGAAACAAATATGGCAATCATGGATAACCAATCACAATGGCAATTTATACAGAGAGCATATGCACTTTAGCACTGATCAGCAGTGGTAAAGTGCCCAGAGTCCTATAGCCAACAACCACAGGTCAGGAAAAATAAAGGAGGAAGAAGCAAAACGTTTGGGGATAACCCTGTGAAAAGGGCCATTTCCAACACATACTCTATGGCTTTGTCCTGCTTGGAGAGAAGACTATACCGTTGTTTCTCCCAGCAGTTGTTCTCTGCACACTCTCACTCTATGACTTTCTCCTGCTTGGAGTAAGGACTGAACCATTTGTTTCTAACAGCAGCCATCCTCCATAGACTCTCACTCTATGACTTTCTCCTGCTTGGAGAGACTACTGTACCATTGCTTCCCCAGCAGCTGTCTTCAGTAGATTCTCACTCTATGACTTTCTCCTGCTTGGAGAGACTACTGTACCATTGCTTCTCCCAGCAGCTGTCTTCTGTAGACACCTACTCAATGCCTTTCTCATAGGTTTCACCTGGCAGCCACAGGCCTCATGTGTGGAGCAACTAAGGAGAGAAAGGGAGGAGGAACTACCCTCCCAAGCCTGCCCTGGAAACATCTTTGCGCTGAAAAGTACGTCACTGTCCCACGGCGTGGGTGTAGCCTGTCCTGGTGGAGTCTCCTGGTAACTGGGGGCCTCGTGTGTGGAGCAACCAAGGAGAGGAGGGGATGTGGAACTACCCTCCCCAGCCTGCGTTGTGAACATCTTCGCACTGAAAAGTATGTCACTGTCACACGGCGCGGGAAGCATGCACGGACGCGCCCGGGCAAAGCCTGGGCCAAGGGTGGGCCCGTCAGAGCCTGGAAGAGGCTGGACTGGGCCACCTACATTGGTTTACAGCACAACGCTGACAAAGATTTGAAGAAGACACCCCGCCTTTGCGCCATTGCACTATTGTTCTTGCCCTCCTTTTGTGGATATCAACACAGGTCTGAAGCTTTAAAAACTAGAAGGAAGAATCCAGTCCATACAGCTGGAGTTGTTTCCGTGAGGTCTGCTCTTTGCTCTACGTGTAATCTGGCTACCTGATATGGGGATGGGTAAAGGGAAGGCCAAGGGCAGCTTCAGTGGAGCCCCTAAGCTAGTCAGACGGTCTGCACCATGCTCAGCAGTGAACTCAAATTACGGAATGGCTTAAAGCTGTAGATGCGCTCAACGGGAATCTCACCCTTGCTGACTCTGTCAAATCACTTGGTATCCAGACACATCAAGAATTCGGCTAAGAGCGCCTTCCTTAACCTCAAACTTTTGAACAAAATAAAACCCTTCATTCCGCCTGGTGATCTCAAACAGGCCATCCAAACCCTGGTACTGTCAAGGCTTGACTACGGGAACGCAGTTCTCTCAGGGATTGCAAAGTCTCACCTAGTGCCCATCAAAACAACTCTGAATGCGGCAACCAGAATGGTCACCGGAATCAAGAAATGTGACCACATCTCTCCGGCTCTCAGTGAACTTAAGTGGCTCCTAGTTGAAATGAGTATCAGCTTCAGAATAACGTGCCTCACTCATAAAGCCCTACATACCGGCAAACCCGAATACCTGGCGGCCAAAATCAAAAAAGCTCGTTAGGGCAGGAACCTTAGAAGCTCTAACTCCCTCCTTCTCATCCCACCAAAAACTCGAAAAACAAAAACTGCGACTCTTTCCTTCACCGGAAGTGTGCCAAAAATCTGGAACTCCATTCTCCCCCACATCAGAAACATCCCCTCCATTGTAAAATTCAAAAGCCAACTAAAAATCCTGTTCCTCAACCGTGCCCCAGGGAGTCGATAGGAGCTCTCAGAGTGGAGGTACAGACTCTTATTTTCCGCTCCATCACCACCTCGGTGAGAACACGAAACAGATGTTCCCTCGACTACTAAGCTGATCCCTCAACATCGACATGCATTTTGTCACTTTCTTGTTTAATTTGTTTTCTTCGCAATTTACCCTCTGTAAAGCACTCCGATACCCTCCAGTCAGGCTAGCGCTATATAAAATTACTAAAATAAAATAAATAAAATAAAATAAACTGTGTGGTGGATGACATAGATACAGTGATAGAAGAAGTTGAAAGCCCACTTAGTGGTCAGAATAACCAGAATAACCTACCTAAAGCAGGACGGTACGTGGCAGACGTCTTTTTGAAGTAAAAACCCTTAAGAAAGTCTCCACCTACGTCCCCGGCCTCTATTGTAATGTTGTTAGGTCAGCTGAACCCAGAGACACAACTAATACCAAGCAGCTGGAGCACAACTCCACAATAGTATTACCTGACTCTGAACTAATTAATTCCAATGCTGGGCAAACTCTGGCTCTGGACATTGTATATGTTAATGAGTTTGATACCTTAGCTATAGACATTGAGGACACTGTCAGTAGGAGTAATAGGGACAATGCACCTACTCAAATAACTTCTACGGTAGAGGCTAAGAAAAGGAATGGGTAACATTAGACCGTACACGGATAGTAGTAGTTTTCTTAATGAACTGAGCTCAAATCAACTGTTAAGCAGTTAGCTCTAGACGTGCTTTCTGTGAGAATGACTGTAGGGTCTATTACAGAGCAGCTAAGGAGGAACTACCCAGGCATAAGCAGAGGGAATGCAGTGGGCAATGATCCTCAGTGAAGAATGGGTGGGCGAGGGTTGTGGTATCAGCAGCTTAGGGACTGATACACACCATAGGAATGCAGTTCCCCCTAATGCCCCTGAAATTCATTGTGACCCCACGCAGCAGTTTACAAGCAAACCATCTTTCCACCCTAACCCAGGGAGGGTTGCCTAAAAAGCTACAAGACCTTGGTTTCATCCCGTGGGCTCAAGGCAGATTTTGTGACCAAGTTGGGATGATTGGGAGACCCAAGATGGTACCCCCACCCCGTGATGACTCCCAAAGGGGTGTCAGGTTTAAACTTACATGATGAAAGACAACGTGATGATGAGATTACCTGGTCTTGGCTGGGGGTCAGACATTGCAGCCTTTTGAAATTGTCCAGAGGGTTAAAAATAGAGTTTTCATGACAAACATACTCAAATTGGCATGGGCATCAGGAGAATCAAATGAAGCATTGATTAATAAAGTAATCTACTGGATAAGAGTGGTGAGGCAATGCCGCTCATTCATAAGATCAGACGTAATAACTGCAAATATTGCTCCACAAGTAAGGAATTTGATAGATATCACATTGGATTTGGTTGGTGGGGATATATTGGATGGCCTGGTCAACTTAAACCTGTGTGCTTTACCACCCAATGGATCCATGGCCCAGTTCAAACACTCGCCACCAAGTAAGGTGCTGGTATCTGATCCAAAGAACAGGAGACTGCTTGATAATATCCACAATAAAACACCAAGGGGGCACCCAGATGGCCTCGATACCTAATCCAGGAAAAAACCTTCTCGAACTAGGTACCTATCGCCCCATATCAATGCTTAATGTAGAGCTTAAACTCCTTAGGTGCTAGCAGCACACCTCCTACCCGACCTTTCATGACTAATTCATGTGGATCAGTCTAGATTTATTCCTCATAGAAACATACAGCGTAATCTTCGAAGACTAGTCTATGTAATGACATCTTCAATTATTTCAGGAAGGAACTTCGGGCTGGCCTTCCTGGATACTGAGCAAACCTTCGACTCCCTTGATTGGAAACGGGATATTGTCTATATTTCAGGCAGGCTTTAGGTCTGGCACCTCCACCCTAGATCAGATATTTCGCCTGCAGGTCTTGTATTGGAAAACAGCAAAGGTGGAGGGTGGCAGCCTCTACCTTGTGTTTGTGGACCTGCGGGCAGCATTTGTTATGTTATGTTAATTTCGATTTATATAGCACCAAATCACCGACAGGTCTCTTAGCGCTTGCTTTGGGAACCCGTCCTGGCTTTCCCTGCAAGATAACCCCTATTGGGCATCCCCAAGGTGAAGACCAGGCATCCCATCGCAGTGGGGCCGTAGTGGAGATTAAGCAAGCTATTGCCCAGAGTTGCAGAGTGTGAACCCATGATTGGAGTAGGCACCGAGGCGAGAATTATCGAGTCCGTGGATATTTTGAGCTCAAGACTGTAGGAAGGGGGAGTCTCTGGGTGGCGCAGTGCAACACTGGCGACAATCAGGGCCTCTCTCTTCCTCGTCAGGGCTGAGGGTTACCTTCAAGACAACCTCTGCTTACCCTCTAGGTAGTGTGGCTTAAGCAGTCTTAGGCTAATCTCTGGGGCATGTAGGGTTAAACATTTGCAATATTACACCATCACCACCAACCCACCACACAATGACACCAAACTGTATTTGTAAAAATATATGTTCTTTATATAAATCTCAAGCAGGCTTGTAAATACAGTTGTCAAACTTTCAATAGCGGTTCCAGTTTACTTAGGTTCAAGTTGCCACAGTTCTTTCTTAGCAATAAGCAATCTTTTGGGCCTTCTGCCCAGGTTCCAGCAAGGTTCAGTGTCTTGTAGCGCCTCAATGCGCGTTCCGCTGTCTCCGCTCGCTTCAGAGAGGAGAACGGGCCCGGCCGGCTAAAGCTCACGCTTCCCGCGTGGGCCTCGTCGATCTGGCACAGTGCGAGCCTTGGTTTCAGGGGCGGCTCGCGCTGGGAAGCAGGGAGCGCGGTGCGAGCTCAGGACGTAGGATGCTCACACCGCGAGGTCAAAGAACACAGTACCTTGGCTTGCTGGTAAGTCTTGGAGCGGACGGCTGTCCGGGGATCTGTCCCACGTCGCGTTGTTTTCCTGGAGGGTGCGGCGGCCTGCGAGTCTCAGCGCAGGTCACAGGGCACCCGGGATGACGGTGCAGATGCGGGGCAGGAGTCTCCGGAGTCCGGCTCACTCGCACTGAAGGGGGGAAGCTGCAGGCAGGCGGGGCTGAGGGGGGTGCACTCCACGGAGCGCGGGGCACAATTCAGGCACGGCTCCGCAGCGAGTCACTTCCAGCTGCGGGGGCCAGGGGGTCTCAGCGCCCAAGTCACGAGGGGCACAATCTTGGCAGTGCCGGTCTTGGCGGAGCAGCCTGTACCTCGGGGGTCACACAGGCGGCGATGCTTGGACCGGACAGGTCCTCCCTTTCCGTTGCAAGGGCGGCTCAGCGCGGACAGTCACGGCGCTCGAACCAGCGCGGGGCTGATCCTTACTTTGCGGCTGGCACACGAACAGGCCGCAGTCACGGTGGTTGGGGAAGGGCACAGCTGCACAAATTGGTAGAGAGCGTGGCGGCAGGCACAGCGCTCTCAACTCTCCTTTCCTTGGTGCTGTAGAGACACACAGCACACGCCAGCAGCAGCTTTTCTTCAGGGGGGTAGCGCTCACTGTTCCTGGAGCGCTGGTCAGGGGGCAAGTTCACAGGCAAGCCCTTGGAGATCTTTCAGCAGAGTTTGGCACAAAGTTCAAATAAGCAAAAGTCTTTGGTAGTCTTTTCTTTCCTCTCCTTTGGCAGCAAGGCACCAGACACAGGCCAGAGTCAGCACTCCTCCTTGTCCTTCCAGGTCCTTCTCCTCGGGCAGAGTTTCTTCTGTAGCACAAACAGGATCTAATTTACAAGGAGCAGGGCTCCTACTTTTATACCCAGTTTCTTTTGTTCTAGCAAGCCAGGGGGGCCTCTGCATAACTGCTCCAGTCTCTGAGTACTTGTTGTGGGTACTTATGACTTCTGCATTCAGTGTGAGGGCAGGCACATCAGCCGCTCCCCAGGGGGGCGGAGCCGGCATTGAGAGGGCAGGAGTGGCCTGAGCACTTTGTTTACAAGCTTCGGTCCTTCCTGGGCCAGGTGCAGGCTGAGTCATCAGTCGCTCCCCAGGAGGGTGGAGCCAGCATTGTGGTGGCAGGGGCACAGCCTGATGCATCATTCAGGGGAAACTCCCACCACCCATTAAGGGGTCCTCCTGCTAATCACTACCTGTCAACTCCCAGCCCTGTCACTCACACACACCAGACAGTCAGATCCACATCCAAGCAGAGGCGGGCTGAAATGGTTAGGCAAGCAAATGCTAACTTTCTAAAAGTAGCATTTGCAAACACAGGATATTAAAATAAACTTTACTAAAAGAAGTATTTTATTATTCTGAGTTCAGGCGTACTAAACACGAATTTCTACCATGTTCCCTGAGCCTGCTGGGATTATAGAGTGTAATAATTCCAGCAGCTCATCTGGCCTAGAAGGGAACAGGTAGCCTTACAATAGTGAAAAACGAATTTGGTAGTAATTCACTATTAGAACATGCCACACACATCAGGGCATGTTCTACCTTACACTACAATGCACCCTGCCCTCAGGCCTACTATAGGGGTGACTAATATGAAGTTAAGGGAAGGTTCAGGGGCTGGCAAGTGTGTGCACTTGCCCAGCCAGGGTGACAGTACCAGACTGCACGCAGGATCTGCAATGGCAGACCCTAGACACTTTTTAAGGCTGCTTCTGTGGGTGGCGCAACCAGCGCTGCAGGCCCACTAGCAGTATTGGCATTCACAAGCCCTGGCACTCCTAGTGCACTTTACTAGGGGCTAACAGTGAATCCAATGAACCAATCATGGACATCAATCATATGTACACTTTACAGTAGGGAGCACTTGCACTGCGGCACGGGTTGGCCGTGGCGCAGTGCCCTGAGTAGCAGACACCATCAAAACATTTGAGGCACAACAGCAAAAAGTGGAAGGGAAACTCACGCCAAGGTGCCAGGTCTAACACGTGTCCCCTCCAGCTGAAATGTGGGGAGAACTACCCTTCCCCAGGGAGTTCCTCATCACTAAGGCGGAAAAATCTGGACAGACCATCAGCGTTGGCGTGATCTGTGCCAGGGCGGTGTTCCACCGTGAAGTCCATACCCTGTAGGGAGATGGACCACCTCAACAGTTTTGGGTTCTCACCCCTCATTTGCATCAACCATCTGAGGGGCCTGTGGTCCGTCTGAACCCGGAAGTGAGACCCAAACAAGTAGGGTCTTAGCTTCTTCAGCGCCCAGACCACAGCAAATGCTTCTCGCTCTATTGCACTCCACCTACTTTTCCGTGGAAGTAACCTCCTACTGATGAAGGCTACGGGTTGGTCCCAGCCCTCCTCAGTCATCTGTGAGAGAACAGCCCCTACACCATGCTCTGAAGCGTCTGTTTGCACTATGAATTCCTTGGAGAAATCAGGAGCCAGGAGCACGGGCGCCGTGCACATGGCAGTCTTCAGGGTGTCAAAAGCCTTCTGACAGGTGTCAGTCCAAATCACATTCCTGGGCTGCTTCTTAGAAGTCAGTTCTGTCAAGGGGGTCACAATAGTGCCATAGCCCTTGACAAACCTCCTGTAATACCCAGTGAGCCCCAGGAAGGCTCTCACTGCAGTCTGGGTCTTGGGGGGTTCCCAAGCCAGGATGGTCTCAATTTTGGGTTGCAAGGGTGCCACCTTGCCACTCCCCACTTGGTGTCCCAAGTACACCACCGAACCCTGCCCAATCTGGCACTTGCTTGCCTTGATTGTGAGGCCTGCCTTGCGCAGCGCCATCAACACTTCCCAGAGGTGCCGCAGGTGTTCTGGCCATGTGCCACTGAACACTGCGATGTCATCCAGGTAGGCGGCACTGAACTCGTCCAGCCCGACCAACACCTGGTTGACCAACCTCTGAAAGGTGGCAGGGGCATTCTTCATCCCAAATGGCATAACCCGGAACTGGAAATGCCCATCTGGTGTGGAGAATGCTGACCTCTCCTTTGCCCCATCGGTCAAGGCGATCTGCCAGTACCCAGACGTTAAATCAAACGTGCTGAGGTACCGGGCAGCCCCTAGCCGATCAATGAGCTCATCAGCTCTGGGGATAGGGTGCGCGTCAGTCTTGGTGACTGAATTGAGTCCTCTGTAGTCCACACAGAACCGGAGTTCAGGTGTGGCTCCCGGCGCAGCAGCCTTTGGGACCAAGACCACGGGGCTGGACCAAGGACTGCTGGAAGACTCAACCACCCTAAGAGCAAGCATCTTGGAGACCTCCTCCTTGATGCAGGCCCGTACCCTGTCAGTTACCCTGTAAGCCTTGTGCTTCACAGGTAAGCTGTCCCCTGTGTCCACATCATGGACGCACCAATCTGTGACACTAGGAACCAGGGAGAACAGGTCTGGAAACTGCCCCAGCAACTGGCGGCAGTCTTCCTGTTGCTCAGGGGTCAGGGTGGGTGAGAGGTTAACTCCATCCACTGACCCATCTTTCTCACAGGCCACTAAGAGGTCAGGAAGAGGCTCAGACTCCTCTTCCATTCCATCATCAGTGGCCAACAGCATGCCCACTTCGGACCTTTTCAAGTGGGGCTTGAGGCGGTTGACATGTAAGACCCTTAAAGGATTCCTGGGCGTCTTCATGTCCACCAAGTATGTCACTGAGCTCTTGCGCTCCACAACCTCAAATGGGCCTGTCCACTTATCCTGAAGTGCACAGGGTTCCACTGGGGCCAAGACATACACCTCCTGTCCAGGCTGAAGCTCTACCAGAGTGGCATTCTGGTCGTACCACCGCTTCATCTCCTCCTGGCTTGCTTCCAGATTTGCCTCAGCAAGTTGTCTGAAGCGCCTGGTTTGGTTTCTGAAGGCCAGCATGTAGCTATATACATTCTGGGGAGGTTTCCTGGGAGATTGCTCCCAGCCTTCCTTTACCAAACTCAGTGGTCCTCTCACGGGGTGGCCATACAGCAGCTCAAAGGGGCTGAACCCTAGAGACTTCTGTGGCACCTCGCGGTATGCAAAGAGCAGGCATGGTAAGAGGACGTCCCACTTACGCCTCATTGGACCTTCCAGGCCCATGATCATGCCCTTCAGGGTTCGGTTAAATCTTTCAACCAACCCATTTCCTTGGGGATGGTAAGGTGTGGTGAACTTGTAGGTTACACCACATTCTTGCCAAAGGGACTTCATATACTTGGATATAAAGTTGGTCCCCCTGTCGCTCACCACCTCTAGAGGGAACCCCACTCTGGAGAAAATTCCCATCAGTGCACGCCCCACCACGGGGGCCGTCACTGTCCTCAGAGGGATGGCTTCAGGGTACCGGGTGGCATGATCCACCAAGACCAGGATGAACCTGTTGCCCATGGCTGTCTTGGGGTCCAGAGGCCCAACAATATCAATACCCACTCGTTGGAATGGCGTACTGACCACAGGGAAGGGTTGGAGGGGAGCCTTGTTCTTCCCTCCGCTCTTCCCACTTGCCTGGCAAGTTGGACAGGTCCTACAATGAGCATCTGAGCTCTTGTGCATTTGGGGCCAGTAGAAGTGGGTGACAAGCCTGTCATAGGTCTTGTCCATCCCCAAATGTCCTGCTAAAGGCACATCATGAGCCAGTCCCAGTAGGAAGGCTCTGAACTTCTGGGGTACCACCAGCACACGGGCTGACCCAGGTTCAGCAGCCTTAGGCTCTGAGTACAGGAGGTCATTCTCCCAGTACACATAATGTGTTTTGGCCTGAACACCATTGGCCTGGTCTGCAGCCTGCTGCCGCATACCCACGAGAGAAGGGCATTCTTTCTGCTCCCTGCAGAATTCCTCCCTGGAGGGGCCTCCTTCTTGCTGCCAATGGGTCAGCTCAGGCAGGTCCCCCAGTTCGGCAATCTGTTCCCCAGTAGGCTCCAGGGCATCCCCCTCAAGGTCTGCTTCCTCCTGGACCGTGGGAACTTCAGGGGCCGGTTTCCCGCGCACCCTGCGCCTTCTCCCTAAGACCGGTTCCTGGGCCTCTCCGTCAGGCCCCAGGATCCCTTGATCACCCCTACTGGCTGCCATTGACCGGGTGGTCACGCACGCCCAGTCAGGTAGACCCACCATCTTCAGGTGAGTCGTCTTCTCCACCTTTTCCCAAGGGGAGTCCTCCAAGTCATTCCCTAGCAAACAGTCAACAGGCATGGTTTTCCTCACACAGACCTGCAGAGTACCAGAGACCCCCCCCCACTCGAAGGGAACTTGAGCCATCGGACACTGACTCTCTGAATTGTCAGCGTTGACAACCCTACAGTAGGCATGGGGTACAACCTGCTCCTGAGACACCAGGTGATGCCTCACTGCAGTCACACTGGCTCCTGTGTCTCTAAGAGCCTCAGCTTTCTTACCATTGATGGTAACCACCTGCCCATATTTTTTAGTGTTAGAGGGCAGGTAGCTTGTAGGGACCATCTCACTGTCTCCTAGTGAGACTAGGGTCATCTGAACAGGATCTCCACCCCCCGGGACCATCACTTCTTCTCCTAAGTGCACACTGGTCACTTGTCGGGGCGGAGCACCAGTGGGTGCTGGTTTTCCAAACAGGCGACACTTGGGGTCACTGGCTATGTGCCCCGGGTCACCACATTTGTAACAATTGAAGGGCCCCTTTGGAACAGGTCGACCTGTCGGGGCCCCATTCTGCTTAGGGGGTGGGGGAGGCTGAGAACCTTTCTGCTGGTCCCCTTGGGGATTACTTTGGGGGCCTTTTTGGAACCCTTTCTGTTTTCCCTTGTCCCCCCCACTCTTCTGCTGGGGACCCTGCCCACCCTTGGCGGAGTCTCCCACTGGACCCTTGTGGACCCTGGTGCTGAGCCAGCGGTCCGCCTCCTCAGCAAGTTTCCTCGGGTTGGACAACTTGCTATCAATCAGGTGCTGGCGTAACTCAGGAAAACATTGATCAGACAAGTGCTCCCATGCAATTAAATCAAAGAGACCTTGAAAATCATTCACTTTGTTACCCTTCACCCAACCATCCAGTGCTCTGCAAAAAAAAGTCACAAACTCCACATACGTATTCCCAGGCCGCTTATTACACCCCCTAAACTTCTGTCTATACATTTCAGGGGTAAGCCCATACCTGGTCATTAAAGCTTCTTTCATATGGGGATAGGATCTCTGGTCTTCAGAGGGCAAATCTAGCAGGGTGTCCCTTCCTTCGCTAAGGAACCTTCCCCATAACCCCGCTCCCCAATCCTTCTCAGGGACCCGGTGGGAAAGCATGGCTACCTCATATGCCCTAAACCACTGTCCTATGTCATCCCCCTTAAAGAACTCTTTAACTACATCTTTGGGGATGTGCACTCTTGACTCTACCTGCACCGGCGTTGTGCTGCCACCAGAGGGAGGATGATCCAAGGCTTTCTCTTTTAGACTCATCTCCCTCATTTTCATATCATACTCAAACTGGAGTTTTCTTTCTTCCAGAGCCATTTTTTTGCTTTCAAGCTCCATTTGGCCCTTCAAATTCAATTCTGCCATCTTGATCTCATGATCCCTGGTTGCCTGTCTGTCTGCCAGCTCCTCTGGCGACAGGCCTCTGCCAAAGCTAAGAACGCTGTCTGGTTTTTCCAGACCCACAGGATCCACAGGTGCATTCTGATCCTCAGGTGCCTTCCTAGATTCAATCCAGGCTCTCATGGCCTTGTAGAACTCAGGTTTGTTTCTGCATCCTGCGTGTGGAACCTTGAGTTTCCTGCAAAAATAACTCAACTGCTTCTTTGTGTAGTCATCCAGCTTTGATGCATCCCATTCTAGCCCCTGCGCACTAGAGGCTATGGACTCTCCTCCATCAATGCTGTTCGTGCCAGGCATGTTTGCAACACTAGGGATCTTCTTCTTTAGCAAAATCAAAAAATCAAAAAGTCTGTGGCTAAGTTACTGGACTGTAATCACTATGCAATGGTCAGTAGCTAAGGTAAAACACTGCAAATGTAAATTCGCGAATCCCACCGCTGCCACCAATGTAGGAAGGGGGAGTCTCTGGGTGGCGCAGTGCAACACTGGCGACAATCAGGGCCTCTCTCTTCCTCGTCAGGGCTGAGGGTTACCTTCAAGACAACCTCTGCTTACCCTCTAGGTAGTGTGGCTTAAGCAGTCTTAGGCTAATCTCTGGGGCATGTAGGGTTAAACATTTGCAATATTACACCATCACCACCAACCCACCACACAATGACACCAAACTGTATTTGTAAAAATATATGTTCTTTATATAAATCTCAAGCAGGCTTGTAAATACAGTTGTCAAACTTTCAATAGCGGTTCCAGTTTACTTAGGTTCAAGTTGCCACAGTTCTTTCTTAGCAATAAGCAATCTTTTGGGCCTTCTGCCCAGGTTCCAGCAAGGTTCAGTGTCTTGTAGCGCCTCAATGCGCGTTCCGCTGTCTCCGCTCGCTTCAGAGAGGAGAACGGGCCCGGCCGGCTAAAGCTCACGCTTCCCGCGTGGGCCTCGTCGATCTGGCACAGTGCGAGCCTTGGTTTCAGGGGCGGCTCGCGCTGGGAAGCAGGGAGCGCGGTGCGAGCTCAGGACGTAGGATGCTCACACCGCGAGGTCAAAGAACACAGTACCTTGGCTTGCTGGTAAGTCTTGGAGCGGACGGCTGTCCGGGGATCTGTCCCACGTCGCGTTGTTTTCCTGGAGGGTGCGGCGGCCTGCGAGTCTCAGCGCAGGTCACAGGGCACCCGGGATGACGGTGCAGATGCGGGGCAGGAGTCTCCGGAGTCCGGCTCACTCGCACTGAAGGGGGGAAGCTGCAGGCAGGCGGGGCTGAGGGGGGTGCACTCCACGGAGCGCGGGGCACAATTCAGGCACGGCTCCGCAGCGAGTCACTTCCAGCTGCGGGGGCCAGGGGGTCTCAGCGCCCAAGTCACGAGGGGCACAATCTTGGCAGTGCCGGTCTTGGCGGAGCAGCCTGTACCTCGGGGGTCACACAGGCGGCGATGCTTGGACCGGACAGGTCCTCCCTTTCCGTTGCAAGGGCGGCTCAGCGCGGACAGTCACGGCGCTCGAACCAGCGCGGGGCTGATCCTTACTTTGCGGCTGGCACACGAACAGGCCGCAGTCACGGTGGTTGGGGAAGGGCACAGCTGCACAAATTGGTAGAGAGCGTGGCGGCAGGCACAGCGCTCTCAACTCTCCTTTCCTTGGTGCTGTAGAGACACACAGCACACGCCAGCAGCAGCTTTTCTTCAGGGGGGTAGCGCTCACTGTTCCTGGAGCGCTGGTCAGGGGGCAAGTTCACAGGCAAGCCCTTGGAGATCTTTCAGCAGAGTTTGGCACAAAGTTCAAATAAGCAAAAGTCTTTGGTAGTCTTTTCTTTCCTCTCCTTTGGCAGCAAGGCACCAGACACAGGCCAGAGTCAGCACTCCTCCTTGTCCTTCCAGGTCCTTCTCCTCGGGCAGAGTTTCTTCTGTAGCACAAACAGGATCTAATTTACAAGGAGCAGGGCTCCTACTTTTATACCCAGTTTCTTTTGTTCTAGCAAGCCAGGGGGGCCTCTGCATAACTGCTCCAGTCTCTGAGTACTTGTTGTGGGTACTTATGACTTCTGCATTCAGTGTGAGGGCAGGCACATCAGCCGCTCCCCAGGGGGGCGGAGCCGGCATTGAGAGGGCAGGAGTGGCCTGAGCACTTTGTTTACAAGCTTCGGTCCTTCCTGGGCCAGGTGCAGGCTGAGTCATCAGTCGCTCCCCAGGAGGGTGGAGCCAGCATTGTGGTGGCAGGGGCACAGCCTGATGCATCATTCAGGGGAAACTCCCACCACCCATTAAGGGGTCCTCCTGCTAATCACTACCTGTCAACTCCCAGCCCTGTCACTCACACACACCAGACAGTCAGATCCACATCCAAGCAGAGGCGGGCTGAAATGGTTAGGCAAGCAAATGCTAACTTTCTAAAAGTAGCATTTGCAAACACAGGATATTAAAATAAACTTTACTAAAAGAAGTATTTTATTATTCTGAGTTCAGGCGTACTAAACACGAATTTCTACCATGTTCCCTGAGCCTGCTGGGATTATAGAGTGTAATAATTCCAGCAGCTCATCTGGCCTAGAAGGGAACAGGTAGCCTTACAATAGTGAAAAACGAATTTGGTAGTAATTCACTATTAGAACATGCCACACACATCAGGGCATGTTCTACCTTACACTACAATGCACCCTGCCCTCAGGCCTACTATAGGGGTGACTAATATGAAGTTAAGGGAAGGTTCAGGGGCTGGCAAGTGTGTGCACTTGCCCAGCCAGGGTGACAGTACCAGACTGCACGCAGGATCTGCAATGGCAGACCCTAGACACTTTTTAAGGCTGCTTCTGTGGGTGGCGCAACCAGCGCTGCAGGCCCACTAGCAGTATTGGCATTCACAAGCCCTGGCACTCCTAGTGCACTTTACTAGGGGCTAACAGTGAATCCAATGAACCAATCATGGACATCAATCATATGTACACTTTACAGTAGGGAGCACTTGCACTGCGGCACGGGTTGGCCGTGGCGCAGTGCCCTGAGTAGCAGACACCATCAAAACATTTGAGGCACAACAGCAAAAAGTGGAAGGGAAACTCACGCCAAGGTGCCAGGTCTAACAAAGACCCTGCCGCGTCAGGAATTGAACCCTGGTCCCGGGTCTGGCCTCTGCACCAGTGTCTGCCTCCTCTAGCCAGTGAGCCACACTTCTCCACAATCAGTTTGATCTAGTGCCGCGTGAAAAGTTGTGGAGAGTACTAGCAGACCTGGGCCTTCCGCCCTATTTGTAAGCCATTCTTTCTAGGCTTCATGTAAACAACTTTGCCCAGGTCAGGTGTGGTAGGCATGGCAAACTCACAGACCAATTTCGTGTCCATAAAGGAGTTCGCCAAGGGTGTGTGTTGGCACCAACGTTATTTAGTCTCTATATAAATGGCCTTGTGGAACATCTGAATGCTGTGGTCAATAATGATGCCCCTAAATTGCCTACAGGTAGAGTGCCCGCTCTGATGTTTGCAGACGACACTTTGTTGCTGTCTAGAACATCATCGGGCATTAAAAAAATACTTGATGGCTTTGTGAAGTTTTGCGACCTTCGGGGATTGGAAATCAACTTAGGGAAAACAAAGTCTATGATTTTTAACCCCCCTAAGCGCGTATGCCCAAACCCTGTTTTACATGGTACCCCCCTGGAAAGGGTTAAAACATTTGTCTATTTGGGTGTCACCTTGACTGAGAATTTTGATTGGAATATGCAGATTGCTAAATCTACACTCAAGTTATCCCAGTTAGCGGGGGGCATAAGTAAAGTCTTTAGGGAGTCTACTTTTAGGCCGGTGTCCCCAGCCCTGGAGATATATTGTCACCAGGCTAGATCGGCAGCAACTTATGGGGCTGAACTCTGGGGGCACAAGCAGATAACGAATCTTAAAAAGGTGGAGCAGTCTTTTGCTAGAAACCTAGTGGGGTTACCATCTAGTACGCCTCTGATCCCTCTTAGATTTGATCTTGGCATGTTGCCAATAGAGGAGATCACAAGTGCTAGACCGATTATGTACTGGAAGTGGCTGTGGTCAGTCCCTGAATTGGCTGCGTACAGAGCGGAATTTCCTGAGATTTGGTCTCTTCTTAAAAACAAAAAGATCCCTTGGCTTCAGCACATCAGTGCTGTTAGCACTCGCTTAGGTTTTCTTGAATTGTGGGAAACCCCTGAGACCTTTTGCCTCGGGATATCTAAGAATGAACTCCTCTCTCAGATACGTATGTTAAATTACCAAACATTAATGAGCTCTGTATCACTGGGCAGGTTGACATCTTAGTTCCTCCTAGTTAAACCAGAATCTAAAGTTGAGGAATTCATGGACCTAATCGAACCCCCAGTTGCTCGAAAGCTATATCTACAGTTAAGGCATGGCACTCTTCCCATTAGGTCCTTTACATCTAAATGGTTAAAATCTAACAGTGAAGTTTGCCCTGCATGTAGCTATAAAACTGAGAACGTAACCCATGTATTGTTTTTCTGTTCTGCCTTTTCAGCAATTCGAAAACGCTGGTTGACACCTATCTGCAAGAACTTGAGACTTTTGCATTTCACACAGGCTTGTAGGATATTGACTCATGACACTCATCCTCCCATTGTGTTTGCGGTTTCTCGTTATTTATTCAACATGTGGCGTAGGAGACAAACCTTTTTAACTTATTTGCTGTATAGACTGTTTTTAATGTTTCGTATTGCGATAACTTCTAGTTTAATTCCTTCTTAAACATTTTATGATTATTTATTGTTTTAATGTTTGTGCTGATGTATTCTATATCCACTTTTTATGGTCTTTTGACCGAAATAAAAGTTATCAAGCAAGCAAGCAAGCAAGGAAATATTTATGAACGGTTCTGGCCAGGGCAGGATTGGGAGCCACGTACATAAACTGGGTTAAATTGTTAAATTTGACCCTGAGTGCTAGGATTCGTACTAGTCAATATGTTTCTGAAGCAATATCTTTATGACCGGGAACAAGGCAGGGATGCCCCCTGTCTCCTTTACTTTTTGCAATGGCAATTGAACCCCTAGACTGTAAACTTCTGCAAACTCTCCAGGGTTGGGGTATCTTTTTGGACAATAATGAACACATAATATTCCTGTACTCAGACAACACCTTGGCCTACCTCAGGCAAGTGGAAACTTTGGCCCCAACTATGCTCGGGATCTTGAAAGAATTCAGGGAGATCTCTAAACTGCGAGTGATGTTATTCCTGCTCAGACTTGTAGCCAACCATTGAGTGGAAACATTGCCATATCTTGGCCTCAGAGTGTTAAATATTTAGGTATTCATATTACACTAATGAAAAGCAATTTTTTGATCTCAATATGGGGAGGGTTATAGCAGGGTTAAAATCATCTATACAATTATGGAACTCCCTCCAGCTATCTCTTATGGCAAAAAGTGCACTCCTTAAGATGGTGGTGCTCCCGTGCTGTCTGTATGGGATGCAGGATACCTTCTGTGAAGTCCTGTGAGCTGTCTTTGTAGAGCTTTACAAACTAACTACAACACTTCTCTGGCAAGGGAGAAGCTGTAGGGTAAGTCTAGCAATGCTGAGGCGCGAGTGGGAAACGGGGGTATGAAAGTTCTGGACTTCGAACTGTACTACTCTGCAGCACAATTGCAGTATGCGGTTCATTGGCTGGGTGGTGAGCCAAACTGGGAACAAAACCTGCTGGAAGGTACCGTGGATACCAATTAGGTGAACTCCTAATGAAGGGGGCTAGGATTCCACAGACTCCCCCCCACGTAATTCCTATGTCCTTCATGGGAAGGACATAGGAAAGAGTAGTCAGGTGTATATTCAGACGAGCCCCATATGCCCCAGACTTGGATATTTGGCTGCTCGTACCCTTGGCTCAAATTGCCCACTCCATGGCTATTGACAAATGGCAAGAGGGGGATGGTTTGATTTTATCTGACTTATACCCTGAGGAGAGATTTATCTCCATGCAGGACGCCTTAGAATCTTTGAACCTGGGTACAGGGCAATTCCTCCAGTATGCAAAGATTGCACCAATGGCAAGACAAATATGGCGAACCATCCCTGAGGCACGAGAGAACACACGCACTCTGGTTACTCTGCTGGAAGTGGATTAATGACCCATCTTTATCAGGCATTGCGGGCAGATAGACACCAGTGCCCACTCTCAATAGAAGAGGCCTGGCAGCGCCATGTTGAAGACCCAATTTCTCAAATGGATTTGCTAAAAATACACACAGGGGTTCAAAAGGTGTCAGTAAGTGCCCACTTTAAAACGATCCAACATAATTACATCCACATGACTTATTTCTCCCCGAAACGTCTACATGATATATACTCCGCCAGAGATCCACAATGTGCCATCTGGAACCGGCTGACTTCTTACACATGACCTGGTACTGTCCTGTATTGCTTCACTTTTGGGCAGAAATTCTGCCCCAGCTGCAAATAACCATTCGGTGGACAATCTCGCAGACAGTGAGGGTATGTGGATTGGGCCTTCTCCCAGAGCATCCAAAGAAAAAGCTCAGTAGGCGATATGCTGTTTTAGGCCTCCTCATTGCATAAAGGAGAATCGCAATCCACTGGATAAGTCTCCACATGCCGGCTAGGGAAGCATGGGAGAGGGGTCTCATTAGGGGTGGGCAGAATTTGTGCAGACATGCTACCCAAAGCTCTGCGAAACGGTAAAAAATCTCTGCGAGCACGCAAAAATTCTGCGAAGATGCGGAATTGCTTGTTCCGTCCGTTTATGATGCTTTTTTCCTGTTTGCAAATGCTGTTTGCGTGTTCAGGGGGAACTATCTTACGAACACGCATTTTGAAAGCACGAAGAAGCAAAAAATTCTGCAAAGCCATGGATCGCAGAATTTTGGGCAATTCCACATTCTCCGCGGAACAAAAAATTACCCAAATTCCGCAAATTTCACGAGCGGAACGGAATTTACCGCCAGGCCTAGATCTCATTGAAAGGGCAGGAGCGGAGGAAATTCGTATGAGACGGACAAGACCGGACCCAAAGTCGCAAGAGGCTGTACCAGCCCGGGCGAAGATGACTCAGTGCCTACTCACATATACACGTTCCCAGAGAGGAACTTTACCTGAGAGATTGGGGTAGAACACATATATCAGGGTCACCTGCAGTGAACTTCCCTGTGATGGGTGGGCGATGAATCCCAGGAGTGTGAGGATGAAAACAAGGACTCTGGGAGGGACACGAGTCGACATCTAAACCTCCTAAAGGTTACCTATCATGGACGCTCTGGGGCGGAGGGAGGGTAGTTTCTTGTTGGGGGTTACAATGGTTTATTGTAATGTTTGAACCCATTGAGCGTGTTGGAATGTGAGAAGGACTTGCTACCAGGTCTCGATTTGTTTGTACTTCTCAAACTGAAACTCCTACCCTATAACCCTGATTGACCTGGGAGCAGAATGTCTTACCATTGCTCTTAAAATTAAAATAAAGAAGTAAAAAAAAACACATCAAAGGGACAAGCAGAGATTGTGGCAGGTCACACCTGACATGTGACAGGATAGCCATCCCACTGTGTCGCGACAAATCTGATGAAGGAAGGTTATTATTTCCGTTGCCCAACTGAGTTAGCACAATCTGCCGGGGTCAGTACGAATGGTGATGTTGGAGGGCAGTCCCTTGTACCAATAGTCACAGCACCAATCACTATGACTAACCTGACCAGTGATGAGGCAAGGCAATTCCCAGTACTCTTAGAAACTGCTAAGAAACTGAGCTAGTGCCTTGTAACTTAGCAGGCCTTAGGTCTAAGGTTATATGTGAGGAGTGGGGGAAGTTTGTTGACAGGTATGACATATGCCTTTTCCAGGAGACATGGGCCACTGACAAAATGTTCAGAGTGGGTTTCACAAATGATAGTGTTGAAGCAGTAGTGTCACCGAAGGCTCGTCCTGCTGGAGGACTCATTATTTGGATTAAAACCAACTGTGTGTTAACATTAAGAAGTATGACATAAACTCCAGCAATCTATAAGCCCTGAACACTAAAGATACTACTAGTAATGGATCAGTGCCCTTGGTAAACATCTTTAACAGATTGCTCTCCCAGCACCATGACTCCGCCACAATACCGGCCCTAGATAAGGTCCTAGAAAGAGGAGGGGCATCTCTTAAAATAGTTCTCGTAGGTGACTTAAACTTTACTTTCAAACCCCTTGAAGTAACTATGAATGTTACAGATGATGAGGATGCTGAATTTGGCATCCCGCGTCTGAGACAAGTAAAGCCGGTTAAGAATGTTAAAGAACGTAGTACACATGATTACTTTGTCTCTTGCATACAGGTTTAGAATCTGGTCAAATAATTCACCACTACCTATGAATGAATCATTACTTAATGTATTAACACTCAATACTAGTCGGAGTAAACAGTGCCTCAATTTTATCAAGTGTTGGTTGTATAGACTGGGCATGAGTGAGCTCTGGACTAATCCCAGCGGTATATAAAAAAGAACCTTGCCGTACCTTAAAAAGAGATATTGACTATGTGTTAAGGAAATTTTTCTAAACAAGGAAATTGTAAAGGAGTTAATAAGGAGGTTCCTGGAGTTCAAAAATGACATGCACTTAGAGGAATTTCTGAATTCCTGAACAGCAGACTCAACTTCCACATTCCCACCCGCCAGCTCCGCTCCCCCAGCCTCGCCCTCGCCGCTGTCCCCCGCAGCCAACGAACGACCTCCGGCAGCATATCGTTCTCCTACCTCGCCACCAAGACCTGGAACACCCTCCCAATCCACCTACGGCAGACCCAAGACCTACTCACCTTCAGAAGACTCCTCAAGACCTGGCTCTTCGAGCTGTAGCAGCATCCCCCCCCTCCCCTCAGCGCCTTGGGACCCTCACGGGTAAGTAGCACGCTTTACATGTACTATGATTGATTGATTGAATCGTATAGAAACCCTGCTAACAGACTCTTTATACATGAAGTTCATTCAGGTACAGCATCCTACCAGTTAACAATTAACCAGTTAACAAAGTCTGTAGTAAATGGAAGGTTACTAACAGCTTGCCCATCTGCCCTTCCTGTATGGGTGAACATGAAAC
Organism: Lissotriton helveticus; assembly: GCF_964261635.1. Classification (NCBI taxonomy): domain Eukaryota; kingdom Metazoa; phylum Chordata; class Amphibia; order Caudata; family Salamandridae; genus Lissotriton; species Lissotriton helveticus. Next base: position 40,127,851 of record NC_136061.1, on the reverse strand, counting down.
CGAACAACATTTCCTGTTTTTCTGTCCCAGGAACACTCAGATTAGAAGAACTTGGTTAATTCAGTTATGCTGAATTTTAGCTGCAAATTGATTGAAAGACATTATTAGGATATTAAAAAGTGACTGCACAAAGTATATAATCTTTAACATGTCCAGATACTTGTTATACGCTTGGAGACTAAGAATTAGGATGTTAAAGTAATTCAAAAGCCACTGAATCAAGTACAGAAGTACTTTGATTCTATGTTTTGTTCACCACTGTGGAATAGTTTTAGAGATTTTATCAGTTTTAATATTAGAACTTTAATCATTAGTTCATCTACTTCGATTCTTGTAATGACATTTTTTATAGTAACTGGATTGATGAAATTTTAAATCCAACACTTTATTTAGCAATTTAAGTGCATGCGATACAATGCTGACATCAGCCGTGACATACACTCTGGCTAGCACCCTCTAATGAGCACTTTTCCTAGGGGATAGAGGGACTCCTAATGAAATGGTATATGGAATTATTCATGTATTTGAATATTATCAGTATAATTTTTAGAACGGGTGACTTGATACTACTATTTGTGCCTGTAGGATATGATGTGCTTTATGGTTTTTATAAAAATCGAATAAAGTTATTTCCACTAGTACTACCACAGCTACACGAACTCAATGAATTTCTCCCGCTTGTAGAAAGGGCAGAACCATTGGTTTCTTCTCGCAGCTATCCTCCATAGACACTCACTCTATAACTTTGTACTGCTTGGGGAGAGGAATGTACACATTTTTTCTCCCAGCAGCTATCTTCTGTAGACCCTACCCCTATGAATGGTTTCCTGCTTGAAAGTAGACTGTACAATTGTTTCCTCCAGCAGCTGTCCTCTACGTTGTAGATTCTCATCCTATGAGAGAGGACTGTATCATTGTTTCTCTCAGCAGCTGTCTTCAGTAGACTCTCACTCTATGACTTTCTCCCGCTTGTAGAGAGGGCAGAACCATTGGTTTCTTCTCGCAGCTATCCTCCATAGACACTCACTCTATAACTTTGTATTGCTCGGAGAGAGGACTGAACCATTGTCTTTCCCAGCTAAAGTCTTCAGTAGACTCTCACTCTATGACTTTCTCCTGCTTGGAGAGAGGGCAGTACCATTGTCTCTCCCAGCAGCTGCCTTCCATAGAATCTCACTCTATGACTTTCTCCTGCTTGGTGAGAGGACTGTACCATTGTCTCTCCCAGCAGCTGTCTTCAGTAGACTCTCCCTCTGTGACTTCCTCCTGCTTGGAGAGAGGACTGAATCATTGCATCTCCCAGCAGCTGTCTTCAGTAGATTCTCACTCTATGACTTTCTCCTGCTTGGAGAGACGACTGAACCATTGTCTCTCCCGCCAGCTGTCTTCAGTAGATTCTCACTCTATGACTTTCTCCCGCTTGTAGAGAGGGCAGTACCATTGGTTTCTTCTCGCAGTTATCCTCCATAGACACTCACTCTATAACTTTGTACTGCTTGGAGAGAGGAATGTACAATTGTTTCTCCCAGCAGCTATCTTCTGTAGACCCTACGCCTATGAATGATTTCCTGGTTAAAAATAGACTGTTCAATTGTTTCCTCCAGCAGCTGTCCTCTTCTCTGTAGATTCTCATGCTATGAGAGAGGACTATACTAATGTTTCTCTCAGCAGCTGTCTTCAGTAGACTCTCACTCTATGACCTTCTCCTGTTTGGAGAGAGGACTGAACCATTGTGTCTCCCAGCTGCTGTCTTCAGTAGACTCACACTCTATGACTTTCTCCTGTTTGGAGACAAGACTGTACCATTGTTTCTCCCAGCAGCTGCCTTCCATAGAATCTCACTCTATGACTTTCTCCTGCTTGGAGAGAGGACTGTACCATTGTTTCTCCCAGCAGCTGCCTTCCATAGAATCTCACTCTATGACTTTCTCCTGCTTGGAGAGGGGACTGTACATTTGTTTCTCCCAACAGCTGTCTTCTGTAGACTCACTCTGTGTTTTTCTCCCCCTCGGAGAGAGGACGGTACCATTGTGCTCATGGATAATAAAAAAGCATGTTTTATACAGGGTTGGCTGAGAGCCCAGAGCTCGCGCTGGCAGGAAGTCCAAAGCTTCCTTCCAACTAAGAATCCAAGGAGGGAGTTCAGGACATCAGGACGAGACAAAGACCGCAGACAAATAACACGAGTCCCAGTCATTTGGCAGTAAACAAGCGGAGAAAAGAAAAGGAAAGAACATGGTCGCACACATTTCTCCTTTTTAAAAACAAGCAAAGGCCCATTGTCACCCTTAGCGATACATATCAAGCCAAAAGAAAGCTTTTCAGATATTTCTTGGCCGTGGGGTCTGTGAGCATCCCTGTGGCAGACTGTGAGGCCTCTGCACAGAGATGGATGGATGTGAGAGGCGCGCGAAGCCATCAGGAAGCAAATATTGGGGTGAAAATCATACAATGAAAGCAATGCAGCAGCTAAAGTCAGAGACACAAATATAACGCAACTATTCAAACAAAGATTGTTAGATTTGGAGGTCTCTGGTTGGCACAGGTAGGTACTTGTGACAAACAGAGACCCTCTCCTCTAGTCAGGGAAAGGGGATTACACACCTGAAATAACCCCTGCTCACCCTCTAGGTTGCGTGGCACGAGCAGTCAAGGCTTATTTCAGAGGTGTTGTAAGTTAAGCAGTTGTGACCACATACAGTAACCCAGTGACAACACTACAAATGGACACCACACAGGTTTTATATCAAAAATAAGTAGACTTTATATAGAGTTACCACAAGACCATAAACGACAAAATACACACTATGATTACTTTAAGATGGTAGATACAAAGAAATAAAGACGTGAAGATCTTCCAGATGCGGCACGCTTCCCGGGGATGCGAGAAGTTCTCGGTCTGATGCGTGGACTACAGCGGTGACATCCAAGATGCAACGGCAGCAGCTCCAGCAGCGACGCTCTTCTCCCACGATGCGTAAACTTCCGCTCGATGCGACAACTACAGCGGCAACATTCAAGATGCGACGCAGCATCTCCGACGGCGTCGCGCTTCTTGGGGATGCGCGGTGCTCTTGATCGATGCAGTGCAGTGCGACAGTTCCAGCGGCGATACCCTCCTTTTACGGTGTTGTGACGGCAGCAGCAGCGACAGCGACACGCTTCCTCTTCGTTGTGGCACGCTTCTCTCCAATCCGGTGCAGTGCGACAGTTCCAGAGGCAGCACCCTCCTTTCTCCCGAGTTGCGACGGCAGGCTCCGCGACTGCGACAATATTCCTCTCGTTGAGTCGCACTTCCAGCTCCTTGCGACACGCAGTTCCTCAGAAAGCCCAAAACAGCAGCAGGCACTTCCACAAGAACTCTGGGAAGCTGGGGGGTGAAGTCTGTTGTCCCTAAGACTTCAGCAGGAGGCAAGCTCTTTCCAAGCCCCTGGAGATCCTTCACAAGTTGAAAGCAAAGTTTACAAAGTTCCTTTCTCCTTCCTTTGGCAGTAAGGCAACCACTGCAGGCCAATCCCCCAAGCAGCACTTCAGCTTGGGAATAGTCTCTCCTCAGTTTCTTCAGGTTCCTCTCCTCAGTAAAGGTTTCTTCTTGTAGTCCAAAAGTGATCTAATTTCATGGGATTAGGGTCCCAATATTTATACCCCAAAATCGTTTGTTCCCTGAGGGGAGAGGGGCATATGCCTAGTTCAAACCAGTTTCTGAGCACTTTGTTTACCAGACTTCTCCTTTCCTTTCACAGTACAGGGCAGAAGCATCAGACGCCCCACAGGAGGTGGAGCCAGCATTGTGGAAGGCAAGTACAGTCCTGGAGCACTCTGTTTACATGACTCCTCTTCTTTCAGTGTGCAGGGTAGAGACATCAGCCGCTTCCCAGGGGTGGAGCCAGCATTGTGGAAGGCAGGCACAGCCCTAATCAGAGTTCAGGTGCACTCCTCCCTCCCATCAAGATGCAGATCTCTTTATTCACCAGTGGGTGACTCAGCCTGTCTCCTGGAATTCCCCAGCATTGTTACTCACAGAAACCAGACATAGGAATACACATCCTAGCAGAGGCAGGTTTGAATGGTTAGACAAGCAAAGACCTACTTTCTAAAAGTGGTATTTGCAAACACAGAATATTAAAATAAACTTTACTAAAAGATGTATTTTATTATTCTGAGTTCAGGCATACTAAACTCGAATTTCTACCATGTTCTCTGAGCCTGTTAGGATTGTAAAGTGTAACAATTCTAACAGCCCATTCTGGCCTATGGAGAACAGGTAGCCTTGCAATAGTGAAAAACGAAAATGGCTGTAATTCACTATTAGGACATGCCACACACATCAGGGCTTGTCCTTCCTTATACTTACAATGCACCCTGCCCTTGGGCCTACCATAATGGTGACTGATATGAAGAAAAGGGAAGATTTAGGGACTGGCAAGTAGGTGTACTTGCCCAGTCTGCACGACAGTACCAGACTGCACACAGGCTCTGCAATGGCAGACCTTAGACACATTTTATAAGGCTGCTTCTGTGGGTGGCATAACCAGTGCTGCAAGCCCACTAGCAGCATTTGGATTACACGCCCTGGCACACTCAGTGCACTAGACTAGGGTCTGACAAGTAAACCAAAGTAACCAAACATGGAATCACTAATCCATACATCAATTTACAATAGGGGGCACTTGCACTGTGGCATTGAATAGCAGTGGCACAGTGCCCAAAGCATCTAACACCAGCAAAAATACATGAGGCAACAGCAAAAAAAGAAGGGAGACCCACGCCAATGGTGCCCGGTCTAACAAAGATAAACATTGAATGAGACGACTTCAGGCCTTGCACAGGAGCGAAGGAAAAGGGTTAATGCTTTGCTGGTGTAGCTCCTTCAAGCTTGTGGGCCCGGGCACACAGCGCTGAGCACAGCGCATCTCCTGACTCGAGGTCACAGAATAAGGTGAGGGGCTGCGACAGGGAAGATGGACTGCCCTGGTGTTTACCCCGCATGGGGTGAAGGGTAACGTGAGAACACGAGGTGCAGGGATGGCAAGAGGGTTTGTGGGAGCAGAGGGGGGGGTGAGGGAGATGCCTGGGGGATACACGTGCATCAAGTGATGGGCGGGAACACAGGCAGTGCACACATCATCATGCAAGCGTCTCACCAACAAGCACAGCCACATCGACCAGGAATGACCAGGCCATCTTCATGACCCCACATCTCTGTCCTCCTCATTCCAGTCCTAACTGGTTGAGGCATTCCTGCTCTGTGGGGTCTTTTAGTCCCATACCTGAGTATTTCTTCTATCTCTATTAGAAGTGCAAGACTACCCCCCCCCCCAACTCTTCGCTTGTATTTTACACGACTCAGGATAGATGTGTACAGGAGGCCTGGGACGAGGGGCTCCAGGAGTCTAAGTAATGAAGATGACTAATAAGTAATTAGACACAACAGCAAAAGGAGAGTAAGGAAACACTCTTAGTCCCCGGTTATACTTATTTAAACAAAAAAGAGTGTCCAAGAACACAACTAACTAACACTACTGCTGACACCCTTGTTACCGGATCCTGAAGATGATCATCTTCAAGATCCGGTAACGAGGGTGTCAGCAGGTTTGAAGCGGGTGCCTGGCATCGAGGGCGGTGTGCCAATTACGCTACCACCCCCCTCCAGAGATCCATGGTGTGCATCTGACTCACCATTCAAGTGCATTTTCACTGACTGTGAGGTCTCCTAAATTAGGAGGACCTTAGGAGGAGTTCGCTTCTCCTCTATGCACGTTTCACACGCGATTTTCACTTTCACGTCCCTAGGTTAGGGTGGGCCTTAGAGTGCTCATACCGCCAGGGTTTAGTACACTTTTGTCCTGATGAATGCCTGGTAAAATTACACCATTTCAAGGCAGAAACATGTTGACTGATTATTAACCTATCGGAAATAACCAATCAATTTATTTGGACTATTTTCCCACACCATTTTAAGTCTGTCCCAGTGATCAAGTAATATATATTTTTTGAGACACTGAAGACATTTTTTAAACCATCATTATCACCTCCTAATCACTCACTTCATGTCTTTTTCACAAAACCCGCTCCGCACTGTTGAAATCTAGTTTGTGAACTGAACATCATCTGCGCCATCTTGTCCATTTCCTCAGACTCACGCACGAATATGCGCAGCAGCCATTTTTAGCTGCCATGACCTCTCTGCCTACTGCCGATAGCCAGCGCGTCTCTCCCCCTCACTCCCCGGCCTTGCAAGCATCCCCCCCCCTGACAGCCCCGGTCTCTCCTGCTTGAGCCCTAAACACACCTCCAGCGCGACCCTGCCTCCGAGCCACATCCCGTGCTGAACCCTCACACTCTTTCATCTCATTCATAAAACAGGCCCTTTGATAACCTCTTCCTCCTTGCCCGATTGCTCGGCCTGATCCCAGGCCATCACTTAGCCCAACAGATACAGTTTATTGCCCCTACAGTAGGACCTCGCCTCACATCAAAGGAGCGGGGATTAATCAATGCCCTCACACCCCTAGATCCGACCGATCACCCGCATTACTGTTCCCAGCGGAATGTCCAGCTGCGCGATAGCCATCATGCTGAGATTAGGAGTGGGGACTCCTACTGTAGATATGTGTGGGAACGGGCCTGAACCAGGGATTCCAAAGATGCCTTTTCCGTACTTCAAAGCAATGCCACGGATGTCACAAATGTAATAAAGCCATAAAACTGTGTATAAGAGGCCAGGCCTCAGAGATGCGGTTAGAGCACCTCGAAACGATACCTCGTTGTCTGATCTGATGTGTTCTGCTCCGTCGGAAATAAACTCCTGTTTCCTGCCTTCCAGTCTCCAGCGCCTGCCTCTTTATTTGATAATCGTGAGTTGGGTGAGAAGCGGCTAACGCCGGGCAACCCTTGAAAAGGGGTAATCAACCTGATCTGCCTGAACCCTTTGTTTACAATTGGGGCCCAATGTGGGGCTCATCAGCGACACGTGGATCCAGTGGGAGAGGTCCTGATGACGGAGTGAACGACTGCAACGATCGGGAAGTGCACCTGCCCGATAGACCCACGTCTGGCAGCCGATCATCCGAACTTCACTGGTTCCGAGCAGACCTCTCTCGAGTGATCTACGGTCCTGACTGGGAACCACAAGGAGTGCCACGACAGTAGATAGAGGACGATCGGGCGCTGGAATCGGAAGACAGGAAACTGTCCATGCGGTCCGGGTAAGGTCGTGTAACACGACAAACTGTGAAATATTTGATTGATTGATTGGAAAATACTAGTATTACTCTCCGAATTGTTGGTTCTCTTGGAGATTCTCTGTCTGCAAACGGAGAGGAATAGAAAGTATTCTCTCTTCCTTTGCAGGTAGTGAAGGGTAGGTAACGCAGGCCTTTGCCCCCGTTGTAATCCGTCGTGCCTATCTTTCTCCCCCACTGATTGATTGTTTGCCCGAACATTGTTTGTTCGAGGATTGCTTTCTCGAGAATTCTCTATCTACAAACGGGGAAGGATAAAAGTATTCTGTCCTCCTTTGCAGATAGTGAAGAATAGGTAACGCAGGTTTTTGCCCCCGTTGTAACCCGTCGTGCCTATTTCTTTCTCGCCACTGATTGTTTGATTGAACGGACATTGATTGTTCGATATTGGTTCTTTGGAGATATTCTCTGCTCACAAATAACGTGGAATAGAGATATTCTGTCTAGTCTTTGTAAGCAGTGAAAGGGTAGGTAGCGCAGGCTTTTGCCCCCGTTGTAACCCGTTGCGCCTTTTTTTCCTCATTTGATTGATTGATTGTTTGCCCGAACATTGACTGTTTGGAATTGGTTCTCTCTTTGGGTATTCCCTATTTGCGAATACTGTAGAATAGAAATATTCTGTCTAGTCTTTGCAAAGTAGTGAAGGATAGGTAGTGCAGACTTTTGTCCCCATTGTAAACCGTCATGCCTATCTTCTCCCCATTGTTCAGTAGTTGGTTCAGCCCGGACCGCTTATTAGAGGTGGATCATTCGGCTCCTCTGGAGGGCACCCCTAATAAGGATATGTTTTTAAAGTATGGACTAGTCGCCGTAGCTTATAGTAAGTTATGGCGTAAATATACTAAAAAGGATCAGGAAAGTCAGTGGCCACTGATAGGATCCTTCGATGACGCAAAAATAAGCGTGCTGGAAACAGCCCTTTGTAACAATAAAACAACGCCCACTATGCTTGATAGTTTCGGCATGTGGCGCAAAGAAGCAGAGCAACGAAAGAAAAGAGAAGAAGCAAGTATAGGAAAAGAGTTACGAAAGGCAGCCCACCTGACCGCTAAGAAACTAGAAGAAGAAATAAAAGAAAGAGAGGAGGGCAGACAAAAGCAGGAATCTGAGTCGGCAGGTCAATGCCCTGTTAGGACCCCCTCTACACTCTACCCTGAGCTGCCCTCCAAACAACGGGCGAACGATGAGTTACTGCTAGGTCCTCCGATCATCTACATGCCCCCCCCCCATATGCCCCCCCCCAACCTCTAGTACAGCACCCGCCAGCTCCGAGTGCAAATGAGAATAACCTTGGAGCTAATACCCCAGCCCTCACGGCCTCCACACCGGCCGCATTAGTAACGACATCAGATGAACTCGAGACTAGCAAGCAGCCACCAGCCAGACTGAATAGATTGAGCAAAGATGAGCGGGAGGGAATTGACAAGATAGTAAAGACACTGGTAGAACGGAAGGAGAGCGAAGAATACACGATAGATATGCACAATTCACATGCCGGTAGCCACAGACGGTATTTCATTTGACGGTTTAGCTACCACACCCTGAACGCATATGAGGATAGGTATCAGAATCAGGGTCCTGCTAAACTGACAGCTTTATATAGAAAAGTCAATGTTGGAGACGAGGCTGAGCACGACGCGACGGACCTCTTCATGCAAACGCTTGAGGTCTTCCGCCACCTCACGGAACAGAAACCAGAAGTTAAGATTACAGTCCCTGAAACGACTGGGTCCTCATCAGAAGTAGCCAACACTATGATGCCAATCAGAGAAGCCGCCCCCTACTGGGTTCCCCCGCGAGGTCAGGGAACAAACGACGATATCAACCACGCAGATGCGAAGGGGAGGGTTGTGTACAACTGGGTTTATCAACCATGGGATCGGCAAGATATTTTAACTTTTTGGCAAACCCTGCCCGATTTAAGAAAGAACCCAACAGCATTTTATACCAAACTAGGTACAGCCTTGGGTTCAACAATAATGACTGTAGCGGACATTGACTTGTTTTTCGGGTTATGTCTGCCGGCTGACGTGTGGAAGCAAATCCGGAAAACCGACCACACAGATCGGTTCGGACATACCTGGAATCAACTCAGTGAACTAGATAGACAGCAAGAGCCCGGAAAGAAACCTGTAAAAGACATACTGGAACTCCCGGACAAAATAGTTCAGAAGCTAAAGACATTGATCCCAGAGAAGAAGGTAGACTGGTCGATAGTCACGGCTTGCCGTCAGAAACCCCAGGAAGACGTATCAGAATACTTCTCCCGATTTGAGACGGTGTTCTCCGACTACAGTGGCCAAGACATGACCACTGCAACCGGACAACACCTATTCATGCAAAACTACGTAAAGGGTCTATCGCAAGAGGTCTCCCAGAAATTACAGACGAGCGAGAGTAGTTGGGGGGGGCCTCCAAACCTGCAGCTATCCTTCAGATGGCTCAGTACTACGAACACCAAAAGAACGAGAACGATAGGGCGACTGAGAAAAAGAAAAAGGACTTGAAAGAACGAGTGATGATTGTTCAATTGCAAGGAGTGACGACAGGAAGGGAACAGTATAGAGGAAACTACCAGTCGAATGCCCCTAGAAATCCACCCCCTAGAGACCGCACACCCACACCCGGCACTCCACGAACAGACCTCGATGAGAACCAGTGTGCGTTTTGCAAAGGATTTGGCCATTGGAAGTCTCAATGTCCGGTTCTTCTGGAAATGATTAAAAATAAAGAGACGAGGGACATGACGAATGGCCCCAGGACTAGAGGGCAGGGACGAGGGCACACCCTTGACACCAACAATGACAGACCTGGCAGACCGAACACGTTTGACCGTCCCCGGCAGAATCAGTGCCAACAGTCTGACTGCGACAATGCCCGAGACTTTGCATAGGACTGCCAAGGGCAAGGAAGGGATCCAGTTGAGCTCTATGTTGACCAGCAAGGTCCTTATGTCACCGCTAAGGTCCTAGGTACAAAATCTCCATTCCTGGTAGACACTGGCGCGACACGTAGTGCGTTATCTAAACGACTGATTCCAAGGGCACCCTTGTCTGGCTCACACATAACATCAATAGGCTTTGATGGAACGCCCTCCACTAACCCCTTATCCGCACCGGTCTCCTTCGACTTGGACAGTAACCCCACTGACACGACGTTTCTGCTTTCCTCCAACACCCCCGATGCCATTATGGGACTTGACTTACTGAAGCATTTCCGAGCTACTATCAGGTGTTCACAGGACAGAGTTCGAGTCATTCTGTACGATAACCCGACTCTGCTCAGACCTCATCCCGCACGACACATGTTCTCCATCTCTGAACTTGACGCATCCTTACTTGACTCTCTTCCTCTGTATCTGTGGGCTAAAACTGACGCTGATGTAGGACGAATGATGATCGACCCCGTGCGCATAACTGTTCGCCAAGATGCGATACTCCCAAAACTCCCACAGTATCGGATATCGCCCGAAGGTGAGAAGGCATTGGTAATGATAATCCAGTCCCTGGTAGAGGCAGGAGTGGTAGAGGAAGTAGTCAGCAATATTTGCAACAGCCCTATCCTACCCATTGTGAAGAAGCAGGGCGAGGGAGATGAGAAAGCGTACCGCTTCATCATCGACCTTCGAGAGGTCAACAAGGTAGTTGTACCTCAGTACCCCGTGGTCTCAGATATCGCCACCATTCTGACCCTGATTCCTTCCACAGCCACCACCTTCACTGTTATAGACCTCAAGAACGCTTTCTTCTCCATCCCCATCCACCCAGACAGCCGCTACCTTTTCGGCTTCACGTTAAAATCCCGCTCATATAGATTTTGTAGAGCTCCCCAAGGTTACTCAGAAAGTCCCAGCATCTATAGCCAGGCCCTCAAGAGGCAGCTGGACGCCGTTCAGCTACCGGAGGGAGTGGTGTTGATACAGTACGTCGATGACATCCTTTTGGCGGCCGACACCACTCCACTTGCAGTCACAGCCACCATCCAACTCTTGCACTTCCTTGCGGAAAATGGCCACAAGGTCTCCAAGAAGAAGTTGCAATTCTGCCAACCTCAGGTCACCTACCTAGGCCACCTCTTGTCCAAAGACGGAAGAAAGCTTACACCCGATCGAATCCAGGCCATTCTAGACACCCCTGTCCCAAAGACCCAGAAACAAGTCCGCTCCCTGGTAGGCCTCACCTCCTTCTGCCGGCAGTGGTTGCCAAATTTCAGCCTCATTGTAAAGCCACTACTCTCCCTACTAGCCAAAGATGCCCCCCTCCCACTTCCTTGGACCCCCGAATGCCAATCCTCCTTCATAGAACTTCGAAACGCCCTTTGTTCTGCACCAGTCCTAGGAACCCCGATTACACCAAACCCTTCTCTCTCTACACCCACGAAAGGGAGGGGTGCGCTTTGTCTGTCCTGACTCAAACTATTGGCCCCAAGCAACGACCATGTGCCTATTTCTCTGCCACCCTTGACCCCGTAGCGAGAGCCTTGCCTGCCTGCCTTCGAGCCGTAGCTGCCGCTGCTGTCTCTATCCGACAAAGTGAGGGGATCGTACTCTCGAATTCCCTCACGGTATTGGTGCGCCATGCTGTTGACACCCTCCTAAACCAGACTAAGAGGCAACACCTGACTAGCGCACGACTGACCGGATACGAACTGACTCTGCTTGCACCCCACATCACGCTGAAAAGATGCACCACACTGAACCCAGCCACCTTGTTGCCTCTGCCCGAAAACGACCCAAATGTCCCCCTATACATGACTGTGTGACCCTCACAGACGAAGAGACTAGGAGTAGAGTTGACCTCCGAGACACCGCCTTCACAGACCCTGACGGGGAGCTATGGGTAGACGGCTCTTGCATAAAACTCCCCGACGGCACCACCTCAGCTGCCTATGCAGTTACCACAGCCCGAACTGTAGTTGAAACCGCCCGCATCACGCAACGATCCGCACAGGCGGCAGAACTGATTGCCCTCACACGAGCATGTATTATAGCAACAGGGACTACGGCAAACATTTACACGGACAGCCAGTACGCCTTCGGAGTGGTTCATCATTTTGGACTCTTGTGGAGAGAAAGGGGATTCCTGACGTCCCACGGCACGCCCATCCTCCACGGAGATCTAGTCTCCGCCCTGATTGAAGCAGTTCTCCTCCCCAAACGATTAGCTGTAATCAAATGCCAGGCACACTGGAAGGTTACAGACTTAGTCGGACAGGGAAACGCACTGGCCGACATCACCGCCCGAACCACAGCTGAGAATAGGACGACGACACGCATGTATGTGACCAGGTCACAAGCAGAAAAATGGACTGACGCTAGGGAAACGATTAGGGACATCCAGATGGCCAGCTCACCACACGAATTGACTGAATGGACATGGGTGGGAATGAAAGACGATGAAGGCTGCTGGCGGACAAAGGACACTAACAAATGGTTGCTACCCAATTCATACCTGATCCCCATACTGACTATGGCTCACTCCCCTGCACACATAGGATCTGCCCCCATGATCGAACTCATCTCCAAGGTCTGGCACAATGACAAAATCCCCGACTCAGCCAGACGCCTGGTGCAGCAATGCCTTATCTGCCTGCAACATAACCCTGGGAAAGGAACTGTGGTACCCCGGGGAGGGTTTGGGGTCCCCGACCATCCTTTTGAGGTCCTCCAGATGGACTACATCCAACTAGAAAGATGCCAAAGCCTGAAGTATGTATTAGTCATTGTGTGTGCTTTCAGCAAATGGGTAGAAGCCTATCCAACCCGTGATAACACTGCCATGACCACTGCCAAGGTACTGCTGAAAGAGTTTTTCCCTCGCTACGGTCTTTGTCGAATTCTATGGAGCGACAACGGCCCCCACTTCATAGCTGAAGTTATCCAACTAATATTGAAAGGGTTGGGTGTAAAACAGAGGTTTCATGCAGTTCTTCACCCCCAATCTGCTGGCTTAGTTGAGCGACACAACGCCACACTGAAACTAAAACTGTCGAAGATAGTGACCACCACAGGACTTAAATGGCCAGATGCCCTCCCACTGGCATTGCTATCGATGCGCTCCACTCCCACTAAGCACCATTTGACCCCCTACGAGGTTGTATTTGGGCGACCAATGAACCTCTGGACTGCCCCTAAACCGACCTCCATTCACGACTTCCCGGACGTCCTACTGTCTGATTACTTGTGCAAATTGACTAAAACGTTGTCTGTCATTCATCAGCAGGTGCAGCAGGCCATCCCCGATGCTTCCAGGGGTCCGGGTCACGATATCCAACCGGGGGATTATGTGCTGATCCGAAATTTCCAACGGGCGAAGAGTCTGGAACCCCGGTGGACGGGCCCCTGGCAAGTACTGATCACCACCCGGACGGCTCTTCGAGTGGAGGGGAAACGACACTGGCTGCACGCACACCACTGTAAGAAGGTCTCCTCGACCCTGGCCACGACAGAAAATGTCAGCACCCAAGAAGAACTTCTGAACAAAGACCAGCCATCACTGAACTATTATCCTGATACCGAGGCACTCGAACTTGCAAAAATCTCTGATCCCACTGTGCCATCCAGGGAAGGGTATTTCCTGCGTCGAAAGGAGGGAGCTTCGGCTAAGTAGACCACAGACTGAGTTGAATCTCAGAACGGTAGCCTAAACACAACCAAGGGTTACCCGGAGAGAAGCTAAACGAAGTCTGCGGTTCTGCCCACTACCGAGCACCTCGAAGATGATGGAAGCGCCAGTTAAGAAGATGATGGAAGCAACCGGAAATACCCACTACCGGAACCCAAAGACTGACAGTATACACAAATCGAAGACAATTGCCCTTTTCATTGTCCTCCTCTTTTGCCTCCTCCTCATGACTTCCTTCTGGATCGTGGAAGAGAACGCACCCGCTCATCAGATATTGCTGACCACTGCACAGCCAACCACTATGAAAGAGCATCACCTGATCTCCCTTTCGCCTCAGCTCCGAGAAAGGCGTAAGGAGTTCTGGAACAATTCCTTCGTGCAACTGTTGCACCAGCACAACCTTGCCGCCAACGCCACCAACTGCTGGATCTGCGGGTTGCTCCCGCATGCCACCGGACACTCCATCCCTTTCATCCCTTCCCCTTTCTCAGTTAACGGCTCCTGCCTTGCCTGGTTGATTCTCTTGCAAGAGAGCTACAAGGACAACGCCACTTCAGGTCAAACAGTGTCACACTTCTACCATGGGTTCTGGCTGAACAAAACCGGAAGAACATCTGCTCCCTTTTGTCCTTTGACCTCTGGTCCCTCCTTCCAGATGGACATCCCTGCCAAGTAACGAGTTGAAATGCAGGTGTTCCATAATCCAGCCAGACCCACCTTCTCCTACCTACGGAAATGAACTGCTGCCACTCTGACTGTGGCTCTGTCTGTTATCAATGTCACGGGCCTCGTGTGCCTCGAAGGCCTGGGAACACAGCTGGTGGGCCACAGTTCCTGCCACATCACCAGAACATTGGACTCAATTGATCCCCCCTCCTTTGTTGCTTCTCCGAATATGTACTTTGTTTGTGGCACCAAAGCTTACACTTGGCTTCCAAAAGGTTGGAGGGGTACTTGCTACATCGCCTTCATTCTCCCTCCAACGTACGTGGCCCCAGCAAACCATCACCGGCAGAAGCGCGCAAGAGACATTGAACAAGCCGACTCCACCGGAGCACAGTTCCTGGATGCAGTGAAGGGACTTGTTCCTCTGTGGGGCCCAATGGCAAACAGCCGCGCCATCCGACACCTGACCCAGGCAGTAGAAACGACCATGAACATCACGGCTGGCATCCTCACTAACAATACGGCCGAGCTTCAGGCAGTCCGCCTGCTGGCTCTTCAGAACCGCCTTGTTCTAGATGTGGTTCTAGCTGACCGTGGAGGAGCATGCCGCATCATCGGGTCCAGCTGTTGCACCTACGTGCCAGATAACTCGCCCTCAGTCTACAAAGCAATCAAGCACCTCCACAGACTTTCCTCAGAGGTTCACCAGGAGCAGGAAGGATGGTCGCTTGGGAGCTGGTTCTGGGGTACTTTGAAGGATTGGGGATGGAGGTTGTTTACATTTATATTGATACCGGTCGTGGTACTGTGTGGGTGTTGCCTAGGTATTCAATGCTTGCCACCTTTGTGTTCACTCATTGCCAACTGCATGTGCCCTAAGACTTTGGACTTCAGAACTGAGCACATGAGTCCCCTCTATGAGGTGGAAATACGTGGCCTTATGGGGATAGATCCGAATTGACAAGTTGGCGAGACATGTTAAAAGGGAGGACTGTTGAAATCTAGTTTGTGAACTGAACATCATCTGCGCCATCTTGTCCATTTCCTCAGACTCACGCACGAATATGCGCAGCAGCCATTTTTAGGTGCCTTGACCTCTCTGCCTACTGCCGATAGACAGCGCGTCTCTCCCCCTCACTCTCCGGCCTCGCAAGCATCCCCCCCTGACAGCCCCGGTCTCTCCTGCTTGAGCCCTAAACACACCTCCAGCGCGACCCTGCCTCCGAGCCACATTCCGTGCTGAACCCCCACACTCTTTCATCTCATTCATAAAACAGGCCCTTTGATAACCTCTTCCTCCTTGCCCGATTGTTCGGCCTGATCCCAGGCCATCACTTAGCCCAACTGTGGTAAATAAATAATTAATTACCGGTACTATTTTTCTATGCATTAACGGAAACAGATAGCTCAATAAATAAGAGGCAGGATCCGTGATATCTGAGTCAGAATGGGCTTTAATCAGATGGCTCGAGCCAATAGACCATCGGGTTCCATCACCTGCAAAGGTTCAGGAAGGGACAGACACAAGGAAAAAAAGGAATGGCAGCTGCAACGTCTCATTAACATCATACAGTATATATAGTAAAACAGTATAATTGCATTGCATACAGTAGGCGTAACAAGTGACAAACGGAAGATAAGAACATGTGGGCGTACAAAGAAGGCGTGCACAGGGCGTGCACGGAGACATGTGATGTAAACGTCACAGAAGTGTCATAAATGGGTGGATACATGGAGGGGGCTACCTGGGCAGCTGGAACCTTTAACCTACTGGTGCGCGCAAACGGGCCATGACGTGTAACTGGGGAGAGCTGGGGCTCTGACTTCTGGCACTAGAAGAGGAGACTAAAGTCTGGGATGTCAGGACGACATGTACCTATAGCATATCTGGTATCTTGTGTTTGGAGTACATGTTGATAGAATCTAAATGTCATCAGGGCAAAGGCTACTTTGACACTAAGGCTGATGCATGCATATATTCTACATGTATTGCGTGTGCTATGAATCTTCTATGAATACTAATTCAGTAATTCTCTTGCTTGGAGACAGGAAGACTAGACTATAGCTGAAGATGTTTATGCGGTTCGTTAGCTGAGGAATGTGAAGCCGGGGAGCTGAACTGATAACTAGAGGCATAACATATTCTTGGCAGACAGGCAGGCAGGCCAGGACGGGCACCGCGCTGCTTGGCAGAGAGTAAGTGAAGGGTCAGGGATGCGGGAGGGGCTGTATCGCTCCTCGGAGTGGTTTCAGGAGACTTGAGCTCGAGTCTGGTGTCCGGGCCCTTATGAGGCCTAGAAACGGGGACAACTCGATGAATTAACGTGCACAATGTAAAACGTTGGCAACATAGGCCTAATACTCGTTGCTTTCACGAGGACTGGGTAACTGGCATATTAACGTTGGACACAACTATAATTGTGTCTTTATTCGGTCAAGGGGGAACATATGCATATTGATCATGCACATATAACATATAATGGGGAACACGTAGGGACACATGACAAGGCAAAATTCGATTTTCCTCATTCCCTCCTTGTTCCCTACGTTTCCTTCAGGAAACATCAATATTCATGATACCATCTATCTGTTCATATAGCATCATTTGCTCGTCTCGAATCTTCTTGGAACAAGACTTGGGACTAGGAATACAAGAGGTAGCGCACAAGCCGCAACATAGACAACAACTGAATATGATCATTACTACTATTCCTAGGAATGACAATACTTTCCATCCCCAGGCAGATATTATACTCCAGAGCCAACCGGACCATGTCCAGGTGCCTGGATTCTGGTGTAACTGATGAGCTATTTTGTGAAGTCTGGTTATAGCTGAATAAACAGACGGTGCGTTATTAGGAATGAAAATGCAACAACTAGATCCGATGACTCTACAAGCTCCGCCCCTATCGGCCAGTATGACGTCAAGAACAAGGCGGTTCTGAAGAACGACGAATCTCATAGCAGATTGTTCTTCGGTTAAGTTACCTAGAGCGGAAGTAGTCTCATTCACTACTGCTTCAAGGGTTCTGGTTAACCTACGTATTAGCTTACTATTCTGGACAGGACCTATGAAGAAAAAGAAACCTTTATTGAAGTCTGTATACTGTTCTAAGGCAGTTTCAGTTTGATCGACAATTGGGGACTCGATCTCCCTTCTATGTCTGACGTGTACTAGATGTATATTCCTGTGATAATCGGATGGGGCTAGGAAAACTGGTGGCAATAGGAAGGCAATGTAACATGTTCCATCCCAATCTAGGGGCAGACGTACATATGCGGTCTGACCACACACAAAATACGAATGACGTGAGGCTTTGAAAGTAGACTTCCCACTGTCACTATACTCGACCACAGTAGTACAATCACTGTGTCCTAGATGTACTGAACCATTCCTTCTAACACATAATTCGCCTTTCACTGGTAGGACTGTAATAGCAGGCAAGTCTGGAGTAGTCTCAGACTGAACATTCAAAACCATGAAATTCAAGGAAATATTACCTAGATCATATACTTCATTCTCTAGATCTAACCCTGTTCTGTGGGAAAGACCTTCCTTGTCTGGGAAACATGTTCTATTCAGAAGGGACTTATCGTCGGAGGATGATGTTATCGTAAACCATGCTCCACACGAACCATTGTGTGAAAACGGATAGGGAAAAAGTGGCAGAACTCCCTTCGGTGTCTGGAAAGGGGGGAGTCGACCACACACCCAACAATTAGTGGCATTGCTAGTCTGGTGTGAATAGTGTAGCATTCGGATAAAAGTATTGTTGCGCATGGCAAGTCGGTAGGATAACTCGTGAGGGGGTAGTTCACTAAAAGTGTGCTCTACTGTATCATTAGAGGAAAAATGTACATGTGAATCAATGGGAGGAAAAAATACATGTAAAACATAACTTATGCATGTAATCGTAAGACTCAGAAATAACATAAACAATAAAGTGACGATACATCTGCTGCGCAGATTTTTACAGTAACGTAGTTTCTTGGAGTTTCGACTAACTCTCTCACTATTGGGGTCTATCTCATACGTGCCAGGAAACTGTCTAACCGCTTCACCCGAGAGGGACTTAAACAATTAAACTGTCTGACTTACTAGACCGGAGCTTAAGTTTATACTCCTGCTGCGGAGTTTTCTCTAACAGGGGAAGTTTAGAGTCAGTATCTGGGCAGTCCTTGAAAAAAGTCTTTGGACGGAGTCCATGAAAACGCTTGATGTGGCTGGAGTGAAGCCACCCCTTGCGGCCCTCCAATTTCACTGCTGTCCTTGTGGTCATCAGAACTAGTTTCGGCTCTTTCCAGCGGGGCTCCAGCGGACTTGAACGATCGAAATTCCTCACGAGCACTAGGTCACCAGGAATGACCTCGTGCGGTTTCACTTGAGTGTTGTCTGGAAAGGTAGCCGCAACCTGTGAACGACAAGAGAGTAGTGCAGACATCAAGGAAGCTAGGTAATCTGTCAGCATATTACTGTCTACATCGGTAATTTTACGTGGCATAGGTGTACCCCACATGTTCGGGGGACGACCGAAAACAACCTCGAAAGGTGACAGACCTGAACGGGAGTGAGCGACCATTCTCATGTAAAAAAGGGGACTGGCAGAGCTACCATCCAGTCTACGCCTTTCTCGGCACAAACCTTTGCAATGCGGATTTTCAGAGTCTGATTATGTCTCTCGACAAGGCCAGCTGCCTCGGGGTGTCGTACGCAATGGAACTTCCACTGGTACCCTAACAGAAGCGATACTTGTTTCATGAGTTCGGATGAGAATGGCTGGCCGTTGTCTGAATACACGACCCTAGGTAAACCATAGCGAGGGAAATACTCACGAACCAACTGCCGGGCAGTGGTCGCAGCAGTGTAATCTGGGACTGGATATGCTTCTGTCCATCTGGACAAAGCGCATACAACTACGAGGACATACTTGAAACCTCGACATCGATCCATCTGAATATAATCCATCTGGAGGACTTCAAAAGGGTGGTCAGGAGGATGGAATCCACCTTGTTCCACCGGAACACCTTTACCTGGATTGAACTGACAACATATCATGCAGGTACGCACTTTCTGCTTTGCTGCTGCTCGTAAATGCTTGTTATACCAAATGTTCTGGATGCTGTCTAACATGGCTTTTTCTCCTAAATGTGCTGGACTATGTGCGGTGTTAATAATGACTTGAACCATAGAGTCGGGGAGAAACCATGTGGCTTTTCCCTTCGTCAACCATCCTTGATCTGTCTGGACCCCTCCATGTTCAGACCATTTCTTGATTTCATCGGAAGTAGCATGTGTCTGTATGTCTAGTACGTCTCGTGTAGGGTCTTTAACTGTCATACAAGTAGTCTGGTAGAGAACATCTGTCTTTGTCGTGTTAACTGGAATGTCTGGAGTCTGAGCTGTAAGCTTGGCTGTTCGATCTGCTAGATCGTTACCTTGGGAAATGGTGTCAGTGGCTTTCGTATGTGCTTTGCACTTCATAATGGCAATGGCTTTCGGTAAATGTATTGCTTCTAACAGAGCTTGAATGAGGGGGCCATGCTGAATCTTGGCTCCATGAGAGGTCATGAAACCTCTTTCTTGCCAGAGTACTCCAAAGTCGTGAACGACTCCGAATGCATAACGTGAATCTGTATATATATTTACTTTCAGTTTCTTGGCTCGTATGCAGGCTTGGGTCAGAGCAATGAGCTCTGCTGCTTGAGCAGACAGGGTGTCAATACGATGTTTTTCTATAACTTCAGTTTCAGTAGTCACTGCATACGCGGCTACTAACTCTCCTGTACTTGTTCTCATACATGAACCATCCACATAAAGTGTCAGGTCGGGATCAGGTAATGCAATGTCTGTCAAGTCTTGTCTTGGCTTTGTCATGGTGTTAATAACTTCCACACAGTCATGTGTGGCAGGGTTCGATGTAATCAAGGGTAACAGTGTTGCAGGATTTAAAACGTTGCAGCGCCTGATTTCTATGTGTGGCTGAAACAGTGTCAGTTCATATCCTGTTAAACGTGCAATTGTCAGGTGCTGAGTCTGTGTTCGGTTTAAAAGAACTTCCACGGAGTGTGGAACTTGTACTGTCAGGGAGTGTCCTAACACTATGGAATCACTTTGTCTGATAGCTAGGGCCGTGGCTGCAACTGACTTGAGGCACGCAGGCAGAGCCTGGGCTACTGGATCTAATGTGCTAGAAAAATAAGCACAAGGCTTGTGTTGTCCTGCTTGATCCTGCGTGAGAACAGATAATGCTGTACCATCACGTTCAGTGACAAAAAGTGTAAAAGGCTTACTGTAGTTTGGTGTCGCTAACACAGGTGCATTACATAAAGCTTTCTTTAACTCATTGAAAACAAGTGTATGTTCTTGGGTCCAAGGGAGGACAGTCGATGTCGCTGCCTCCTGTGTCGTTAACTGTATCAGTGGTTTAGCTAGATATGCATACTGAGGAATCCATTGTCTGCAATAAGAAGTGAGGCCGATAAAAGCTCGTACCTCCTTCTGTGTCTTGGGCTGTGGAAGATGTACTATTAACTGGATACGGTCTGGTGTCAACTGTCTACCCCTCTTGGACAGCAAGTGTCCAAGGTATACCACTTGCTGGACACAGAATTGCAGTTTCGAAGGGGACACCTTGTGCCCCATCTCTGCCAGAAAATACAAGACTGTAAGTGACGCACGTTCGCAGTCACGTTCTGAACGGGCTGTTATCAATAGATCATCGACATACTGGAGCAGGGCAGTGTCAGTTGGCATGTGAATACTGTCTAGTTGTCTCTTAAGTGCTTGACTGTAAATACTAGGACTTTCTGTGAAACCTTGAGGAGCACGTGTGAATTTATAGCTTCTTCCATTTAAACAGAAACCGAAAAGAAACTGGCTGTCTGGATGAATGGGGACACTAAAGAATGCGTTCTTGAGATCAATAACTGTAAAGAACGTAGCTTCAGAATCAATGGCAGTCAATAGGGAAGAGATATCTGGAACCACTGGGTACTGGGGTATGATACATTTATTAAGTTCTCAGAGATCAATAACTAATCGATATACTGGAGGTGCATTTGGATCAGTACGTTTTAGAATCGGAATGATAGGAGAATTACATACATTGGAGTCAGTTTCTACAACCACTCCTTGAGCAATGAGCTCGTTAATAATTTTCGATAAGGCTGCTACAGCCTCGGGTGGCAATTTGTACTGTCTGATTCGTGGTAATACAACACCTTGTTTCAGAGTGACACGATAGGGTGTAATGTGCATACAACCTACATCAGTTGGACCTTGCGCCCATAAATGCTGTGGTACATTCAGTAATCTTGGATCAAAATCTCGTAACACATAATGACCTTTAAAATCACGTAAAAACAATCTCACTCCTTCCGGACAACAGCATATTACCGCTCCTAATTCTTTCAATGTTTTAATACCAAGTAAATTTTCAGGACAGGATTTCGTGAGTAACAAGTCTGTAGTTCGGGACAATGGACCAACTTCTAGGGAAACTGGTTTCGATATTTCATTAACAATAGGCTTTCCTGAAAATCCCAGGGAAACGTTTCTTGAGCCTGAGAGTGGAGCCCCTGGAACCTCGTCATGACTGATGGTAGTCCTACTTGCCCCTGTATCAATCAGAAACTTTCTGTCTTTCCCTAATATTTGACTGTGTACATAGGGACCCTCTTGATCTACAGGAACCTCGATGAGAGGCAAGCCAACCTCCCTCTCTAGGCTGTTTCATGAATACTGCTGATATTCTGGATACTCTGACTGTGCGTACTGGTACATCTGTTGTGTAACGTGTTGTGTGGCAGCTATAGGCTGCGGTACTGTAACTGTCTGTTGTGCGTTCTGCGGTGGCTGGGAATTCTGCGGAATATGTTCTTGTCTAGGAGGACGTGGTCTCTCTTTCGTCTTACCTGTAGCTATGTTGTGTTTCAGAACTGCACATTTGTTTATATAATGACCTGGCTGTTTACAGTAATTACATGTCCCTTTAACAGGAGCTGCAGAATGACTAGTCTGATTCGGACCCCTCTTCTGACTATCTTGTGGAACGGACTGTGCAACTAGTACTTTCATTTTCGTGTCTTTCATACGTCTCCTTTCGTGTTCTTGCTCTTCCCTGATTCTGTTCTGGTGATACTGTAACATCTGGAGCATTTGAGACGGGGTATTAGCTTGCCAAGTACTTTCGACTTTCAATACTCTATTCTTAACTTGCGGTAAAGAATTCTCAACTAGTTTGGTAACAAAAAGATGTGGATACGACTCACTACTTGTTTTCAGACCGCTATTAATAATGAAACATTTCTCAAATCTGGAATAAAAATCACTAGTGTCTTCGTCTTCTTTCTGTTTACAGGCTGAGATGGCATCCCAATCTTCCTTTTTCGTGGCTAGTAATCTTGGCAAGACTTGTATTAACAGTTCGGGCAAATCTTTGGCTTTATCCCCAAGACCAGTACCTGGGACTCGTGTGTTATCTTCGTTCTCTAACGCGGTCCAGTCTATCTTTTTCTCTCCCACCTCCCATTCCTTTTCCTTCAGTTTTTCATATATGCCCGCAGGCAACAGGACCTTTAACATTTTGATGATATCTGGATACGTGTATTCTCCCATACGGAGCATGTCAAATCAAATCAAATCAAATCAAAAAAAAGCTTTATTCGATTTTCGAGAAATCATAAAAGCATACAAATAAAATTTATACAAACGATAAAAGAATATTCATATTGACAAAGTTTCCAAGATAAATTCCTCAAGGGATCATAAAACCAGAAATAGAGTCTCTACATAAAGAATATATATAAAAATATTAAAGAAATATTTAATGGAATGCATGATTTCAACAATAGATAATACATTTCTCCTAGGGTGAGAGACTAATTCAGTGCTAAAAAGCATGACATCATTTTGCCCTGGTCTATTTAAGCAGCCCATAACAGTTTAACTCATGGTATTTCTGAATTTCATCACTGCCATTAAAAAACGAGAGACAGCAAAGATAACATTCACATCTTCTAGGAGCAATAATTTTGAAAATGCAAGTTTACATGTTCTTATTCCTAACCGTTTAAGTAAGGGTAAGAGGAATAATTTTCTCGGGCTAGTATACAGTTTGCAGAAGAACATAATATGTATGTTACTCTGTAAAGAGTGGTCATCACATGGGCATATTAGCTTCGATGAGGCCCAATCGTTCTGTATTGGCAGAGTGACCAAACGAAAAAAGATCCCTAGGCGCAGCCTAGTTAAGAGAAAACGAGCATAGGTTGCATTTTCAATCCCTAGGTACAATTGCAAACCTTCCGTTGGAGTAATTTGCTGGTAGGTTAGAATGTTGTCATTGTGTTTCTTAGTGTCCCATCGTACGCTCTCTAAGTGTGTAAATAATAATTTTTTAAGGGCAGATCTAGTCATGGTTTGTGTAGACTCTGGTTCGTCATAAAATTCCGGGTGACCAATATTAGAGAACATCGTTTGAACATATCGTAACCATTTGATTTTTGATACCCCATCCAAGGCCATACAGTCTTTAATGAGGGTTCTATTCAATTTGCATTGTTCTGTGGTCCAGATCTTATGCCAGAGCAAACAGGGTGATATTTTTATGGTATCGCTAAGGTATTTAACACCGACCTCGATGTGGGTCATAAATGTCGACGTTGTTTTTGGCACACCTAATAGGTAACAAATGAAGGTGTTCTCACGTGTTTGAATTGAGGACACATTCTCGACACCCCATATACCTGCGCCATATGTGGCTGTGGCTATACACTTTGCCTGGTAAATCTGCAGCATTTCCCTAGTGGGTTTACCCCCGATTTTTGCAGCAAAGGTTCTTAGAGCGCCTATAGCGCGAACAAAGGCAAGATTCCTGGCTGATACTGCATGTTTCCACCTACCCCACCTATCGAACACAATGCCCAAGTAGCAAAAAGAATCAGTAACTGCAATCCTTTGCTGGTCTAAGTATATTGTACATGCTGGTCTATTTTTCTTTTGGGAGCAGGGCATGGAGAAAGTTTTGGATATGTTCACCTTTAAATTTCTTTTACCCATAAAAGATGAAAATTCATTTACAGCCTTCTGCAGGCCTACCTTAGTTCTAGACATGATGGCCGCGTCATCGGCGTATAAAAGAATGGGTATAGGCCTTCCATTTATAGTGGGGAAATCGCATGACAGAGTTGTTAAACTGTCGGCGATAGAGTTTATATACAATGTGAATAGCAAGGGGGCAAGTATGCAACCCTGCCTAACCCCTCTATTTATTGAAAATTTCTGTGAACATTGCCCCTGGGTCCCGAACCTGACTCTGGCCCCTGCCTCTCTGTATAATTCTTTGATGAATGTGAGGATGATATGGTCCACCCCAATGTCTTCCAGTGTCGACCAAAGCAACGCATGGTCCACGCAATCAAATGCGGAGCTGAGGTCGACAAAGGTGACAAAGAGGTGCCCTTCTTTGGCCTGCGTGTATTTAGAGACCAAAAGGGACAGGTTTAAGCATTGCTCCAATGTCCCCAGGCCCTTTCTGAACCCATATTGGCACTCCGAAATAACCATCTTCCCCTCTTCCCAGTGTTGGATCCTCTTAAGGACTATCCTTCCAGCTATTTTCATAAGGCCGTCCAATAAAGATATTGGGCGGTAGCAAGCAGGATCGTCCCTATTCCCCTTTTTAAAGATGGGTACTACGATCGCATCAGACCAGGTGGGAATGAGGCCACACTTATTTCCCATGTTTAATACATTGGTTAACAGGGGGACCCAAAAGTCTGGTTCTGATTTATAGACATCCACTGGTGTAAGATCCGGGCCTGGGGCTTTACCTGATGGGCTTTCTCTAAGGGCATCTTCCACTTCTGATATAGTAAATACTAAATCAATGGGATAAGGAGATACTGGGGAGGCGGTGGGTTTGTCATCCTGGTTTAAACTATCTATGAGGGAGATCCCCTTAGAAAGTTTCAAGGGATTACCCTGTATCTTGTTTGAATAAAGGTTGCCATAGTGTTCTACCCAGAGGTCAGCCGTTATCGCCACCTCTATGGAGTTATCCCTGTCTTTTGAATTATACACGGATCTAATGACTTTCCAGAAAGCATTACTATCCTTAGACCTGGCTGCCTCCCCCAAGGATTCCCATGCCTCTTGCTTCAAAGTCGCCCGCCGTTGATTAATTGCCAGCTTGTAATCACGTCTTGCTTGGCGAATTTGTACCCTGTCTTTCGGGTTCGCAGACAAAACTTTCTTTAGATTTTTCAGCGTGGAGGTACATCCAGAGTCAAACCACCCTCTGGTCTGGGTCCCCTCGGGTTTGTAGTTTCTTGTCAGTGCATTCTTTATGTGGCGCTGAATGTTAGAGAAAGCAGCCATAAGGCTCGCTGCGTCCATGTCTTCCTGTAGGCAGGTAGATATGTCGTTAGGACAAGCGGACATAAGATTACGGAGGAAGGATGCAGGATCCACTTTCTCCCACTTAATTACATACCCGTTGGTTCTAACTAGAGAAATCTCAATATGGTGTGAGGGCCCACTGGATTCCTTTTCCTTGGTATCAGTCAGGTTTACCCCAAAGGTAATTGGATAGTGGTCAGTCATCGGGTCATCCCCCGTTTCCCAGAAGGTTACAAAGTCTGGGTCGGTTGATGATATAAGGGCAAAGTCAATTGTGGATCCGCAGCCTCTGCCATTGAACGTTGGGGCAAAGGGGACCGGGGGGGAGCATACTTGATTAATAAAGTTGAGATCAAAGGTGAAAATAACGTTATTAAGGAGGGACCCCACAGTGGAATGGGAGAAGTGTAAGGGACCGTCCTCTCCTACATCTGATAGGCCGCACAAACCTAGCTCGGATGACGGACAGACGGTACAGTTAAAATCGCCCACCCACAATATTATGTGTACCCCAGAGGCTTGGTCTCTCATTTTATGGATGTGGTGGATCATGGTATTCAAAGTTGATTCCACTTCATTAGACGGCAGGTTATTGTAAAAATTCACGAGGATTACCTTTTGCGAATTGCCCCATTTAAATGATATAATTTGAAAATATTGGTTAGATATGAATTTACAGAGTTTGATATCCCCTATATTCGAGATATATGTGCACAGGCCCCCCTTATTGCGCCCCTGAACTGATGGCGCCGCTGGTGAATGGAGGGTTCGGTAACCTAGCATATGTGCTTCCTCTATAAGCCATGACTCTTGTAGGCATATAATGCCATGCTTCTGCACGGTTTCTAGCCAAGGTTTATGGGTGATCTTACTGGCTAGGCCTGCTACATTCCAGGAAATAAGAGAGTGCATGGGTTTTCCAGTTTCCTTTGAATGTAGCTTTTGCCCACTGGTCCTCCTTGTACCTTTCAGATCTCTCAAAAGCATAGGATCTGCCTGTGTAATAACCTGAGCGGGGAGAGTGTGCTCTTTTAATAATTCTAAATCCGTCCCCTTGGTACTAGAGACGTCGGGTGGGGGGTTTAGTTTTTCATTCCGAGTAGTCTCTGTTAGGGGATCTAGGGTGTTGGTTTGAAGAGCAACAAGCCTTTTTCCCAGTCAATCCACCTGGTCGAGACATTCAAACCTATTCCTCGTGGGCGCTCCTTCCCACCAGTTGTTGGTTGGTTGCCAGCCATCCCCATATCCTTTCCCTCTACGGTTGTGGACTAATGTCCATGTCCCAAATGGATCAATGGTCTGTTTTGGGGGGTAGAAAAAGGTTAAGGGTCTGGTGACGATGGAATGGTCAGTTTCCTGGTTTTCCCATCTAGTGATATATTGGGCTGTATGGGGGTCTGCAAATGAGATCACTATGCAGTCTCCAGGAATAGACTTATTGGTACGACCCACCCATGGTACTCTCCTGGCCATTAGAACCCCTGTCCTGCCGGGGTTGGGAGGACGCCTATTCGTATTGAGCCAGTGAATCACCTTATTCTTTAGAGACCATTGGGTCTCCACAGAATGCGGATCAAGTGGTGGAACACCAGCCAAGATGGCCACATAGGGGCCCGCTTCAGGAGGGAGATCAATATATCCCCCCCGGAAATTCTGACGACCATAGTGCTGGTTAGCTATGTGGTCAGTAGAGGGGACAGTGGTCTTGGTGGACTTAAAGGCAGCATTAGTGGTAGGCTTGGATGAAGTCTGGGTTACTGGACGTTTTGGCATTGGTATGGAGAGCCTTGGTGTTATTGCAGGAGGGACATTTAACTTAGACCGTGGTTTGGGTATTGGATTTGGTTTTGGTAGTGGTAAAGGTGGAGGCAGGACCGAAGGTATTGTTTGTAGGGGGGGGGGACTCACATTGGGTAGAGGGGCCGGAAGAATTCCATTGTCCTCAACCTGATTACTTCCCTCGACGATGTTAGGATAAGTTGATTCCAGATGTTTTAGAGTGAGGGTAGCCAGGGAGACTAGAGTCTTATCCATATCGAGTAAGTTATTCTCGATACGCGAAAGTCTCAGTTCTAGAGGTGACAATAGCTGTTTTAATGTGGCCCAGACTTTTTTAAGGAAATCTTCGTCTTCATCCCCCTTGCTATTGCCCTTTCCAGTCTCAGATTGTACACTCTCCATTTGGCTCTCGCTATGTGTGGGGGAAAGCCCCTGGGTGGGGACAGGGAGCACATCTAGTGCAATGTGCGCCTCGGCCCCCCCAGTTGGGTTAATATCCTGATTGGGCGTTTGTGTAGTGTCCCCCAAGATTGGTAGTATTCGCCTTTTATTGAAAAACTGGAGCCTTGCACTTTTAGCTTTTTTACGGGCATAAGCATTTCTTTTACGGGCATAGGCAGATCTGATACTATTTTTCTTTTGTGAAGTTGTACCGGCAAAATTTTTAACATGACCAAAACAGTTGGGAAGTTTAACAGTGTCCGAGGGGTTACTCGCCATTCTTGCTCCAAGCCCACTGCCAGTTCCAGTGAGGGCTGTTCCCTCAAAGATGTTAGGGGATGTAATGACCGTGGTGGGTATTGGCTCTAGGGGGAGAGGGGCCAGTAGGGGAACAGAATGAATATCAGCATGTATTAACAATAAAGGAGGACAAGGCGGATGTTGTGGGGATACAGCTGACGCGATTTTCCCTAGGGAAGATTTTTTAGAATTTGCAAAGGTCTGAGAAAGCCTGCGTGCGGCATCAAGCTCAAGTGACACCCTGGTCTGCAGTTTGGTAATCTCATTGTCGATTGCTAAATTTGTCTTTACAAGGAAATCATCTAATGTCCCGCTAGGCTTGCTGAGCCCCATAGCAGTTTTACTACGACTCCCCCGGGTATTCATTTTGTGTTTAAGTGTCAATCCCGGCAATGTACTTACTACTACAAAGAGGAGCTAGTCAGGGCGCACGGTCCAGGGGGAGTGGGCCAGTCCAGTCCTCGGCCGTCCTCGAACGGCCTCAAACGGCCCAGTCTTTGCCCTGTCTTAGCCCGGGCTGCGTCCCGCGCTGCGGGAGTGATGTGTTGTTTTGAAGCCTCAGGAGGGCGGGGGGCGGGCCAGCAGGGAGAGCGGACCGGAAGTTCACACTCGGTCTAGCAGGGACTTCTGGGAATTGAAGTCCCCGCACGCTCGCAGCCCCGCTGCAGCCACACGCCCGGTTCCGCTCCCTCCTTACCGCTTCTGTGCTCCTCTCAACGGCAGGTGTATTTCCCTCCTGGTGCAGGCGATGGGGCACCCGCGAAGCGGGTGCGCCGAGAAGTGAAGTTGCGCTTGGCTTGCGCTTGGCTGAAGACAGGTGAGCCGCTAGGGCAATGCGTTCCTCCGTTCGCTGTGCAAATAAGATTAAAAAGGTCCCACTTGCTTTGGCCTGTAGGTGTGGTTTTGAAGCCTCAGGAGGGCGGGGGGCGGGCCAGCAGGGAGAGCGGACCGGAAGTTCACACTCGGTCTAGCAGGGACTTCTGGGAATTGAAGTCCCCGCACGCTCGCAGCCCCGCTGCAGCCACACGCCCGGTTCCGCTCCCTCCTTACCGCTTCTGTGCTCCTCTCAACGGCAGGTGTATTTCCCTCCTGGTGCAGGCGATGGGGCACCCGCGAAGCGGGTGCGCCGAGAAGTGAAGTTGCGCTTGGCTTGCGCTTGGCTGAAGACAGGTGAGCCGCTAGGGCAATGCGTTCCTCCGTTCGCTGTGCAAATAAGATTAAAAAGGTCCCACTTGCTTTGGCCTGTAGGTGTGGTTTTGAAGCCTCAGGAGGGCGGGGGGCGGGCCAGCAGGGAGAGCGGACCGGAAGTTCACACTCGGTCTAGCAGGGACTTCTGGGAATTGAAGTCCCCGCACGCTCGCAGCCCCGCTGCAGCCACACGCCCGGTTCCGCTCCCTCCTTACCGCTTCTGTGCTCCTCTCAACGGCAGGTGTATTTCCCTCCTGGTGCAGGCGATGGGGCACCCGCGAAGCGGGTGCGCCGAGAAGTGAAGTTGCGCTTGGCTTGCGCTTGGCTGAAGACAGGTGAGCCGCTAGGGCAATGCGTTCCTCCGTTCGCTGTGCAAATAAGATTAAAAAGGTCCGGAGCATGTCTTTTAATTCACGGTGGAACCCTGCTGGATCTTTATCGTGACAGGGTATTAACTTTTTCATTTCTAGTAGTTCTATTTTCGTGATAGGGGTGTAAACAAATACTCGTTCGAGATTACCCCCCGCTCCCTTAACTGGATGCACTTCTCGTAATGGATTCTGTCTGTCTATGTAGAACGGAGGTGAAACAGCAACAAAATGTGGAGTCAGGAACGTTCTGTACTTGTGGCGCTGTTCTAAAATGACACTAATTAGATCGGTACCTAGACCTTTCCATCTGTTTAGGAGTAACTCGTTCAATACATTGTATAAGGGACCTGGATCAGAATGCTGACTCTCGTACAGTGTGATGAGGTGCTGGATCATGTACATACCCACCAGTCGCTGCTCGCCTGGGGGCAGTTTCAGAAACATTTGAGCCACTACTTCGTCTGGAAACGTGGTAGAATCACTAGTCCATCGGACTGCTGATCGGGCTAGTTCTTGTTCATGCATGGTACTAAGCTCACTGTAACCTATTCGTAGTTTCAGAACTTTATCGGTAGCCTGGAATAATTGTTCAAGAGAACACTGTTCTGGTACGGGAGGAGGAAAAGCTTTCTTGTAATCTAGGCGTGAATGTCTATCTGAAGATCTCGCTCTGCCTACATACGCTATTCTGGTGGGATTCTCGTTGTCTACCTCTTCGTCTGAAGAGTCATTCTCTTTCTCGGCTACTCTCTGCGCTTCCTCCTTTTGGTGTATACTTATAATTTCTTTACGGATCTTTTTGTACATGGATTCTATACAATTTTGTGTTCTGTGTTTTCCTTCTGTTATATTGTCACTCCATCTGGTCAGGACTTTCATATCTTCTTTGTTTTTGTCAGGATAATCCTGTTCTCTTATTAAACAATTTATTAAAAATTGCAAAATCATGTCTTGAATCTCGACTTTCCTGTGTGCCATAGCTTCGTGAATACTTTCTGGATTCTCCCCTGTTTGAATAAAGTGATATATTCTGTCTAGATGTTGTTCCATATTTGATATGGTAACCAAGAAGCTTGCAACTCGTCGTAAACGTATGGAATATATTAACATGCTATCTTCGCCTGGTACTGGATCATATCTACAATCAGTTCCGCACTCTGTAAGATACTTTCTGAGGGCGTCATATGTAGCCAGTTTTGGCGTACGCTGTAACGCTAC
Organism: Lissotriton helveticus; assembly: GCF_964261635.1. Taxonomy (NCBI): domain Eukaryota; kingdom Metazoa; phylum Chordata; class Amphibia; order Caudata; family Salamandridae; genus Lissotriton; species Lissotriton helveticus. The sequence continues at coordinate 40,096,620 of NC_136061.1, read as the reverse complement.
ATCTCTCAGCGTCCGTCGCCTTGTTTGAGGCGGGGTGATAGGAGTACCTCCCCCTGCTCCTCCTGAACTGGAATCTTCAGCTAATACTGAATGTGCGGCTGCTGGTAACGTGACTGGTACAGTGGGAGTACGTAATGTGGGTTGATCCTGGGGAACTGGCGCATGGACAGGACCAACGACTGGAGGCACAGTAATTACATTATGAACAGGATGCTGGACTTGAACTTGGACTGGCGGGGTAGGATCTGTATTAGCATATTCGGGGACAGTGTCGTCTAAATAGGAAGAAAGAAAAATTTCGGCTGCAGTCGGTTTATGGCGCAGCTTAGTCGGGACCAATGGTGGCGGTAAATTACGGAGTGCTTCCGGGGTCACCTTCGGCAGACCCTCAGCGAGAAGAGGATACATACCTTTAATAAGGGCATTTCTCTGTCTGTCAGACTGTTCTGCTCTAACTCGTTCACCTTCTTCGATTAATTCCCTTTCTTGGGCTTTTTCTGAGGATTCCCTACTTATTTCTGCTTTTCTGAATTCTTTCTCGGTTCTTTTATGGGATTCTTTACGCCATAACTCTATGGCATCTTTCTGGGACTGTCTGGCTTTCTTTTCCATAATGCTTCTTCTACTCTCATGATGCACTCGGCATCCCATGTTCCTGAAACAGGCCATCTATATTTCTCTTCGAGATGTTTGGTATAGTCAACCCATAAATCTAGATACAGTATGGCATCTAAGCCATGCTTATGATACATGAAATGTCCAGGACTGTCCCTGGGAGGGACAGGAACTGATTCTTCAAGTAACCCTTTTCTCGTTTTTATCTGACGTAACTTCGAAAACAGAGGCATATTTGAACCGTACTTGAACTCGAACACAATACACAATGAACAAAGTAATGAATAGCAAAACAATCATTCATACCACGACATCAAGAACACATTAATAACAGTTCGAACAGAATACTACCTGATACATTGAAAACATAATACTTGAACTTCTCGAGAACAGACTTACTGGATGCACTGCTAAAACAGTACAGAACATACCGGTCTCCTAAAGAGACACGTCATACCGTATCCACCTAGGTGAACACGTCGGACCGGATCTGTGTACCCCAAACCCGTCGGACCGGGCACAAATTAATGAACCCGTCTAGATACCCCCAGCAACGGTACTCACCGGGAAGCAAACTGAAGGCCTCGGACTGGACTGCTACGACGTCTGGTTACTGCTACGCACTACGCATGCGCTTCGGGCTTCGGGCTTCTGTTACAGGTGGGCCTCCGGATACCTCGGACCTTGCTCTCTCGGCTTGGGCTCTGGTCGGGACGACCCTCCTTCCTCACCGCCTCGTCTGGATGCCGGACCGCAGTCTCCGTCTCCTCCGTGGGCCTGAGGGAGACTTGAAGAAGAAATATCTGCACGTGCACGTAGGGTTCCGTCACGGCTGTAGAAGGGTCAGGGGGCCTGCGTTACATCGCCGGCGCGTGGGGAAGGGGCTCGTCCCTATTCGGGCGCCATTATGTGGTAAATAAATAATTAATTACCGGTACTATTTTTCTATGCATTAACGGAAACAGATAGCTCAATAAATAAGAGGCAGGATCCGTGATATCTGAGTCAGAATGGGCTTTAATCAGATGGTTCGAGCCAATAGACCATCGGGTTCCATCACCTGCAAAGGTTCAGGAAGGGACAGACACAAGGAAAAAAAGGAATGGCAGCTGCAACGTCTCATTAACATCATACAGTATATATAGTAAAACAGTATAATTGCATTGCATACAGTAGGCGTAACAAGTGACAAACGGAAGATAAGAACATGTGGGCGTACAAAGAAGGCGTGCACAGGGCGTGCACGGAGACATGTGATGTAAACGTCACAGAAGTGTCATAAATGGGTGGATACATGGAGGGGGCTACCTGGGCAGCTGGAACCTTTAACCTACTGGTGCGCGCAAATGGGCCATGACGTGTAACTGGGGAGAGCTGGGGCTCTGACTTCTGGCACTAGAAGAGGAGACTAAAGTCTGGGATGTCAGGACGACATGTACCTATAGCATATCTGGTATCTTGTGTTTGGAGTACATGTTGATAGAATCTAAATGTCATCAGGGCAAAGGCTACTTTGACACTAAGGCTGGTGCATGCATATATTCTACATGTATTGCGTGTGCTATGAATCTTCTATGAATACTAATTCAGTAATTCTCTTGCATGGAGACAGGAAGACTAGACTATAGCTGAAGATGTTTATGTGGTTCGTTAGCTGAGGAATGTGAAGCCGGGGAGCTGAACTGATAACTAGAGGCATAACATATTCTTGGCAGACAGGCAGGCAGGCCAGGACGGGCACCGCACTGCTTGGCAGAGAGTAAGTGAAGGGTCAGGGATGCGGGAGGGGCTGTATCGCTCCTCGGAGTGGTTTCAGGAGACTTGAGCTCGAGTCTGGTGTCCGGGCCCTTATGAGGCCTAGAAACGGGGACAACTCGATGAATTAACGTGCACAATGTAAAACGTTGGCAACATAGGCCTAATACTCGTTGCTTTCACGAGGACTGGGTAACTGGCATATTAACGTTGGACACAACTATAATTGTGTCTTTATTTGGTCAAGGGGGAACATATGCATATTGATCATGCACATATAACATATAATGGGGAACACGTAGGGACACATGACAAGGCAAAATTCGATTTTCCTCACAACAGATGCAGTTTATTGCCCCTACAGTAGGACCTCGCCTCACATCAAAGGAGCGGGGATTAATCAATGCCCTCACACCCCTAGATCCGACCGATCGCCCGCATTTCTGTTCCCAGCGGAATGTCCAGCTGCGCGATAGCCATCATGCTGAGATTAGGAGTGGGGACTCCTACTGTAGATATGTGTGGGAACGGGCCTGAACCGGGGATTCCAAAGATGCCTTTTCCGTACTTCAAAGCAATGCCACGGATGTCACAAATGTAATAAAGCCATAAAACTGTGTATAAGAGGCCAGGCCTCAGAGATGCGGTTAGAGCACCTCGAAACGATACCTCGTTGTCTGATCTGATGTGTTCTGCTCCGTCGGAAATATACTCCTGTTTCCTGCCTTCCAGTCTCCAGCGCCTGCCTCTTTATTTGATAATCGTGAGTTGGGTGAGAAGCGGCTAACGCCGGGCAAACCCTTACAAAGGGGTAATTGACCTGATCTGCCTGAACCCTTTGTTTACAGCAGTAGATCTGGCATTGAAGCACACTTGGGAGGCACTCGGCCTCTCCAGTGGGGCCCGATGATGAAGCATGTCACCAACCAGGGTGGTGAGTGAGGGCTTTCTATACTGACCCGAGAGGGGTGATATACTCATTGTTTTGCTGCTCCATTTGTATCTTAGTTGTGTTCTTGGACACTCTTTTTTTGTTTTAACCCCTTCCGCGCTAATGACAAAGCCAGCTCGTCATGGGCGTTACCTGCGCTACGCGGATGACAAGCTGGCTTTGTCATAAACCGCGCATTTTTGAAATTCCAGCGCACAGTGGGAATTCGCGGTAGCGCGGAAGCGGTTAATAAGTAATTAGTTCATTACCCCCTCAGCTCTGTCCTCCTCTCCTGCGTCCTAACTAATGGATGATTTACTGAGCTAAAAACACTTGTACCCACAATCCACTGATGCAGATGAAGAACAGTTTATTTAATTGACAATTACTTGCTTTTAACACTGAAGAAGCAAAATGACACTCTTGTGAACTATATACACCCAACCTGTACTGATTTACGAATGCTTGATGGGAGGACCATATAGCGGCCCTACACATCTCCTGTGGGGACATACCCTCCAGTTCCTCCCAGGATGCTGACACCGACCTAGTACACCTCCCTTGTATTGCAGATGGTGAGGGTTCACCGAGTGACTTGGATGATTGAGAAATTGCCTGTCACCCTCCTACTGATAGTCTGGAAGGTGCTTTTTTGCCTCTGTTCGCTGAGCCTTAAGAAATGAACAAAGAGTTTGATGACCCCAATTGTTTTGTAAGGTCGACAAAGATGGGCAAGAGATGCTCCTAGCATCCAAAGAAGAGGGGGTCTGGTTGTCACTATCTTACTGTGAAACTGGCAAAATAATTTCCTGAGATAAATGAACTTGAGAATTAATCTTTAGTACAAACTTTAGGTCCATTTCAAGCATCACCCTACCAGGAAAGAATCTTAAGGAAGGATTAGTGAGGACTAACGATGGCACGTCTCCCACCCTCCTTGTTGACTTATTGGCTATAAAAACTGCTATTTTAGAAGATCACCCTCCCAGGATAGCTTCTTCCAAAGGCTCAAATGGAGTCTGCTGCATCCCTCGTAGCACTACTGAAAGGTCCCAAGTTTTTAATGTAAAGCTTTTCAGATGTCTTATTACAAACAGGAAAGTATCAGAAAAGTCTACACCTAGTGTGCATGATTTAAATGCTGTACATTGAGAAGATGACATAGAGGGTGTTAGACCTTTCAAGAAGCCATTCCCGAGGAATTCTAATATTTTAAAACTATACAAAATGCCTTGGTTCTCCACCATTTTTGAAATGACAGCCAGTGTCTCTTAGAAGACATTAGGGCTGATGGCTTCCAAGGTAACTGCATGTCCTTAGGAACTTATTCTGAGCAGCTCAGATGTTGTAGACCTACCCTTTTTGGTTCCAATCCATCAACCTGAGATTGGAGCTGGACAGTCGGCAATAGAGGGAACGGTTATTTCATACCCCCTTTCCCCAGAATGTGACATCAGGAAGAAAAACCAAAGATATTGAGACCAAAAAGGTGCTACTACAATGACTAATGTCCTCTCCTCCACAATCTCCGGAGCACCCTCAGGAGGAGGGTAATTGGAGGGAAGGCATACAGAATCCCTATGGGCCAAGAGACGGATAGGGCATGTATTGGCCATGCTTGAGCACCCCATGTTTCCGTGCAAACTCACAGAAGCATCTTGTCATCTTCTGTCGTGTACAGGTCTAACCTTGGAGTTCTTAACTGCACAGATTTGATTGAACTCTCGGACAGACAAATTTTACAGTACAGATGATGGAAGATTTCTGCTTAGGATTTCTTCCTGCAAATGTAAGCGACCTTGAATGTATAATGCTTTTAAAGTGAACAGGTGTTTCTCGCCCAAGCAAAAATCTGCTCTGTAAAGGTGTTTAGACTGTTGTCTTTGTGTCTCCATGATGGTTCAGCTTGGCTCTCGTCACTTGACTGTCCATTCTGGGTCTCACATTGGAGCTTTCCAAGTGAAGGGAATGAGCCTGACGTGCCTTCGACACCGGCACCAATCTCGCCAACAACCTGTTATCTAATGATCCCCTCAGTATCGCCCCCAACCTCACAGGCTGGCATCTGTAGATCGCTGCACTGGAGGAGGAAGATCTTGACACCCGTTTCCACCGCTTGTCTTCCATTAACCATCATTGTAACTTATGATGAATTTCAGGGGCAACTGGAAATAGGTGTTCATAGTCCTGAGAACTCACGGAGAAAAATTGAAGCACAAGATTTGCTAGAAGTTTTAGATGAAACCGTACCCATGGTCGCAGCCAGGAGACCTTGTACCGTCAGCCAACCCTTGGCGGACAGAAAAGGTGACTGTCCAAGTGAGGCAAACTATTTCGAATGGTTACTCTTCTGTTGCAGATAAAAAGATAGGACTGTACAATCTTTTTATGTGTGGAGACTCTGCAGTCGTAAAGATACTATTCGTAAAATATATTTGTGAATAGCAACCAATCGAAAACTCACAATAAAATGTAAGTTTACCTTGCTTTATATGAGCACCAGTTTCGTTACAGATAGCCAAATTCATTGTTTTCTTGTTTTTTTGTTTGACACGGGGAGATTACGTGATTTGCCCAGAATCACAGGATGTTGAGTGTCATTGCAGAGACGTGAACCGGATTCCCCAGCTTCAAAGTCGACCACTCTAGCCCTAAGGTTACATCCTCTCCCCAAATTAGCCGAATCACCCCCAATAGATTATCGTCCTGGTCAATGTTAGACACCCTGCTCACTTAATTAATCCGCACGCGCAATATGAGGCTCAGCTCCTCCCTGTCTCCGTCCCCCAATCAACCCTAAACTTCTTGAGAGCAGTCCGAGGACCCGTCACTATTAACTCCTTCGATGCTGATGATGGAACCGCTCTGTCATCAGCTGCGGTGGCGCTGTGCTGATGACGGAGCGGTTCCGTCATGGCCCGCTCGCCGCGCCTGCACGGCGTGGATTCCACGCCTGCGCTGAGCGTTCCATTGAGCGGGGGCCATGACAGAACCGCTCCGTCATGACCACAGCTCAACTGAGGCTGGTGACGGAGCGGTTCCATCACCAGCATGGGCACGCCGCACGGCCGCCCCGCCCCCTTAGCGCTGCTGCGGAATAGCCGCCGCAGCGAAGGTGTGCATTGAAGTCAAAGGGGGTCTAAATACGCCCAGTGGGACGTGCTCCCCCAGACCCTCTCCATTACCACTGCACTGCATAAACTGCAGTTGCACAGCGGCAGACAGTAGCAGACACTTCTGATACCTGTCGTTTGCATTCTGCAGAGTCTGCTGTTATCTGAATCTTGTCTCCAGTGCTTGAAAAGGTGAACATATTATCCAGCAACCCACAAATTGTGGGTGAAGGTGGGTGGCAGGAAAGGGTGGAGTTTTGTAGGGCAGGTGAATGATGAACAGATTCAATGGCAGTCAGCCCATGCATCATTTTTATATTACTAATAAGGAAAAGTAGGATAACTTCCTTAACTGGACAAGCACTGAGTACATTTTAAGATAGCTCACCTGGTTTAAGCAGATGTTGCAGACATCAGTATGGATTGAATTGTTTTGCAACATTTATATAGGACTCACTACCTCTATTTGGGGCAGCTGCGACCCCTGGCTTGTACCTTGCACTGCCTTTGTGACCCCTGGCATCAGAGGTAGCAAACTCAGTGTCAAGAACATAGGGCCCGTTGTTCCTTATACTGTTAGTGAATAATATTCTTCTATTCACAATTAGTGTAATAAAAAAATGTGCAGAGTTAGCTGGAAATGGACTTTTGGTGCCAGCTGTGCGAAATGGTTTTAAATGCATGTTGTGTGCATGCGTACAGGAGAGAGAGTGTTCAAGTGAGAGTGTGTGCATATGTGAGCACGTGTCTGTATGTGTAAACATGTGTGTGTGAAAGAAAGTGAGCAAGAGTCAGTGACAGGCAGTGAATGAGACAGTGTGAGATTGAGGCCCAGATTCACAGTTCTTGGACACCAGACTATGCTGCACTCAAGTTTCTGCATTGCCTTGTGTCAAAGGTGAGATAGAATAAATATGCCATATCTACTAATATATTGTGCTTTTTTTTTCTTTCGTCCACTGGCGTGCTTCTGGGAGTCATGCACCAATGCGCACAACCCTGTGCCACAGTGCAAGGGTTTGTGTGTTCTCTGATGCATAGTTTTCTACTGGAAGAGTTTCCTTTCAGTACAAAAAGTAGGCTTTAAAGTTTTCCCACTTTGAATGTGTGCTTTACAATACAAGAGTTAAGTCCCTGTTTCGTGCCTAGTGGATTGAATTCACTAAGGTTATCATTAATAGAAAAAGGTATAGCTTGCAATAAGGTCAGACTTTTATACCAATCTGAATTAGAGACACATTCAAGGCAAAGTGGACAACTGAACTAATAAATCAATAGAGATCTTTAAGTAAATATACCAAACAACCAAATTTTTATATAAAAAAGATTACAAAATGTATTTGTACCTCCCAACCGGGTTACAATCTAAAACAAAATCAATAACAGGAATAAAAAAGGTTTAAAACAACCACCAACGGTGGTAATACAATGAGTATCTTGAACAGTCAAAGTTAAAACAGTCGACGCGGCGTTTCGGTGCTTTTTGATACTGGACACCTTCTTCAGGACTTTAAAACATTTGACTCCATATCTATAAATCAAGAAAATATTTTCAGTATTTTATTCAAAATTTGATCAGTCAGTCACACTTGCCTTACTAATGCTATTCATAATTTGAATACTGAGCGTGTCAAGCTCTACTGTTAGTTCTACTGTTAACGTTTACTCGCGTTTACCCTGAGCTTAGACAGTTTCATAATAAGGATTTCATTATGAGATTATATTTCGAGAAAGTTATAGATTATTTCTGTGGTGTGTCACTTCAGATGTCCTGTCTATCTTATAGTCGCCTTTAGGTCACATAATAGGACACATACTTGTGATTCTGACAGGAATTTGTTTAGAGACGTTTCAATTGATTTCCAATGGGTTAAAATTTCGCTGGAATTTCATATTTCCATTATTCTATATGAACAAAAAGTATGAGAGGGCTCAGGATAGTAATTTTTATGCCCTAAGGCTTCTCTGTAGCTAATGTTGTTAAACAAAAATTACCTCTGGTCACAGAGCTAGATATTTCTGTGTGCACGGAGGGGCCACCGATAGTTGTAGGGGAGGAGTAATTTTCTTTAGACCTGAATAGAAAATAATATTTGTATGCAGTATTCTTTACTATTATGCAAATATCACACTGATTAATGTTTCATCATATATTCAATAATGTACTGACCTGATTTGGTGTATTGTAGGTCTTTTTACACTCTGCACTTCATTGGCATAAGATAAATATTTGGTAATTATCCAGATCCTCTCTTCATGATTAGAAGAAGAAATCTGTGAAAATATCATATAATGATCTAAGGGGGAGGTTGGGATAAAGACTAATACAGGTTTTTTTAAATAGAAAATGGATAACAAAAAGAAACTATGACCGTTTGAGTGGGAGAGAGACAAGGTCCCCGAACACTCTGTTTCTAATCTTAACCTCATGCTTTAGATAAAGAGCAGTCATAACTGGTTACACACTGAGTTGGTTTATATGGGGGGCAGGATGTCGTGTGCCAGAAGTTTGTAGTCTAAAATAAAACAGCCTAGCACTTGTCAGGCAAAGATTACCAAGTTTGTAAGATTAAAGGTTATCGGTCAACAACCGAGAGGGGGTTACAGGTAATGTCTGTCCTCCGTTGTGTGGACTATTGCTCACCTCGCGTAAAAACTGCGGCCTCCCTGCTCCTCCGTGCTCGTATCTTCCTGGGGATTCGAAGAGTGACTCGTGTAATATCGGCGTCTGTTTTTATGCTGGCGATTCCCACTTTGACCCGGAGATAGTTGCTTCCGAGTTAGGAATCGCGCGTTTGACTGTTTTAACTTTGACTGTTCAAGATACTCATTGTATTACCACCGTTGGTGGCTGTTTTAAACCTTTTTTATTCCTGTTATTGATTTTGTTTTAGATTGTAACCCGGTTGGGAGGTACAAATAAATTTTGTAATCTTTTTTATATAAAAATTTGGTTGTTTGGTATATTTACTTAAAGATCTCTATTGATTTATTAGTTCAGTTGTCCACTTTGCCTTGAATGTGTCTCTAATTCAGATTGGTATAAAAGTTTGACCTTATTGCAAGCTATACCTTTTTCTATTAATGATAACCTTAGTGAATTCAATCCACTAGGCACGAAACAGGGACTTAACTCTTTTTCTCCATGTAACTACCCCCCTCCCTGCGATAAATTTCAGGGGTACCTCCTTTTGTTATCACCTTAACTGCACAGCTTGTTAGCGGGGAGGCGTATTCTGTCTCAAACGAATCTATTATCAGGGCATTGACCCATTGAGTGTTCCAAAGTTTAAGAATGGACACTTTAAAAACCAAAGGTTTTTCAGAAGAAGAATTTAATAAAATTGTCAATGGTACATCTAAAAATTATACCTCCATTACAAATTCTAATAATGATGAGGAGAAATGGCGTGAATTGTGGAACAACAAAAAGAAATTAGTTCGCACAGAACTACACGCGGATTTCTTAATCGATTACCTTAAGAAGGGCATAATCCCCAGTGGCCTCCAGGTCAAAAATGAACCAGGGGTTTTCATCCGCCATGCAGGATTTATAGAAAACTGGACCCTGATTGCTAACAGGTGTAGCAGGGACTGGATGTTGCTGATAATTGAAACGGCTAATTCCATATTAATAATTGAAAGAAAAGAGATAGCTGAGCTAGAAGCAAAGTTAGATACCTCGATACTAGAAGATGCAAAGAAAAAACTTGAGGATATTCAAAAAGACGTCTCAGGCTACAGGGATTACTTATTTGGTAAAAAAACAAACAAATTTAATAAAGATGTCTCTAATTACAACACTGAGATTGTTTATCCCTATACTCAAAAATACTTTTTTGATCGCCCTAGAGAGAATTTTGCTACTAGAAATCAATGGCAACAACCTTGGAGAACATACCCCAGAAAACGAGTGGCCTTTTCGGACTCATCGTACACGAGTACTGACTCCGAACAAGAAAAAACAACAGACAAAAATAGAACAAGAGAGTCCACTCCAACTCCGAATAGAGAGTCGTTACCTTTTTTAGGACAACGAGGTCGGGGGAATCATCAAAACTATCACAATCACCAAAGAGGCAATGGGAGAGGGAAGTCTTTCCCTCAACCTCAACAACAGAGGAGATACTACACGAGGAGCCAACCCAAGTGGGATTAAATCAAAAAGCACCAATTATAAATCTCTCTGACGTTATTCTAACCAAAACAGAGAAACAAGTCCTAGAAAAAGGTTTAGGTTTTGCTATCAGTTCCCATGTCAACAAGTATAATTTAGAAAGAGACCGCCAAGGTTTTTTTAGAAAGATTAGGTTGCAAGACTTTTTTAGAGACAAACCTGCGAAAGAGGGCCCTACTAACAAATCGGGTCTTAAACCCAGATCTACCTGGACACCCAATCTTGGGATGGTCAATAAACAAGTGGATCTGTTTGAGAAAGTGGTGGAAAGTAACATCTCAGACCTACTGATGCATCCATTAGCAGGTATAAATAACCTTAGTCCAGAGGAAAGAGAGGCGTTAAAAAATCTTGAAAATAATGATCTGGTAACTATCAAACCCGGTGACAAGCGAGGCAGTATTGTGGTAATGAACACTGAAGACTATGAAAAAAGAATAATGACTCTTCTTAACAACACTGAACACTACTGTCCCTCCAATAGATCTGAATGGAACGCCTTGATTCAGAAAGTTAATACGCTCCTGAATTTTGCCAAAGAAGATGAGGTAATTTGCCTAGACGAATATAAATTCTTGAGGAACGAGGCACCCATCATCCCTGCCTTGTACGGGCTTCCAAAAGTCCACAAAAGCATAGTTGACCCACCAATGAGACCCATTGTGTCATCTATTAACTCCATCACAGAACCTTTAAGTAAATATATAGATAAGTTTCTTCAACCTATAGTTACCCAGCAGAAAGCATATGTAAAGGATACAACATTCATCATCGAAAAAATTGAAGGTTTATCATACGATTGTAAAACACAATGGCTGGTATCCCTGGATATAGAGGCCCTCTATACAAACATCCCACAGGATGATACTATCATGATGTTAGAGGGTCTTCTTAAAAACTAAGCGGAGGACTTAGATCAACATGCAATGTTTATCTTGGAGTGTGCAGAAATCATTTTGAAAAATAATATTTTTCTTTTCAAAAATGATTTTTTTAAGCAGGTAAAGGGGACCAGCATGGGGGCCACCTGTGCCCCAAGTCTGGCCTGTTTATACGTAGCGGCATTTGAGGAAAAACATATCTTTAACGATTTAGCTCCATTTAGTGAAAATATCAGTTGTTGGTCGAGATATATCGACGATATTTTCTTTATTTGGACCGGTACCCTGGATTTACTTAAAGAATTCATTGACTGGTTAAATGTGGGCGATAAAAATTTGAAATTCACGTCCAATTTTAATAAAGACACAATAGAATTTTTGGTCATCAGAATCAGAGTTGAAAATGCAGTCCTTGGCGTTGATCTCTATATCAAACCAACCGACCGCAATACCTTATTACATTATAAGAGTAACCACCCCAGCAGCCAAGAAAACAATATACCATTTGGACAATACTTACGTATAAGACGTAATTGTACTAATATACAAGATTATAATAAACATGCTGATGTCCTATCTGCCAAACTCAGAAATAGAGGGTACCCCAAGAGTCTAATCAAACGTGCGTATAAACGCGCTAAATACTATAACAGAGAGACTTTCTTTGACAAAAATAAGGACATGGATCACATCACCAACAAAGATGATAAGACCAAAGACAGATTAATCTTTGTAACCAACTTCAGTGTAGCAAGTAATAAAATCAAAAATATAATAAACCGCAACTGGTCATTATTAAACGACAAACCAGGAGAAAAAATCCCCAAACCAATGTTTAGCTTTCGTAGGAACAGAACTATTAAAAATTGCCTGGTGCACACCTTTAAAGAAAATACACGTGTCACCCAAAGTACCATCAATAATACTCCTTTACCAGTTGGAAATTTCACCTGTAATATGTGCCTAAATTGCACTTCATTGATCAAAGGCAATTTAATATCGTATAATGGAGTACAACATAAGTTAAAAAACTTCGTCAATTGCAGAACAAAAAATTTGATCTACATGATTAGGTGCCCGTGCAACAAAGCCTACATTGGTGAAAAAGCTAGGGAAATTAAAACCAGGATAACGGAACACAAATCTGCTATCAGAACAAAAACAAAAAAAAAAAAAGATCTGCCCCACTAGTAGAACACTGGCTAACACACAACCATAAGATAGATGATCTAAAATGGTGTGTTGTTGAAGCTATGTCAAACAGTACCAGAGGTGGTAACATGGATAATAAGAGAAAGAAGAGAGAACAGTTTTATATGTCCTTGTTTAATACTTTCCGCACTGGATTAAATAACAGAGAAGAGTGGGAGAGATGAATTCTATAATGTTAAAATAGACATAAATAGTGTTAACTGGGTGTACACATCTTAGGTATCTCACCTAGCAGAGTACTATTGGTAGGTCTATGAACAAATACTATGCATAGGCCCCTTTTGTCTCTCTCATACACACCAGGAGACGTGGAGAAAAAACAGAGACCACAATAGATAAATATGTAACAACTCTGATTAACAATGTAGATTATCAATATCCCTTAATGTGTACCTATCTGTACTATGTAATGTGGACTAGATGATGATATGTATTCTTACCAAACATTGATTTTGTGTATCATAGCCACAGAGATAAAGCAAATTATCTGAGAGACAAGACTGGTACCAATGTATATCAGTACCTAAACACGTAACATTGTTTATCTATGCATACTTTTATAAAGAGCTAAACATTTTTGTTGACCACCTTGTTTCCCTACACACCACGTTATGCAGAGGTTTCGGAGACCAAAATAATGGAATATATATAAGTAAACCTAAACATGTGGATCATTGACATCACGAAATTAATGAACCTAAATATGTACAACAATGTTTATTTTCGATAGCATGTAATGAATACCTACTTGCATACTTAGAAAGCAGACCAGATGAGGTTATATGACCCTATTACAAAGTAATTTCGGTGAATACGATATACGGAGTCATACAAAGTATTGTTTGTGAATATGGTATACGGAGTCAAACTGAATAGGATGATTCATAAATCTGATACAACCATAACTAATGTTAAGAGATTAGCCAAAGTAGGCAGCTAGTCATCTGATTTTAGCTGGAATACTATACATAGAGTATAGTATGTTTTCTGTCATCTTTGCCCACTCCAAAATGGCCGACCAATATACATTTCCGTGTTTTCATAAGAGATAGCCGTGAAAATCCGGTGTGCATCGTCTAATTTGATATATAAAACAGTGTGTCAATAGCGGTGTGTTAATAGCAGTACAATTATAAACAACAATTGTTTTAGTCTGACGAAACCGGAATTAACTTCCGGGTCATCGCACGAGACAAGGTAACACGACCTTGATAAAAAATAATAATGGCTGTAACATAACTGCCCGACGCCTAAATCAACATAGTGCTAATAAAAATCTATATTTATCAATATATCGGGTCCATTTCAAACGCGCGATTCCTAACTCGGAAGCAACTATCTCCGGGTCAAAGTGGGAATCGCCAGCATAAAAACAGACGCCGATATTACACGAGTCACTCTTCGAATCCCCAGGAAGATACGAGCACGGAGGAGCAGGGAGGCCGCAGTTTTTACGCGAGGTGAGCAATAGTCCACACAACGGAGGACAGACATTACCTGTAACCCCCTATCGGTTGTTGACCGATAACCTTTAATCTTACAAACTTGGTAATCTTTGCCTCACAAGTGCTAGGCTGTTTTATTTTAGACTACAAACTTCTGGCACACGACATCCTGCCCCCCATATAAACCAACTCAGTGTGTAACCAGTTATGACTGCTCTTTATCTAAAGCATGAGGTTAAGATTAGAAACAGAGTTTTCGGGGACCTTGTCTCTCTCCCACTCAAACGGTCATAGTTTCTTTTTGTTATCCATTTTCTATTTAAAAAAACCTGTATTAGTCTTTATCCCAACCTCCCCCTTAGATCATTATATGATATTTTCACAGATTTCTTCTTCTAATCATGAAGAGAGGATCTGGATAATTACCAAATATTTATCTTATGCCAATGAAGTGCAGAGTGTAAAAAGACCTACAATACACCAAATCAGGTCAGTACATTATTGAATATATGATGAAACATTAATCAGTGTGATATTTGCATAATAGTAAAGAATACTGCATACAAATATTATTTTCTATTCAGGTCTAAAGAAAATTACTCCTCCCCTACAACTATCGGTGGCCCCTCCGTGCACACTGAAATATCTAGCTCTGTGACCAGAGGTAATTTTTGTTTAACAACATTAGCTACAGAGAAGCCTTAGGGCATAACAATTACTATCCTGAGCCCTCTCATACTTTTTGTTCATATAGAATAATGGAAATATGAAATTCCAGCGAAATTTTAACCCATTGGAAATCAATTGAAACGTCTCTAAACAAATTCCTGTCAGAATCACAGGTATGTGTCCTATTATGTGACCTAAAGGCGACTATAAGATAGACAGTACATCTGAAGTGACACACCACAGAAATAATCTATAACTTTCTCGAAATATAATCTCATAATGAAATCCTTATTATGAAACTGTCTAAGCTCAGGGTAAACGTGAGTAAACGTTAACAGTAGAACTAACAGTAGAGCTTGACACGCTCAGTATTCAAATTATGAATAGCATTAGTAAGGCAAGTGTGACTGACTGATCAAATTTTGAATAAAATACTGAAAATATTTTCTTGATTTATAGATATGGAGTCAAATGTTTTAATGTCCTGAAGAAGGTGTCCAGTATCAAAAAGCACCGAAACGCCGCGTCGACTGTTTTAACTTTGACTGTTCAAGATACTCATTGTATTACCACCGTTGGTGGTTGTTTTAAACCTTTTTTATTCCTGTTATTGATTTTGTTTTAGATTGTAATCCGGTTGGGAGGTACAAATAAATTTTGTAATCTTTTTTATATAAAAATTTGGTTGTTTGGTATATTTACTTAAAGATCTCTATTGATTTATTAGTTCAGTTGTCCAGTTCTCTAGTGATTTAGTTAGTTGTCCACTTTGCCTTGAATGTGTCTCTAATTCAGATTGGTATAAAAGTCTGACCTTATTGCAAGCTATACCTTTTTCTATTAATGATAACCTTAGTGAATTCAATCCACTAGGCACGAAACAGGGACTTAACTCTTTTTCTCCATGTAACTACCCCCCTCCCTGCGATAAATTTCAGGGGTACCTCCTTTTGTTATCACCTGCTTTACAATACAGTCCGGGTGCAAACCTGGAAAAACAAGAAGAAATTAAAACACCTCACCTCGTTACCCCTGCACCGAGGAGCTGTAAGATTTGAACATAACCTCCTTTCCAATGCTTGTAGAGAGGGATTTGCATCTAAACCCACCGGGGGTTGCTTGGGGCCGCCCTTGCACCACGCATGGAACACCCCGTGATGAAAAGTAACTCAAACCAGCACATAGCGCAACTTTGTGCTACTTTGGGACACGATCTGAGGGAAATCCTGATGCGGTCGGATAGTTAACCCCACCCAACACTCTGCACCGGGGTTACGTCACAGAAGTGACGCACCCCTGGCACAAAGCATCAGTAAACCTGGGCTTGAGTGTCAGTAGGTATGAGTGAGTGAAAATGAGTGAGATTGCAAGTGAGTGAGAATGAATAAGACTGTATGTGAGGGGGTGCAAAAGAGTGTGAGTGAGAGTAAGTGAGTGAGAGTGAGTGTGAGTGAGAAAATGAGTGTCATTGAGTGAATTTGAGTGTGAGTGTGAGTGTGAGTGAGATTTTGATGTGTGCATGCAAGTTTGTTGTTTCTTGTAGCATGCTGAAGGTAATTGATGTCTCATAGAGATAACAAGGGCACAACACTTGTGCTGGCATACATTAACCCTGGGCGTAGTGGGCATAGCGGGCGATGTGGAGGTTCACGGAGTTGCGAACCACCTCCGTTGAACTCCTCCGCTACACTATGCCACGCCACTCGCCTCCACCCCCCTATATTAACAAATAATTCTACATTACTTAAAAGTAAATTAAAACCACTTACCTGGCATGTGGCGTCCCTGGGCTGCCCTACTCCTCTTCCTCGCCATCTGAGTACTTCTTTGAGAAAACTGTGCATGCGCGCATACCCGCGTATGCGCATTTCTTGTGAGAAATGCGCGGTCGTGCGCGCATGCGCAGTTTCCTCAAAGAATTACCCAGACGGCGAGGAAGAGGAGTAGGGCAGCCTGGGGACGCCACATGCCAGGTAAGTAGTTTTAATTTACTAGAAGTAATGTAGATTTACTTGTTAATATAGGTGGGGTGGAGGCGGGGGCTGGCCAACTCCGCTCCGCTGCAGAGTGTGTGGAGATTTGCATTCTCCGTGACATGAGCAGTAAGGCTAAACCTGGAGGCAATGTGAGTTAAGCGTTTGCGCGCGCACCCCCAGCAACAACACACAAGGCCCACCACAAAGGAAACTCCACACAAGGTTATATATAGAAATAGCCTTTGTATTACACCAAAACACATTAGATAAAACCACACACTTTACAATGTGCCAACAGGCACGGGCAGAATTTACAGGGGATATGTACAGGACAGGGCCACGTGGACCACTGTCAGGAATCAGCACTTTTAGAGGTTACACTTTTAGAAATAGCACTTAGAATTTAAAACATAGAATGTAAAATCACTGTGGCACAAAATAGAACATAGAGCACACAACCAGTAATCACTGGTAACAGGTAAGTACCACCTACGCAACCTTAACCACCTTAGGAGAATATTACGCAAGGAACCAGGACCTCACTAGCAACACCTGTACTAGGAGAAAACAATCACCTAAGTATCACCATACATTTAGGGGTATAAGCATAGGAACATTACACATGATGCATCACAACATTCAGAGGTGTATGGGAAAAACACATGATGCTTAAACATACATTCAGAGGTGTAGGAGAAAGAGCACATGACACATTAAAACACATTCAGAGGTGCAGCACAGAACAATTCGCAGAAATTACATAAACCACAACCTGTGACTGTCCCAAATGTCAGGGGCCTAAACAGAGCAGCTGCCCACTAAGTGCTGGGCAGCTGGGAACTCGAGCCTGGCACCAGCGTGCCTCCTGGCTCTCCTGTGGCTTAACCAACAATGTGGGCTCAACAACACAACGGTGTCCCCAAAATCACGTGGGGGCCTGGGAGCCTCGGGGCTCTGAAATACAAATGCGCCCCGTGAGCCCTCGTGGGCTCTAAACACAAAATAGCCCCACCGTTGTAGTCACCCCTCTGGGGATTCGGAAATGCACAAATGCCCTTTGAGCCCTTTGGGGCTCTAAAACTACAAGGCCCTAGGTGCTGCCGCTGCCCACTGTTCAGCGGGGCAGCGGGAAGAGAGAAGGGGGCCCTGGTCACGGGGGCGGGCACCGAAAGCCTACCCCGACCCCCCCAACCGCCTCACTCAGAGCCCCACTCAGCGGTCTCTGGCGGGCGCTCCCTGGGTCTCCAGGCTGGCCACACGGGACTCTGTCTCCTTCTCTTTATCGGCAGCTGCGTTGCTCTCCCCACACCACGGGGGCCCCGCTGCTGGACAGGCGGCTTCTCCCTCTTCTGGGCGAGTGCACCGGGGCGCAGAGTAGGCTCCTGCCTGCTCCGGTGCTCGTGCAGCCGCGACTCTTCCGGGTGAGGCGGGTTTGGCTCCCACCCTCCTACTTCCGGTTTCCAGTTGTCCAGTAGTCCTGCCCCTGGCCTGCCTGACTTCCTGGTCGCGAGCCGGGCGGCGATTTTCGGCTGTCCCAGGCTGCGGCGGTGATGCGGGGCGACACACGAGGGGTAGGCTCCATCAAAATCAATAATAAAGCGAGGTGGGCATTCGCTTGGGGCACAAAACGGCAACAGGTCAAGTCGCAGGGTGGGCACTTGCGCAAGGTCAAAAGAAAGCACTTCCAAGCACTAGGGGGATGATTGTAGCGCTCCCAAGTGCTACACGGACAAGGAGAATAAAAGAAAAGTGCTCCCAAGCGCTGGGTGCACAATAGTCCAGGCACAGTCGTGTAGGAAGTGGGGGGGGGCAAGGCTGGGCCCAGAGCCAGCTCACAGGGTCCTCCTAGGCAGGGAGGCAATCCCCAGTGGCGATCCTCCTGGTGCCCAGCAGCAGCCCCCCTCAGGAAAAGGATCCAGGAAGAGAACATTTTGTAAGGGGACACAGCCCCTTCTTATACTAGAAAATCCTTTGTCTCAGGGTGCAGGGTGGGGGAAAAACCAGTCGCAGCTGGTTTTGGAGCACTTTTGATGTGCTCAGTCGCCCTTCCTATTCACTAGTTAGGCTAGGGTTAACAGTCGCACCACAGGGGGCAGAGCCAGCATTGTGTGGGGAAAGCCCAGCCCTATTCAGGTCCCAGGGGCACCCCTCCCTCACATCAGCATGCTAATCTCTCCACTCACCACCGGGCAGACCCATCCAGACTCCTGGAGCCAGGCTCACCAGCCAGCTCCAGCCAATCGCACTCCAGCACACTCACTGCACACGCACACCCATGTCTAGAAGTGGCACTTCCACACTAGACACATTCACGCCGCACACATCATTGCGCAGCATTCAATCTCACGAGTTCGCACATACCAAACCCGGGCCTGCACACCCCACGCATCAGGAACTACCAGGGACACATACATTCCCCATGTATTCCTATGGGAGGGCTGGCCTTTCTCACCACACGCACTCAGAGTGCGCACGCACTTTCCACTGGTACACAGTGAAAGTGCGCAAAAACCAAAAATCACCATCCCCAGGTCACATATAAAAAGCAAAAAGTTCAGGGGTGAACCTGCCAGAAGGGCCAAGTCCAACACCCTGGCACAAATGAGGTTATTTTTGATATATGGGGGAATTCATACCATATTTTGAAAATCAAAAACTGAAAAATATTAAGTTATATTCGTTGGCACACCCTGAAAATATTTGAATATGTAATGAGTGCTCTTTCAGTACCTATGGCATTTGAACAAATTTATGTGAAAACTGTGCTTTAAAATGAACAATTCTCGCCCCAATGTTTTCACATTTTTCATGGGGGTGGGACCCCCCTAGAAGAGATCTGATGTACTCGCTGTACTTGCTCACTACAAATCAGCGCAAAGATTATGTCCCAGAATTTACAAAGATCTAGTCAGCACCAGACTAGAGGATTATCTCAAATAGACACTTGTCTGTTAAGGTGTGATACTAGTCACACAGTTATTATGGAACTACAACTAGGTCAATTGCTGTGAGGTTAGGGTCATGTGGTCTGCCTTCCTGGACAAAATCATGGTCGAGAGTCATAGTGGGAGAGGTGTGGCGCCGCGGCCAGGGCGACTGACGCTGGAATCTGGGGATCAGGGTTCGATCCCCGGCTCCGGCGGCAGGTTAGCCCAGCACCATGTGACTCTGGGCAATAGCTTGCTTAATCTTCCCGACGGCCCCCAGCGCCTAGAGACCCTAACGGGTGATTGTGCGCTATACAAATGTGGAATATTATGTCATCTCCTGTCATTTCTTTCCTGCAATGAGGTCTGGGACAGGCAGATGTGGTCAACTGGTACCTGAGGACCAATCACGCAGCCTTCTATCCTATGTCTTGGTGGGACATTTCCCTTGTGTACGTTTAGCTATATGTCTGCTAACTTAAGTACATGCTGACTGTCTGCCTCTAGTCTTCCTTCCATGGTGCCACCAAGGGTCTTCTAAGCACTAAGAAATGGATCTCCTGCTTTACCATGCTACGTTAGTGTACTTTATGAGTAGTGAGCCTGTGAGAGTCTTAAAGAAGGAGGAAGTCTTATTGTCATGGCTTTGAATATCTTCAAGATACTGGAAGCTTAAAAACATGTAGAATCACATCACTGGAAATAGCCTTGATGGGAGGAAGTTCCTTGTTTATAAAAAGCGCTCACATACAGACTCCAGGATGTAAAGTGCTATATACATTTAATTGGATTGCATTATTAGACCTGCCCTGTAATAGGATGCCCACTTTCCTGGCCACAAGAACATCTGACCTGGAGCAGAACAGGGGGGGGGGGCACATTTGCTAGCCTCTTGTGCACCGGAGCTTCACTTTTTTTGAAGCTCCGGTGGCGCAGTGCGCTGGCTCATATTTACAAGGCCACGCAAAGCCACCCCGCATGGATTTTCATAACCTTGTATATATGGCCTCCTTTCATGCATTACTCTGCATGAAAGGGGTATTCCATGGGTGTTGCTGTGGATGTTCCCACACAACACCCATGGATTCTTACGTAGTCCTAGATTTACAAGGTATTGTAAACCTGGAAATGTGTCAGATTCTAACGTCTCGCCAGAGGAGGCGTAAAAGTGGCGCAACAAGGAAAAATACCTGTATTTCTCCTCATCGTTTCCTCTTTCAATGTGCGCTGCATTCTGCATGACACATAGAAGAAGGAAAACATAATCAGGGTTTGTTTTAGTGCAGGAAGGTGTTCCTCCCTGCACAAAAATAATCATCCCTGCCACCCAGGTACCCTTGCCCTAATGTGCAAGGGTGCCTGTGTTGGCGCTTGGCAGACTATTGTGCGCCAGCGCAGAGGAAAGCACAGGGATGCATTGCATTGTTGTAAATATAACGCATCCCTGCGCTTTCCTAATGACCCGGCTTCTTGCAGCAAGATGGTTTGCTGTGCCACGCTGCATCATTATCTTGTAAATATGCCCCTGGATATGCAAGTAAAAAACTGCTTTCAGGTAGAAAGGCTCTGAGTGGGAGCTCTTGGGGCAGACCTTCACCAGTGTCTAGAGCACCAGTGCCTGCTGGGGTTGAGTCTTCTGTGTTTCCTCAGCCTCACACCACAAGATCTGAAAGAGTGGTTTGAGCGCTTCAATGACGCATTGAGGAACTATGATGTGTATATATATGTGTTTTTGTTGCACTTTTTACTTAACAAAGGGGGAGATGTAGTGCCTTGTGTATTATAGAGTGCATGACGCCTATGGTCCCTAAAGGACTCTGTAGTCTAGTGGAGTGGTGTGGCTCACTGGTTAGAGGCGGCAGACCTGTAAGCAGAGAACGGCCCGGGACCAGGGTTCAATTCCCGACGCGGCAGGGTCTGGGACCAGGGTCAACGTACTCGATAATTCTCGCCTCGGTGCCTACTCTAACCAGAGAACACTTGCGGTAACTCTGGGCATTAAGCTTGCCTCGTCTCTTCAACGGCCCCCCACAGACGCCGGGGATGCCTGGTTTCACCCTGGAGATACCCAGAAAAGGGACCATCTCACAGGGAAAACCAGGACGGGTTCCCCAGCGGTCTACAGCGCCAGGACACTAGGGTAGAGTAACAGTGCGCTTTACAAGTATCCCACATTTACATTTAGTCTAGCGACGTAAGTGATTGGGCGTGGTTAATAAAATTCATGACGCAGTACGTGTCACTTAACGTTTACTCTCTAGAGAATATAGACGGGTAATACCGCGCTCCATGTGTGGCATAAGTCCGTTACATTCTACTGGGCTGGGGAGGACGCTGCAGATGTTTTTGTTCTCTTCTTTACATGGCGGACTCAGCCGGGTGTGACATCCGAGGGGCCATGCCTGAGACTCCACCGTGACCCAAGTGGCATTGGTTTGGCTGAGAGGGGTTTTCTGGAGACTGAATGGGCAGCAGCTCTACTGTCGTGAAAACCAGCACCCCCTAAACTCTAAAAGAGGCGGGATATATGAGGGGTGCATGGATGAGACAGCCAATGTCTCATGATATTCCACCTTTAAATCAGCTGCTTCTCATTTCAACTACTGACTGCTCAGTGTAAAACATCTTGGGCCTCATTTAGGAAAAGTGACGCATGGCTGCGTGAAAACAGCGATGCGTCCCTTTTCATTGCGCCCTCCTTGCGACATGCTGGATGCATCATATTTACAGTATGATGCATCATGTCGCAAGGAGTTACAGATACGTCAGTATTTCTGACATATCTGTAGGCACAAAAGTGACGCAAATCCAGCAATGGGTCCTTTCACATGGGGCAAGCCCCATTTCAAATGTGCCTGTGTCAGTCTTACGCCTGCTGTGAGGCAGGCGTAAGATATTGACACATTTGCATCCTAGAAGTTGTGCAATTAAATCTCATAGATTTCACTGCGTCACTTCTACGAGGCTTACTTGCGTCAGAACGCCCACCCTACATACATTATTCCCGGCGCAGGGGTTTACAAAGTGACGCATCTACTTAAATGCGTTACTTTGTAAATATGACGCAACATAGTGCAAAAAGTGACGCACCGGCGGCGCCAATTTGACGCAAGGCCTCATAAATAAGCCCCCCTGTATACTCACTTATTTTAGATACATCTTAAGAATATACTTAGGGGCTTATTTATGAGAGCCCTGCATCACTTTTGCACCATCACAAGTGGTACATTTGTGACGCCGGGCTCTTATTTTGATTTATGAACCCACGTGAAGCCCCTCTGCACGGCTTGAGTGGCCTCATATATCATGAGTAAGGCGAAGCAGCACACATCGCTGAGTGACCTTACTCCGCGCCCTGGAGGCGGTCCATCGCTGAGTCACCTTACTCCGCGCCCTGGAGGCGGTCCATCGCTGAGTCACCTTACTCCGCACCGTGGAGGAGGTCCGTCGCTGAGTCACCTTACTCCGCGCCCTGGAGGCGGTCCATGGGTGTTGTGGTAAGTTTTCCCATGCAACACCCATGGAATTTGATGCTGCTCCAGGTTCACAAAGTGATGTAAACATAGAAAGTGCCAAATCCCTAATCTCTGGAGGTGAGGCATAATGAGAAGAAATATGATCATTTCTCCTCATTTTTTCCTCTTTCTGTGTGTGCTGAATACAGCACGCACAGAAAGAGAAAAACACCTCTTAGGATTATTCTGTGCAGGAAGGTGTCTCTTCCTGCACAAAAACAACCCTGCATGCACCGGAGGCACCCTTGCACGATGGTGCATGGGTGCCTACCACTGGCGTAACGAAAAGTGAGGGGGCGTCCCTGCACAATACTTAGGGGGCCCCCTCCGGGCTCAATCAGGAGCTCTTCCGGACAGAATTCAGTGCCAAGGGTGCCCCATGGAGCTAGGGGCACCCCCACACCGCGTGGGCTGCGGGGGCCTGTGTTACGCCTCTGGTGCCTACGTTGGTGCCAGGATGCCAACATTTCTCCAGCGCAGGGAGAAATGAGAGGAATGCGCCGTATTGCTTAACTACAGGGTATTCCTGCACTTTCACTTTGGCGTAGGGCAGCACAGCAAGGTTCCTTGCTGTGCTACCCTGAGCTAAAAACCCATGAATAAGCCCCTTCTTTTATAAGCAGTCATAGGCTCACCCTTCATTTTCGTCATATTATCTGTTTAAATCTCTCAGACTGTTTATCTACTCTCTACCCAGGCCTGTTAGCCAATCAACTTCAGCCTGGAAGCCCTTCTCCTAGGGCCAGTTTTCATGAATCGCATAAACTGGCCATATGGCGCGTCATCGCTTTTTAGGGCCATCATGGGAGCAATCAGCATTAAGCAAATTGTCTGCGGCTGTTGGCTTGTGAAAGATTGATGGCAGGAGCCCGACACTTAGCTGTGCTAAAATCACATCCAAAAAACCTATTTACCCGAATTACAATTCACAATAAACTTCATGTTCTGAAAATTAATAGGAAAGTGTCTAGATTTCCTCATTCCTGATAGTGTCCATGGCCACATAACAACTTGCAACATTTCTTAATCATTGCCCTGATAGCTTTCCTTACACACTTTATTGGACAGTCATAATATGCCTCTCCATCACCCCAAATATAGGTTGTCATTTGAGGAGCATGTGGTGCCCAAAAACTATTAAATTTAAATAGAATGTGGAAACTGGTGACAAATGGAATATGTGAGTGTAAAATTAAAATCGCATCTTCAGTTCGGATGTGCGTCTAGTAATGACAGTTTCAGTGATGTGTTTTCTTTTGTCTCTTAGCCTGAAATCTGTGAGAAAGTTTTAATAAGAGCCTTACTCCCCCATGAAGGTGTAAAGACGGGTAAACACCGTTTACCACAAATCTTTCTCCCACGACCGCGTTGTGATTCCGCATACCCCGTTGTCATTCCGCATACCCCCTTTCCGCAAGTCGAAACAACGACTTGCGGAGGGGGGAGGTGTTGGATTTAGAATCCAGCACCTTCCCTATTGTCCACACAGACTGCAGTTTGAATAGTAAATTATAATATTCCAACATCCAACGCCACTCCGACTTGCGGAGAATGGTATGCAGAATTACAACACGGTTGTTGTAACGACCGCGTTGTGATTCCCTGCGGGGAGAAATTCAGCGGGATAATCACATACATTCATAAAGATGTACACATCTTATTAAGCAGCACTTTCCAGTTCCATTACATCTCTTTATATCTCTTCTCGCCAAAAAATGGATTGCTTTGATGTCATGGTGGTCATCCAGCTTCCTTTGACCATTTCAAAGAATCTGTTTTTCATACCCCCTTCATACCTTCCCAGCAGTGCTTCTCATGATCGTTGTATGTAGTTCACCTCTCCCCTTTCGCATCTCACACACCCTCCTACTGTTTAGTAATGTCTCCTTGTCGCCCTCTTCCATCTGTTTCACTTTCCAACCTGATCCTAATGATCTTTTCTCGTTCCCTCTTTCTCTCTCTCACTCTCTCTCTCTCTTCCACCTGTTCCAGTCTCCTACATGTTAGACATTAATTTCATGCCTTCCTCTTCTCTCTGGAGATATGTGATCTTGTTCTGGCCCGAGCTGTAGGGGCAGTATACAATAAGTTAATCCACTGTAGGTAGCCCTTAGGAACGCCACATTTCTCCATAGAGGCCAGCATGTAAATCCAGTCCAGGGTGTCAAACGCCTGCTGCATATCAAGAGAGCTACACCCAGTTGTACAGGAGATAGTCGCCGCCATCTCCAAAATGTAATGGAACCGTCTAATGTTTAAGGCGGTATTACGACCCGGAATGAAGCCACACTGGTCTATATGGTTCAACTTCGGGAGGTAGGGTTGAAGATGTATGGCTAATATTTTACTGAGTATTTCATATTCGGTAGACAACAACGAGAGGGGCGGGTCACCTGACATATCACGGGGATCTCGGTTAGGTTTGGGGAGAGAAGTAACAGGTGCCTGCATGGTCGTTAATGGGAGAGTGCGCTTCTCCACGGCATCCCTGTAAAGGCTCTCCAGACGCGGGGATAATTTCTCTGCTTAGAACTAGTAGAATTCAGCCGGTAAACCATCAAGACCTGGGGTCTTGTTTCTGGGCAAATCATGGATGGCTTCTTTAATGTCACTTTTAGTTATAGGGGCATCTAGTTCAGACTGAGCGTCAGCTATCAACTTAGGGAATGTGAGGTCACAGAGGAAGGCTGTTATGTGGTTATGTGAATCCGTATCTGGAGTATTATACAGGGTTTGATAGTAGGCACAGAATGCATGGTTAATGTCAGCTTGAGTAGAAACAACAGTACCATCTGGAAGAACTACTTCTGTGATCGGGACAGGGGAGGGAATATCACGTATAAGACGTGCTAACAGGGTCCCGGATTTATCTACATCTTTGTGATTATATTGAGCGTAGGCATTGTAATCTATTAGGTAAAGTTGTTTGAGCAATTCAACATGCTTGATTCGGGCCTCCTGGAGCTGTAGTTGCTGAGACGGGTGGGTGATAGCTGCGTTTTTGAGCTCATTAAGAGAAGCCTTCAATACAGTGAGATTCTTATGTGTTTCTTGACGAGTGCCCACCGTAGGCCCAATGGCCGTTCCCCGAATAAGAGATTTGAAGGCATCCCATTCAATTAAACGGGAGGATGCAGAGTTGGTATTCTCTGTAAAATTATTACTGATGGTGGTACCCATCGTATCCCGGGAGACCGCATCTTCTAGGATTTGCGGCCAGAGACTCCAGGTTGGAACCAGGGTAGGGACCCTAGCCCATTTGAGGAGTACTTCAAGCTGGTTGTGATCGGGCAACGTTTTCGCAAGATACGTGGACTCAATCATTTGTGGCACCAGGGATGTTGAGCAAAATTTTCTGTCAATCCTAGTGTGCAACTGGTGTGGAGGAGAGTAAAAGGAGTATTCCCGACTATTAGGTAAGTGTGTACGCCACACATCTTGCATCATCCACCCCCTGGCCCAAGCCCTAAGAAGTCTGCATTTTTGGTGGATACCGTATCCCGGAGCGGGGGATGAGAACGGTCTAAGTGGACATCCAGAACAGAGTGAAAGTCTCTACCGATTACCCAGGGGAACATAACCCAATCCTGTAAAACTGTGTTCAAGTTTGTAAGGGAGGAATTCTGCTCATAACTCGGGGCGTAAACACTGTCAATGACAATTGGGATACCATCTACTTTGCCATGCAATAGAACATATTGCCCCTCTGGATCTATTCGTTGCTCCAGTAAAACAAATGGTACCCCTCTACTTACCCAGATCCATGACCCTCTCGCAAAGGCATAGTAAGAAGTGTTTAAAAAATGTCCTTTCGATTTTCTACGTAGTTTGGCTATTTCAGTTAGGTGAGATTCCTGAATGAGAACAATGTGGGCTCTTCGCCTATTCAATTGGGCATAAATACAATCTGCACCATTTATGAGGCCTTGCGTCAGTTTTGCGCTTCCGATGCATCACTTTTTGTGACGCATTGACGGCGTAAAACATGGCTCCTGTTGCGCACTATTTACAAAGTGACGCATCTAAGCAGATGCTTCACTTTGTAAACCCCTGCGCTACATTATACCTGCGTCAGGTATAATGTATGCAGGGGGGGGGCGTTCTGACGCAAGAAAGGGTCATGGAAGTGACGCAGTGAAATCTATAAGATTTCACTGCGTTACTTCTAGGACACCGTTGTGTCAAAATCTTGCGCCTGCCTCACAGCAGGCGTAAGACTGACGCAGGCCCTTTCACCCCTTTCACATGGGGCTTTCCCCATGTGAAAGGATGCATTACTGGAGTTGCGTCACTTTTGTGACACACTGCAGCATTGCATCACTTTTGCGCTTACAGATACGTCAGAAATACTGACGTATCTGTAACTCCTTGCGACATGATGCGTCATACATTAAATGTGACCATCAGGTATGTCGCAAGGAGTGCGCACTGAGAAGTGACGCATCGCTGCTTTCACGCAGCGATGCGTAATTTCTCATAAATGAGGCCCCATGTTGTTTATGAACAGACCCCATTCCACATACATTCCATGTCAGTACCTTATATTTACCTAGAACAGCCATACCAAGACTGATAGTCACAAGGGGTGTCCAAGGAAAGCACTGGGGACATAATATAGTCAATAACCCAACAAGGACCAAGAACCTAAACCTCTTTCTAGAACCATAACTCCCAATACTAGGGCCAACAATTGAACTGTGCTGGTCCAAACACAAACAAAAACATACTACTTCCTCATGGTTACATACTGCAGTGACTGCAGGGGGGTAGGCCTCGCACCAGGCATGGCTGAGCAATCAACAATAGAGCCACACCTCTGGCAGGACCCTGTGAAATATTTAGATTAGGCGGATACCTGGGGAAAAAAAGACATGAGTTAAATATACTTCCATAATTTCTTGTCTCTCTATAGCAAGTGAAGACATGTTCACAAGTATGAGGAAGCCACAGAGAACAACCGGGCTTATGTCCTTCACAATCTGTGGGGTAATCGAGGGGAACAAGATGTTGTTACTCTCAGTGTCCGATGGTATCCCGCCATCATCTGATTGTTCCGGGGATGTGACCTGCGTGGATTCATGCATGGAGGCAGCGATCACCAATGTAGATTCCTGACCTAAGAGGGCCTGCGTCGATGTGGGCTTCTTGACGGAACGTGCACGATTAGATCTGCCACGTGGGGCCCAGACCCATTGGGTTGCATCGATACACGTCGCAGCTGCTGGCTGACATTGTCCAATGACTGGGGGGGCAGGGTAGATTCGAGCCAGTCATTTGCCACTTTAGGGCTATCAAAGAAGTAAGCCTTCTGATTGTGCAGAATATTCAGGCGCGCAGGGAATAATAAGGCATATTTCAGATTAAGGGCCTGGAACTTCCGCTTTAGTGGCTGATAGTAAGCTCTTTGAAGTTGGACTTGAACAGTGTAGCCTCGATAAAGAGATATCCGGGTATTTTCATACTGGATAGGGACGTTTTCTCTGGCTTTTTGCAATAAAAGGTCACAGTCCCTATAATTAAGGATATGGGCTATAAGTGGCCTAGGCGGCCTACGGCGACCGTAGGTATTCAGTGTGTCCCTCCACACAGAAAAAGGTAGAGTGACCTTCGGAAGTCACATGTTCCCTGAGCCATTTTTCAACAAACTGGGTCGCGTTGGTACCCTCTGAACGCTCTGGCATACCGATAATGCGAACATTATTGCGCCTGGCCCTCCCCTCGGCATCCTCAACTCAATCAAGCAGGGTGGTTAAGTGCTTTTGCATTTGAGTTAGCTGATCAGAAAGTTCTTTCTGCCATGGTACAAGGTCAACTAGCGTCTGTGTATGTTCTTTGACCGTGTCGGAGAGTCTGGTACAATCTGCACGCAGAAGAGTGAGGTTAGCAGTGAGAGTACCAACTTGGTGTTCGATAGCTCGGCACGAGTCCCTGATCTCTTGTAGTATTAGGTCAAACTTATCAGGGGGAGGAGTTAAGGCCATCGGCGGTACACAACTTATGGATGATGCCTGGGAGGCAGAGTCTGAGTCCTCCTGAAGCAGTGCCTCCATGGGGGGCATGTCTGATTGATTTCCTTTTATGCGCCCTATTACAATGAGTAGGCCCAATACCACGAGGAGCAAGTGGAACCTAGAGGTCAGGTCGGGGCGGTGCCGCAAGCCCTACGTCATCTACAAGCCCATGCAGAGTGCTCTTGCCAACACAGAAGAATAACAAAGCACTGATCCAAAACACAGATTAGTCCAGACTTATGAAGTTAAGAGGAATGGATCCGAGGCCCAGCAGTTAACCCCATCCAAGCGGCTCACTTCCAAGGGTAGCTCAGCAAAGCAAGTGAGGCACAATTGGTCTACGTAGTAAACAAGCAAGCAGCCCCCACTCAAGGCGCAGAACCAAAGCAAGGCATATATACGACAATATAGAGTGTATACTGTGGAGTCCGAGGGCACTTTCTGAGGAATGAAGGACAGAACCCTCGCAGGGTGAGCGCACCAAAACCACCCAATAATCAATGGTATATCTTCCCACAGCAAACGGCACACTCGTTAGAGATGGCATACATCGCAGCCAAGGAAAGGTTGTGCAGCGCATGTCCCCATCTAGACAGTCAGGGGAGCATCCAGTTCTTGAATGGTTCTGTGGCAAGGCACCCCAAACCAGAGCCCCAGAAGTGTAAAAGCTACCAACTTGCAGCTGATGTAAATGCCCACTTTTGATATTCCATTTGGTGGCTAGTACCAGGTCTCAGTGCAGGGCTCTTCTCATGCCACTGTAGCCCCATATGCCAATGTCAAATACAGGAAGCCCCAGCTGCCAGAAGATCAGGAGTCGAAGGGAGAAAGGGGGGCCAAACGCAAAGGAGACTGTCCCGGGTGAACAAACTGCCTCCCCGCCTCACCTCTATGTCAGTATGATGCACACATGAAGCGCCAGCCCGGATCTACAGGCCGAAGGTATACCAGCACTCACCCGCAGCGTCTCAGCAACGCAGGTCACAACCACCAGTGTATGGGCCCAGTGCTCCGATGATGCATGCAAATTCAATTAACAGTAGCAGTGCCCCACCAATCCGTCGGAAGGTTAGCAAAGAGCCTCGATCCCAGGGCAGCCAGACAAGGAGGCAGAGGTCTTCTGGTGGGGACCCTCAGGGAGCCAGGTCCCAAAGCGCCAGCACGCAGTCAAGTCGCACAGGGTCTCGTCCCCGGCATCAGGGAGTGGGGCACATGTCTCTGCGCAGCCCACAGATCGATATAGTCGGTTCTGGCACAGCTGCAGACGGTACTCAGCACTGTGCGGTGCTAGGCCCCGGACACCATTGCCCAAGTAGCCTCTCCCTCTCAGTGTCAGCCGGTCGTTCCCCTCGCATCCAGTCCCCGGCAACAGTTCACAGCGACCACAGGGTCCGTCAGCGTAGCAGCGGCAGTCAAGTGATAACCGCTGTATCCCCAGCAAACAAAAGGAGAAGGCAGGAAAAAAGGCTCCCAGGTTCCGTTGTTAAGAGCAGGATTTATCGGGTCCCTGCCAGGAGCTCTGCTAAGGTGTAGCCGACATGTTCGGCTGCTAACCACGCCCCTGTCTCCTACATGTTCGATATTGATTCCATGTCCCCCTCTTCCACCTGTTCCAGTCTCCTACATGTTCGATATTGATTTCACGTCTCCCTCTTTGATTAGTTCCGGTCTAGTACATGTTCGATATTGATTTCATGTCTCCCTCTTCCACCTGTTCCAGTCTCCTACATGTTCAATATTGATTCCATGTCCCCCTCTTCCACCTGTTCCAGTCTCCTACATGTTCGATATTGATTTCACGTCTCCCTCTTTGATTAGTTCCGGTCTAGTACATGTTCGATATTGATTTCATGTCTCCCTCTTCCACTTGTTCCAGTATCCTACATGTTCAATTTTGATTCCATGTCCCCCTCTTCCACTTGCTCCAGTCTCCTACATGTTCGATATTGATTCCATGTCCCCCTCTTCCACCTGTTCCAGTCTCCTACATGTTCGATATTGATTTCACGTCTCCCTCTTTGATTAGTTCCGGTCTAGTACATGTTCGATATTGATTTCATGTCTCCCTCTTCCACTTGTTCCAGTCTCCTACATGTTCAATTTTGATTCCATGTCCCCTTCTTCCACTTGCTCCAGTCTCCTACATGTTCGGTATAGAGTTACTACCCATGTCCGTAATACAATGGAGAACCCCTAGTAAATCTGAGAACTATATTTGTAACTGTTCTTATACTGTTGTTTTTAACTATTGTAAAAATGTCATATTATCTGGGTTTGTCTGTATTGCTTTTATGAATTTACAAAAATTCGAATAAAGTTTTGAAATCGAATCGATTCCATGTCCCCCTCTTCCACCTGTTCCAGTCTCCTACATGTTCGATTTTGATTTCATGTCTCCCTCTTTGACTTGTTCCGGTCTAGTACATGTTCGATATTCATTTCATGTCTCCCTCTTCCACTTGCTCCAGTCTCCTACATGTTCGATATTGATTCCATGTCTCCATCTTCTACCAGTTCCAGTGTTCTACATGTTCGATATTCATTTCATGTCTCCCTCTTTGACCTGTTCCTGTCACCTACATGTTCGATATGGATCACTGACATAATATTGATTACACTAATATAGAATTACACAAATATCGAGGATAAAATATTGAATACAAAAATATCGAATTCCTATCTACAAACATGTAAGTACAAAAATATTGAATCAAAAATATAGTTTAAAAAAATATAATTAGTCAAAAAATCGATTTTTTTTAAATGTCTTACATTTTTTTTTATTAATGAAATATTAACAATAATCAACTAAAATATACTTACAAAAAACTTAAATAACCTTACAATTATTAAACAACGAATTTAACTTATAAAAAAACATAACATTTTATTTTTCAAAACATACCTATATACACACATAATATTAATAAAAAAAGATACAATATTTTTACTGTAGGATAGCGGATAGCGGGAGGGTAACATTTACTATTACCACTCTAGTGAGTACAACGGTAGGAAAAGCGTTGGATAGCGTAGGGGTAAAAATTACTATTCCCACTCCAGTGAGTGAAACAGTAGTAAAAGCGTTGGATAGCGTAGGGGTAAAAATTATTATTCCCACTCCAGAGAGTGCAACAGTAGGGAAAGTGTTGGATAGCATAGGGGTAAAAATTACTATTCCCACTCCAGTGAGTGCAACCGTAGGGAAAGCGTTGGATAGCGTAGGGGTAAAAATTACTATTCCCACTTCAGTGAGTGCAACAGTAGGGAAAGTAAATACTTCATATATTAATAAAAATAAATTAAATATTAATGCCAATAAAAAATTATTTAAAAGTAATTACCAATTTAATATAATATAATAATTCATCAATTAAAAATAAAAATAAAAATTAATTATTAAAATGCATTACCTATTAATACAAATTAATTACCAATTAACAGTTAATTAATTAGCAATTGAAAATTAATTAACAATTAATTCAAAATAAATACCAATAAATTCTATTCTATTCTATTCTATAGTTTTGGTAAAGCGCAAAACAGCTGCCCCAGCGAAGAGGCGTCCCGGCGCTAAAGAAGTCACAGACCCTAACCTGAGAGTGAGAGGTGAAGAGGAGAGTTAGGGGGAGGGGAATAGGTGAGTTTTAATGGCTTTTCGGAAGGCAGGTAGGCTTTCTATGGAGCGAATATTTAGTGGTAGATCGTTCCATAGCTTGGCTCCCAAAACCCTAAAGGAGCGGCCGCCCGGGCGGCAGAGTTTTATGCGAGGAACGCACAGAAGGTGCTGGTTAGAGGATCGCAGGTTGCGTGATGGAGCGTAATAAATTAAAAGATTTAAGTAATTACAATTAAATTACTCCCCACCCTATTCCCTATAAACCCACAACCCGCTACGGGAAATAAATTTATAAAATTAACATAAATATCAATTAATCAATTGATAAAAATTAATTACCAATTAAAATTTAATTAATTACCAATTAAAAATAAATTAACAATTAATTCAAGATAAATACCAAAAAATAAATTTAAATATTGAATTAATTATAATTAAAATACTTCCCACCTTATTCCCCTATAAACCCACAACCCGCTACAGAATTAAATTACGCAATAAATAAATAACATAAAATTCATTACTTAAAATAAATTATAAAATAAATATACACTTTTCCCACATATACTACCATACAAAACACTTTAAAAAATTCGAAATTATAAAAAATTCGATATATTTAATACCTATATTATATACTTCGATATTTTGACTTTCCAAATTTCATGAAAATCGATATTAAATTGCTTACCTTAAATTTGATATTTTTGTTGACTATATTCTGTCCATTCGATATTAGTGCTATTCCATATTTTTGATTCGATATTTTGTCTGTATACCGTTCGATATTGATTTCATGTCTCCCTCTTCCACCTGTTCTGGTCTCCTACGTGTTCAATATTGAATCCATGTCTCCCTCTTCCACTTGTTCCGGTCTCCTACATGTTCGATATTGAGTTCATGTCTCCCTCTTCGACCTGGCTGTTCCAGTGTCCTACATGTTCGATATTCATTTCATATCTCCCTCTTTGACCTGTTCCTGTCACCTACATGTTCGATATTGATTCCATGTCCCCCTCTTCCACCTGTTCCAGCCTCCTACATGTTCAATATTCATTCCATGTCTCCCTCTCCGAGCTGTTCCAGTCTCCTACATGTTCAGTATTGAATCCATGTCTCCCTCTTCCACTTGTTCTGATCTCCTACATGTTCAATATTGACTTTGTGTCTCCCTCTTCAACCTGTTCCAGTCTTCTACATGCTCAGAGAGGTGTGGAATGTACTTTTTGGTCCTGAAGTGCAGTGTTGTGAGCAGTGATGAACACATGCGCGGTGGTGTACATTGAGAGATGAAGTATGTGATGCTATAGGACATTGAGAGATGAAGTATGTGAATCTTTAAGCAGTGTGTTCACAAATGTGCATTGTGTTGTACATTGGTAGAATTATGAAGTTCTTACTATTGGCTTTGACATGGCCTCATGTCATCCTGTTTTCTGACTCTGCCTTGCTTCAGCTTTATCTGCGAGCACAGCAGCACTTGCAAGTTGTTTAGGTTAATCACATTCAAGGATTGTTTTTTGTGAGAGACTGTATAATGTACCGTGAAGGCTTTGGTGAGCTTTGTCAAGATAAAGGCTGGAACATGCGAGATTGGGGAAGGGGATGTGGGAACTCCTTCCTGCCATTGGAATGCTTGCTTGGAAGCTGGCCAGGTCTGGTAAGATTCCTCTGGCACTGGAGTAGGTTTCTTTTGAACCTTCTGGTGTGTTTTGAGATTATAAAGCTGAGGGTTGTTGTGGTGATCAGGGGACACAAACTTGGGCTAACCTGGAACGTTCGCCGACAGCTAAATGTTTCACTCTCTGCCATCGAAAAGCGATTACTCTGGCTCAAAACGCAGGTCACTGCTGGCCTATACTGGCAAGACCAATTAGAGTCAGCTCATTCGGAACGCGTGGTCCTACTTGAGAAATTGGGGTGCCACAACTTTCTAGCACACTCTGCCCGTGCGCACTCATCGGCGGACAAGGCCGGAAGACTATTGGCTTACTTGATCCGGTGGGAGCACCCGCAGCGCCCCATACAAATGCTAGTGGATGATCTCAGTCGTGAGCGACACACCCAGAGAGACATTCATGCACTGATGACGGAGCATTACGCCGCGTCATATGGGGCCCAGAGGGGTGGAGATGCTCCGAGTGTAGCATCCTTCTTGGACACCGTAGAGCTACCTACTCTTACCATAGAGTAGTCCCTGGACTTAGATTCACCTCTTGCCGAGGACGAGGTGTAGGAGGCGCTGCGCTCTCTGTCTTCCGGGAAAACACCGGCCCAGATGCCCTCCCGGCTGAGCTTTCTAAAAGCTACGCCGATCGCTTGACCCCATATTTACTTTCTCTTTTTAATACCGTTGTCTCGGAGGGGGCGCTACCTACAACCATGTGCACAGCCAACGTGGTCTCATTGCTGAAACCCGGCAAAGATCCAACATCCCCGAGCTCCTATCGTCCGATCGCGATTCTAAACACGGATTACTAAATCCTCATGAAAATATTGGCCAACCGTTTAGCTCTGTTAGTCCCTGAGCTGGAGCAGTCTGACCAGAACGGCTTTGTCCCCCAATGCAACACAGCCCTAAACCTTCGACGTTACTTTCGGGTGGCGGAGTATGCCCCGGTAGCCTGGCCCCGATCAGGTTGCATGATGTTAGACATCGAGAAGGCTTTTGATTCGCTTGCCTAAAGTTTCTTGATCGCCGTGCTGGCCCGATTTGGGGTGGGGCTATATTTTTTAGTATGGTGGGGTTGCTATTTCACGGATCATAAGTTCGGGTTTGTACGGGGCCCTATCTGTCTGACCCCATTCGGGTGCATCGTGGGACCTGGCAGGGCTGCCCGCTCTCCCCCCTTTTATTTGCGTTGGCTGTTGAGCCGCTGGCGGCTCACATACGCATCCATGTGAATCCCGTTAGGGGACAATAAGCACACCATATCGCTCTACGCAGATGATCTGCTGCTTTATGAGCGAGATCTACACGACATTCTCGACACGCTTGACCGGGCCCTGAGCCACTTTGCGCGCTCAGCAGGACTCCGGATCAATGCCGCAAAATCGATTCTCTCCCCATTCATAAGGGAGACTCCAGATCCGGGGTACGTCTGGGGGGGTACTCCGATCACCTGGTGTGTACATCCTTTCTGCTACCTGGGAGTTAGAATATACAGAACTAAAGCTGATCTTTTTGAAGGGAAATCCTACATGCTACCACGGCACTCCGGTTACAAATTAGTTTTTGGAAGACTCTCCCGCTGGCGATCTCTGGAAGGATTGCCCTTGTAAAAAGGTGGCCCTTCCTCGTCTTTTTTACTACTTTACCACCTTACCTCTTATCATCTCTCCCTCTTTCTTCAGACAGTGGGAAAGGAGAGTGAGGGATTTCATATGGGGCACGTCGCATCAGAGAGTATCCATGGGGAAACTATGCCTCCCTGCCGCCTTAGGTGGTCTGGCAGTCCCTAATTTCAAACATTATTATCTATCATCCCAGCTGCAGCGGGTTGCCAGATGGATGTCTTCTCAATACCTCCTAGACATAGCTTCATTGCAATCTCCACTGTCCCAGAGTTCCCTGTTACAAATCTTCCATCCTTGCTCCAAACTCAAACCCCCTGACGTGCTCCTGCTCAACTTAGCATACTGATGCTTCCGAAGATGTCTTTTTATCACGAGGGCCACTATTCCATAGGCCCCTGCCATCCCACTGCGGGGAACTCCGCAGGGAGACCTTGACAGCTGAGCTACAACATTGGGGATCGGAGGGAATTGTGGACATAGGCGAGTTCTTTCAGGATGTCTCCCTTATCTCCTATCAGGAACTCATAACGGAAGGAGACCTATGCCCTGGGTAGTTCCTACTGCATCAAGCACTTATTGCTTTCCTGGCCTCTATGTGGGGGACCCTTGAGCAAGCACTACCCATGCACTACACACTACAATACCTTAATGTGATGGGGACAGGGCGACACCTGATCTTTGGACTGGGTAAGAGTGGTCTGCTTAATTCAGACACTCTGTTCATCACCACCCCCTTTTCTGAATCGTTTTTGGCCACTATAGGTGTGGCAGGGTATACTCAGACATGAGTCCCTTGCTCACTGCTCCATCAGGATTCAAGCAAGCCGGGCCGACGACGGCTGAAATGCCAGAAACCGGTCCCCGGAAGCTTGTCTCCTTCCTGGTGAAGAATTGGCTTGGTAGTTTGGTCTGCCCTGTTCCCATGATGCACTGGGCCAGGGACAGACTAATTTGCATATAGCCAGGTTCTGAGCTGGGATGAGGCAGTGAGCTAAATAACGGTGATGGATCAGGCCCTGATCTTTGGACTGGGTAAGAGTGGTCTGCTTAATTCAGACACTCTGTTCATCACCACCCCCTTTTCTGAATCGTTTTTATCACGAGGGCCACTATTCCATAGGCCCCTGCCATCCCACTGCGGGGAACTCCGCAGGGAGACCTTGACAGCTGAGCTACAACATTGGGGATCGGAGGGAATTGTGGACATAGGCGAGTTCTTTCAGGATGTCTCCCTTATCTCCTATCAGGAACTCATAACGGAAGGAGACCTATGCCCTGGGTAGTTCCTACTGCATCAAGCACTTATTGCTTTCCTGGCCTCTATGTGGGGGACCCTTGAGCAAGCACTACCCATGCACTACACACTACAATACCTTAATGTGATGGGGACAGGGCGACACCTGATACGTTGGTTCACATCTTCCATTAGACAGCACACAGAAACCGACCTCACCCAGCTTACGTAACACTGGGAGGAGGGTTTGGAAGGGGTTTCACAGACAAAGAATGGACAACTGTTCGGGGCAGCCCCACATACATCCTGTGCAACCAACAGTTTTAACAGATACAATTTTTTGTTTTGCACCGAGCTTACCTCACTTCCGCCCAAATCAACAGATATTTCCGTCAACATGACCAAACTGCCCCCGTTGCCACCACATAGATGCTGACATTCTCCATATGTTATGGTCTTACCCTATCCTGCACGATTACTGGTCCCATGTATCAACTATCCTGGCGGCTTGCACCTGTCGGGTGATCCACCCCACCTCCTGCATCTATTCAGCAGACACAATAAACATAAGGCCACCACTAGATTTTTAGACCTGGGGCTAATCACAGCGAAGTGTCTCATAACCAAGAGATGGAAATCCTCTCTCTCGTCCCCCACAATTGCTTGGCGACGATCTCTACTGAATTGGGCTAGGTTGGAGGGTATGGCACTCCAAAGGGAAGATCTCCTTGGCTTGCGCAAACTCCCCATAGCGCGTCAGTGGGATGCTATGGTACTGATGCTCCACGGGATGGTCACTGGCACAGTGGGTTTGTGCAAGCTGATGGAGGCTGGCACTCAAGGCTCGTCTTTGGCCCTCACACAGACGGAAGAGCACTGGTTTCCAAGCGTCTTGAATCCTGTCCGTGTCACTGGGTTTGGCAAACTCTAGTCCTCTTCTCTCACCCCACCCCCCCTAACCCCTGGGTTGTACTAGGCGCAGAAACTGGTCACAGGCGACTCCTCCCACCCCTCCTTATCTTATGTTGTCCTCATTATGTGGTACCCTATGTCCGCGGTTGACGCATAACGCACCATGTTCTAGCTGTGTTCATATACTCTGGCGATGCTGTCTTTGGGTCTGGATACCCCCTTCTATCGGGGGACTTGGTCCTTGGACTCTTGCAAAGGACTGCCACCTACCTCAACAGTCATACATTGATTGATGGTGTATTTGTACATGTTCTATTGATTAACCCTGCCACATACGTTGTTGGGATTTTATCCTAAAACTGTGTAAAATGCTAAAAATTTTAATAAAAAGATTTAAACATAAAGCTGAGGGCTCTTGACTTAGAAACCGGGATTTTGGAATCAGAATTGGTACGGACGCGTCTACTTTGGAGTGTAGAACCCTGGTTGCTGAGGCTCTTATCCCCGGCTGTTAATCAATCCCCCGGTCAGGAGTGGGCTAAGATGCAGTGTTTGCAACAGGTGAAGTATTGAGTTTTGACTAGTGCCATTGTGATGCTTGGTTCCAGTGGCTTCGGTCATTTGAAGTGTTGAGTTTTTAATATTGTCACTGTGATGTGTGGCCAGTGGCTTTGATC
This sequence comes from Lissotriton helveticus, assembly GCF_964261635.1. NCBI lineage: Eukaryota > Metazoa > Chordata > Amphibia > Caudata > Salamandridae > Lissotriton > Lissotriton helveticus. The sequence goes on along the minus strand of NC_136061.1, from coordinate 40,057,654 downwards.
ATTTGAGGTAAAGTGTTGAGTTTTGATTATTGCCATTGTGACGTTTGGCCGGTGGCTTTGATCCTTTGAAGTGATTTCTTTGTGATGTGTGAGTGAGTCAAGATGTACCTCCAAAGTAATCATTAAGCGCATTCATTGTATATATCTTTCTGATCTCTTGCAGGACGTCACAGTATATTTACTTGAGTCTTATCTCATATTATTTGCTGCTTCTTTTTCATGGTATTATTCATGCATTTAACTGCTGCATTTATCAAGTGTGTTATTATTGCATGCATATAAATATATATCTCTTTGTGTATTTGAATGTTGTGCATTTGGCATCTGGAAAACCCTTGCTGTTAGAGTGCATTGTGTAAAATAAACTCCAAGCCTTATTCAAAGAAAGAGAGTCTTTGCATTTTGTAAAATAAAACCCTTTTCTAAAGGTGCTGTGTTATGTCGCCTGCTTTGCCCTGTGTGTTTGAGCCACCATGTGGAAGATTCTGTATTATCTGAGGGGCGAAAGCAAGACAATCTACTACATGTTTATTGTAGAGAAACTTCCAGTTTCCTACATGTTTGTTTTGATACTTAGTCTCTATCTCTTCTACAGGGTTGTGTCTTCTACATGTTTAGTGCTGACTGATTGTCTCCCTCCTCGCCTGTGCCTGTCTCCTACGTGTTCTATATTAATTCAATGCTTTCTTCGTACACGTTTTCTTTTACTGTATTTTTATTACTAATCTTCTGTCTCCCCCTTCCATCTGTTTCTGTCTCCTTACATGGCACTTTTGATTCTTAGTCTCTCCATCTTGCTGTTTCTCTTCCACATGTTTTCGTCATCAATATATTTAGTTTTGACCCCTTTCCACCAGTTCCAGTCTCCTACATATTTAGAATGGACTCTTTGTCGCTCTCATCCTTCCTCTTACATTTGTTCTGCGCTCCTACATGTTTAGAATTGACTATTTGTCTCTTTCTCCCTAACTCTTTTGCCAGTTCTAGGAGCCTACATGTTTAGTATTGACACCCAGCCTCCTTCTAGCTGTTCTAGTCTTCTGGATGTTACTGTTGACCCATTGTCCCACTCTTCCACCAGTCCCAGTCTCCTACATGTTCGATATTGATTTCACATCTCACTCTTCCACCAGTCCCAGTCTCCTTCATGTTCGATATTGATTTCACATCTCACTCTTCCACCAGTCCCAGTCTCCTTCTTGTTTGATATTGATTTCACATCTCACTCTTCCACCAGTCCCAGTCTCCTTCATGTTCGATATTGATTTCACGTCTCACTCTTCCACCAGTCCCAGTGTCCATTCATGTTTAATATTGATTTCACGTCTCACTCTTCCTCCAGTCCCAGTCTCCTTCATGTTTGATATTGATTTCACGTCTCACTCTTCCACCAGTCCCAGTCTCCATTCATGTTCGATATTGATTTCACGTCTCACTCTTCCACCAGTCACAGTCTCCATCATGTTCGATATTGATTTCACGTCTCACTCTTCCTCCACTCCCAGTCTCCTTCATGTTCGATATTGACGTCACGTCTCACTCTTCCACCAGTCCCAGTCTCCATTATGCTCGGTATTGATTTCACGTCTCACTCTTCCACCAGTCCCAGTCTCCTTCATGATCGATATTGATTTCACGTCTCACTCTTCCACCAGTCCCAGTTTCCTACATGTTCGATATTGATGTCACGTCTCACTCTTCCACCAGTCCCAGTCTCCTTCATGATCGATATTGATTTCACGTCTCACTCTTCCACCAGTCCCAGTTTCCTTCATGTTCGATATTGATTTCACGTCTCACTCTTCCACCAGTCCCAGTCTCCTTCATGTTCGATATTGATTTCACATCTCACTCTTCCACCAGTCCCAGTCTCCTTCTTGTTTGATATTGATTTCACGTCTCACTGTTCCATCCTGTCCCAGTCTCCTACATGTTCGATATTGATGTCACGTCTCACTCTTCCACCAGTCCCAGTCACCTTCATGATCGATATTGATTTCACATCTCACTCTTCCACCAGTCCCAGTCTCCTACATGTTCGATATTGATTTCACATCTCACTCTTCCACCAGTCCCAGTCTCCTTCATGTTCGATATTGATTTCACATCTCACTCTTCCACCAGTCCCAGTCTCCTTCTTGTTTGATATTGATTTCACATCTCACTCTTCCACCAGTCCCAGTCTCCTTCATGTTCGATATTGATTTCACGTCTCACTCTTCCACCAGTCCCAGTGTCCATTCATGTTTAATATTGATTTCACGTCTCACTCTTCCTCCAGTCCCAGTCTCCTTCATGTTTGATATTGATTTCACGTCTCACTCTTCCACCAGTCCCAGTCTCCATTCATGTTCGATATTGATTTCACGTCTCACTCTTCCACCAGTCACAGTCTCCATCATGTTCGATATTGATTTCACGTCTCACTCTTCCTCCACTCCCAGTCTCCTTCATGTTCGATATTGACGTCACGTCTCACTCTTCCACCAGTCCCAGTCTCCATTATGCTCGGTATTGATTTCACGTCTCACTCTTCCACCAGTCCCAGTCTCCTTCATGATCGATATTGATTTCACGTCTCACTCTTCCACCAGTCCCAGTTTCCTACATGTTCGATATTGATGTCACGTCTCACTCTTCCACCAGTCCCAGTCTCCTTCATGATCGATATTGATTTCACGTCTCACTCTTCCACCAGTCCCAGTTTCCTTCATGTTCGATATTGATTTCACGTCTCACTCTTCCACCAGTCCCAGTCTCCTTCATGTTCGATATTGATTTCACATCTCACTCTTCCACCAGTCCCAGTCTCCTTCTTGTTTGATATTGATTTCACGTCTCACTGTTCCATCCTGTCCCAGTCTCCTACATGTTCGATATTGATGTCACGTCTCACTCTTCCACCAGTCCCAGTCTCCTTCATGATCGATATTGATTTCACGTCTCACTCTTCCACCAGTCGCAGTTTCCTTCATGTTCGATATTGATTTCACGTCTCACTCTTCCACCAGTCCCAGTCTCCTTCATGTTCGATATTGATTTCACATCTCACTCTTCCACCAGTCCCAGTCTCCTTCATGTTCGATATTGATTTCACATCTCACTCTTCCACCAGTCCCAGTCTCCTTCATGTTCGATATTGATTTCACGTCTCACTCTTCCACCAGTCCCAGTGTCCATTCATGTTCGATATTGATTTCACGTCTCACTCTTCCTCCACTCCCAGTCTCCTTCATGTTCGATATTGACGTCACGTCTCACTCTTCCGCCAGTCCCAGTCTCCATTATGCTCGGTATTGATTTCACCTCTCACTCTTCCACCAGTTCCAGTCTCCTTCATGATCGATATTGATTTCACGTCTCACTCTTCCACCAGTCCCAGTTTCCTACATGTTCGATATTGATGTCACGTCTCACTCTTCCACCAGTCCCAGTCTCCTTCATGATCGATATTGATTTCACGTCTCACTCTTCCACCAGTCCCAGTTTCCTTCATGTTCGATATTGATTTCACGTCTCACTCTTCCACCAGTCCCAGTCTCCTTCATGTTCGATATTGATTTCACATCTCACTCTTCCACCAGTCCCAGTCTCCTTCTTGTTTGATATTGATTTCACGTCTCACTGTTCCATCCTGTCCCAGTCTCCTACATGTTCGATATTGATGTCACGTCTCACTCTTCCACCAGTCCCAGTCTCCTTCATGATCGATATTGATTTCACGTCTCACTCTTCCACCAGTCGCAGTTTCCTTCATGTTCGATATTGATTTCACGTCTCACTCTTCCACCAGTCCCAGTCTCCTTCATGTTCGATATTGATTTCACATCTCACTCTTCCACCAGTCCCAGTCTCCTTCTTGTTTGATATTGATTTCACGTCTCACTGTTCCATCCTGTCCCAGTCTCCTACATGTTCGATATTGATTTCATGTCTCCCTCTTCCAACAGTCTCAGTCTTCCATATATTTAGTGTTAGCTCCTTGTCTGTCTCGTCCATCAGTTCCAGTCCTCTACATGTTTAGCACCACCTCGGTGTCTACCTTCTTCCATTCGTTCTAGTCTTATACCTTTTTTATTTCGACTTTGTTTTGCTTCCATCTGTTATAGTCTTCAACATTTTAGTGTTCTCTCCTTCTCCCCCTCTTCCACTTGCTTCAGTCTTATACATCATTAGTATTCTTTATTTGTGTGTCTCTTTCTCTTCCACCTCTATTGATTCTCTCTCTCTTCCACATGTTCTTCTATTCTGCATATTTAGTGTTGACCCCTCTCCCTCCAACTATTCTTCCGGTCTCCAACATAATGAATGATGCTTTGTGTATTTCATCCATTTGTTATAGATTTCGATATTTTTATTGTTGTTGACTTGTCTTTCTCTTCAAAGTGTTGCAGTCTCCGACATTCAGTACGGATTCCATGTCTCCCTAATCAACTTGTTCTTCTCTCCTACATGTTTCTAGATCATCCACTGTATTCCCATTCACCTCTCATGATGTTCTGTATTAAATCCACCTCTCTCTCTAAAGTCTGTTCTCATCTTCTACATTTTTGTATTGACTCGTTGAATCACTCTCTCTTCCACCTGTTCTCATCTCCTACATGTTTAGTATGATCTCTCTGTCTCTCTATTCCACCTGTTCCGGTCTCCTACATGTCTAGTATGATCTCTCTGTCTCTCTCTTCGACTTGGTCCTGCCTCCTACATGTCTAGTATTAACCATTTAGACAGCGGTGGGCGGTCCACCGTCCGTCCCTTCGTCCTCCAGCATGGCTGGACTCCCACCCACCATCTTTTGAGATCGCTGATGGACCTGTGACGATTTCTGGTGGCCAAAGCTAAGGATGCTGACGCCCTGGGAGTTTACTCCCATGGTGCCGGGGGTCATTTTTAGGCCGAGCCTGGACAGCTCATGCGCTGCTCTGCGAGGCATACTGTATTGGAGAATGGACTAGAAGCCCCACCCTCTCTCTGCCCATATTTCTAATTGGCTTGTCTCACTGTCCTTCATAAATGCTGGCTTCTGATTCGTTAATAGGCTTGTTAGTCCCTCCTTAGTACTGCCTTATCTTCATTTGTAACATTCCATGAGGACTGGCCCTTGTACTTCAGTTGTTACACCCTACGTATTTTTAAGTCTGGAAGCAGTTTTCTTTAAATAGTTTCTCCTACTGCTGGAATACATGCTTTGGTTAAATTATGCATACATTGAGAACGTTATGTATACATTGGTTGTTATGCATACATTGAGTACTTTATGCATACTTTACATTACAGTAGGAATACTTTGAGTAAGGTAGATATACTTTTGATATTTTATGCATAATTTGAGTACGTTATTTATGCACACTTTGGTTACATTATGCATACTTTGAGTATGTTATGCATACTTTACGTTATGTATACTTTGAGTAAATAATGCATACTTGAGTATCTTATGCATACTTCATGTTACACTTGGCATACTTTGAGTAAATTAGGTATACTTTTAGTATTTTATGCATAATTTGAGAACGTTATTTATGCACACTTTGGTGAAGTATGCATACGTTGAGTACGTTGTGCATATATTAGTTAAGTTATGCATACTTTTAGTACCTTATGCATACTTCATGTTACACTTGGCATACTTTGAGTAAATTAGGTATACTTTTAGTATTTTATGCATAATTTGAGTACGTTGTTTATGCACTTGGTTGTTATGCGTATTTTTGAGTATGTGATACATACTTTAGGTTATGTATACTTTAAATAAATGATGCATACTTTGAGTACATTATACAGACTTTGGTAAATGATGCATCAGAGCTGACACCTGGACAAGCGCGCCATGACTGCGTCTGCCTCATGCCTGTGTGACTTACGACCATGTGCTCTGCTCTGCCCCTCCCTCGTGTCCGCCCTTTCGTAATTAATTTGCTGTAATGAACAGGTGATTAAAAGGAATCTTCCCCGAGTGCTTCCAGATGAAGGAGGGGGGGGGGCAGCTTCTCATTTCTCGCGTCATTGGCGCTGCAGTAAACCAAGCGCGCGGGACCGGCACTTCAAGGGATGCTTCACCCAGTGACCCGGGGTAACCCTAGGCGCTGCAGCAAACCTAGCGTGCAGGACTGGCACTTCAAGGGATGCTTCACCAGTGACCCAGCCGGGGTAACCCTTTGTGCTGCAGGAAACCAAGCGTGCGGGACCAGCACTTCAAGGAATGCTTCACCCAGTGACCCGGGGTAACCCTTGGCGCTGCAGCAAACCAAGCGTGTGGGGCTGGCACTTCAAGGGATGCTTCACCAGTGGCCCACCCGGGTTAACCCTTGGCGCTGCAGCAAACCAAGCGTGCGGGACCGGCACTTCAATGGATGCTTCACCAGTGACCCATCCGGGGTAACCCTAGGCGCTGCAGGAAACCTAGCGTGCAGGACTGGCACTTAAGGGATGCTTCACCAGTGACCCGGGGTAACCCTAGGCGCTGCAGGAAACCTAGCGTGCAGGACTGGCACTTAAGGGATGCTTCACCAGTGACCCGGGGTAACCCTTGGCGCTGCAGCAAACCAAGCATGCAGGACTGGCACTTAAGGGATGCTTCACCAGTGACCCGGGGTAACCCTTGCCGCTGCGGCAAACCAAGCGTGCGGGGCCAGCACTTCAAGGGATGCTTCACCCAGTGACCCGGGGTAACCCTAGGCGCTGCAGGAAACCTAGCGTGCAGGACTGGCACTTCAAGGGATGCTTCACCAGTGACCCACCCGGGGAAACCCTTGACGCTGCATGTGAGAAGTTGGCCTGATAGGTGATGTTTCCAATTCTGGAACCACCTATTATCAGACCAAACAATCCCTTATGGTGTCTGGTTGTAAGTCAACCTTATTAGACAAGCTATCCTAGGGGTAGCATGGACTAAGCAGCCTAAAGGCTTAACTTAAGAGGTCGTGTTAAGCGAGCTGTTTTACCACATACAATCCTGTAATATCAAATGAAAGGACACCACACAAGTATATATTATAAAAATATATGTATTTATTACTAAAAACAATCCCCAGTATTCTTTATGAATAAAGGGGCACAAGCGTTAAATCAAAAGCACTGTTTAAACATACAAAGTTGCACAATTATGGATGAGGGCAGGGGGCCACTCAAACCATACACTAAACAAGTGGTATAAGAGATGCCACTCGAGCAGTGGTTAGGCCTAGGGCCTAGAGAATCGCTGGGAGCAGTCAGGACAAGCAATGCTGAAGTCGGGAATGGCCCTCGGGATTCGGGAGATGTGCGGAAAGCGCACGCATGCACCAATGTTAACCAATGGTGCGTAAAAGTTGTAAAGTTAAAGTTAAAGGACACTTCCGCTGAACCTAGAGGAACAAAACTTAACACACAGACCCTAGAGGTGTGCACCAGTGTGGGAACACCGGCGGAGCAAAGTTACCTCACCCACAGGAAGTGGGTGCACAGGGTCGAAGTGGCGTCGGGTTCTGACACGCAGGCTCTTGGTGCTTGAAGCTGAAAGGGCTGCAGGCGGGTTAAAGATGAAGTGTCCGGTGGAGTCCAAGGGTGGACTCAAGTCGAAGGGTACCTGAAAGCAGAGGGGACAGAGTCTGGGTCACTCAGCAGTGACCAGGGTGGAACCAGGACGGAACCAGGCAATGTCGGGCGCAATCAGGTGGTCGTCGAGGAGCTTCTCTCCGCTGTCACGTGGGCTCAGGGGCATCTGCGACGTCCAGGAGCAGGTCACGATCTGTCCCACGCAGGCTCTCACCGTCGGTGCAGTCGGCTTCAAGTTTGGAGCAAACAAGCCTTGGCAAGAGCAATCCACGCGGGATCGGAAGATTGCTTCTCACTCGGACCAGGAAGGTCAGAGTCGGGGCTCCTTTTCAGGGGAGCTGGTGTGGATCTGGAGCAACCAGATTCACGAGTCTTCTTTGTAGTTTCGTCGGCACAGGGACCACTAGCCAGCTGGCAAGTGACCGGGCCAACGCGTTGAGCCAAATGGAGCAGAAGGGCCCCACGCAGCACTCGTCGAGTGTGGAGGGCTGAACTTCGGCTCAGGAGTAGCTCAGGGTGGGGGCTTCTCAAACCCCGGTGTACAGCTTCGAGGGTCACTCGTGGGCTGCACGGTCAGCGTCTCGTGGTCAATTCAAGATGGCGTGCCCCACGCTTCCGGTCGCCTCCACGGGTCTCAGCTTTGCAGGGACTGTGGATCGGGCTGTTGGAAGGCAGGCAGGCTTGATCTCGTCGATCTCAGTCGCTCGAGTTCCGGCGGGAACTGCAACTAAGTAGACGTCGAGGGCTGGATGGTGCCTGCTGCTGCAGGGTGGTCACTCCTTGACCACAAGGGAGATTCTTCGGGCTTCCACGTTGAAATGGAGGGCGAAGGGTCCAGAATTGCATTTCAAATGTTTCTTCCAGGAAATCTGATGTGCATTGGCACTGCTCCCACTCTTATTCGAATCTGGGGGGCGTGATTACCTGCTAGGTCCCCCCCTATGGGTGGGACCCAGGAAGTGGGTGGATACACCCCCTTCCTTTGATCCAGGCCGCCCTGGCACGAGGGCTGGAGTGCCCCAGAACCGGTTTGGCCGGATTATGCAAGGGGCAGCCTTGTGCGCCCCAAGCAGTGTCTGGTTTCTTTCAAACCTCCCTGCTACAATCCACTATCTCCTGTCTGGAGGGCGGTGACACCCTCCTGTGACAGGAAACCCTTTGTCCAGGACCCATTTGGTTTAGTTTCGGTCAACTGCAGGGGTCCAGACATTTGTCTGTGGCAGAGGCATCCATTTTGTGGATCTAAGGTCTTTGGAGAAATTAACCGCATTTAAGTAAAGCAACATGTCTTACCCCTCTAGAGGGGTGGAATGCCATCCCCGTCGCCAGAACTGGCGAGGGGATGGTATTCCAAATCGTATGACACCTTACACGACACGTTTTGATAAAGCCAAACCAAAGTTGCTATTTAACCGCGAGGATTATAAGGCACTTAAGAGTATATGGTATGGCATTATCCTGAAACAGCTTAGGGAGTTGTTCCCGACAGCTGCAGACAGGCTCAGCTCATGCTAGAGCTCCATCTCACATAAAACCACGCACTCTGCCTCCAGGATTGATGAGGCCTTCCATAGGAGTGACTCACAGGTTTACATGTGTCCAGATATAGGTTTAGATATAGGTATACTATATCTAAGCAAGGGGTGTTTACACCACCTTACCCCAGCTGAGTGATCAGCCAGTTGTGTCATTTTAAGAACCAGCCAGGGGTGGCAAAAGATATGATGCAGCCCCTGGTAGGCCTTGGTGGCCCCTATGCCCTGGGCACCTATAGTGCATTATACAGGGGCTGACAAGGAGTCCATTTCCAATTGGTATGTGCCTATGGCACATGTGTCAGTAATTTAGTGAGAGAACAGCAGGCTGGGGGTCTGATCAGCAGGCCCACAGCCTCATTAGTCGAAAACCAGTGAAGCAAAAAGCAAAAATTTGGGGTGACCATAGGATAGCAGACCCTACTCTCCTACACAACCCCCCCCAAACGCAGGGACATTAAACTAACCTTGACCAGATAAGTCTTCATGTTCTAAGTGGAAGTACCGGGAGAGACCATCTGCATTACCATGGTCAGTCCCTGGGCGGTGCTCCACTGTAAAGTCCATCCCCTGTAGGGAAATGGACCACCTGAGCAGTTTGGGATTTTCACCCTTCATCTGATTAAGCCATAAGAGGGGCTTATGGTCTGTTTGCACCAGGAAGTGAGTTCCAAACAAGTAGGCCCTCAACTTCTTTAATGCCCAAACCACAGCAAAGGCCTCCCTCTCAATGGCTGACCAACGTTTTTCTCTTGGGGTCAGCCTCCTGCTAATGAAAGCAATAGGCTGGTCTTGTCCATCTTGATTAAGTTGTGAGAGCACAGCTCCCACCCCCAACTCAGAAGCATCTGTCTGTACAATGAACTGTTTGGAGTAGTCAGGACTCTTCAGGATAGGTGCAGAGCACATGGCCTTCTTCAGGTCATCAAATGCCTTCTGACAGCTAACTGTCCACTGAACCTTTTTTGGCATCTTCTTGGATGTCAAGTCATTTAATGGTGTCACTATAGACCCATAGTTCTTCACAAACTTCCTGTAATACCCAGTCAGGCCCAAGAAGGCTCTGACTTGTGTCTGGGTAACTGGAGGAGCCCAGTCCTGTATGGCCTGGATTTTGCTCTCCAGTGGCTGAACCTGGCCTCCACCTACTAGATGGCCCAGGTATACAACCTTACTCTGCCCTATCTGGCACTTAGTGGCCTTGATAGTTAGGCCTGCTTTCTGCAGGGCCTCCAAAACTCTCTTCAGGTGGATCAGGTGATCCTCCCAGGTGGAGCTAAAGACAGCAATATCATCTAGATAAGCTGCACAAAAGTCATCCAACCCAGTAAGGACTTGGTTCACCAACCTTTGGAAAGTGGCAGGTGCATTCTTCAAACCAAAGGGCATTACCACAAACTGATAATGTCCACTAGGGGTAGAGAATGCTGTCTTGGCCTTTGACTCCTCAGCTAGTCTGATTTGCCAGTAGCCAGCTGTCAGATCGAATGTGCTCAGAAACTTGGCAGAAGCCAATCTGTCAATGAGCTCATCTGCTCTTGGAATGGGGTGAGCATCTGTCCTAGTGACAGCATTGAGACCCCTGTAGTCCACGCAAAACCTCATTTCTCTCTTTCCATCTTGGGTATGAGGTTTTGGCACCAGGACTACTGGGCTGGCCCATGGGCTCTCTGATGGCTCAATCACTCCAAGCTCTAACATCTTTTGCACCTCAGCCTTGATGCAATCCCTGACATGGTCAGGTTGCCTGTAGATCTTATTCTTGACAGGCAGACTGTCACCAGTGTCCACTACATGGGTACACCAGTCAGTCTGGCTGGGTGTGAGTGAAAACAAATGCCTGTGGGCCTGCAAAACTTGTCTGCAGTCCATCTGTTGCTGGTCAGTGAGGCTGCCTGCCAAGGCTACTCCATCAACTGAACCATCATCAGGGTTCTGAGAAAGCAGGTCTGGGAGAGGGTCACTCTCTTCCTCCTGATCCCCATCTGTGGCCATGAGCAAGCTCATGTCCTCCCTGTCCACAAATGCTTTCAAGCGATTCACATGGATTACCCTGTGAGGGCTCCTGGGTGTTCCAAAGTCCACCAAGTAGGTGACTTCTCCCTTCTTTGCAATAATAGGATAGGGTCCACTCCATTTGTCTTGGAGTGCTGCTGGAGCCACTGGCTCCAGTACCCATACCTTCTGTCCTGGTTGGAACTCTACCAGCACAGCCTTTTGGTCATGCCAAGCTTTCTGTAATTCTTGGCTGGCCTCCAGGTTTTTAGATGCTCTTTCCATGTACTCAGCCATCCTGGAGCGGAGACCAAGTACATAGTCCACTATGTCTAGTTTGGGTTGTTTGAGAGGTAACTCCCATCCTTCTTTCACCAAACACAATGGACCTCTCACAGGGTGGCCAAACAAAAGTTCAAAAGGGCTGTAGCCAACCCCCTTCTGTGGGACCTCTCTGTAAGCAAAGAGCAGGCAGGGTAAAAGAATGTCCCATTTCCGCCTGAGCTTCTCTGGTAATCCTTTTATCATGCCTTTAAGGGTCTTGTTAAATCTCTCCACAAGCCCATTGCATTGTGGATGATATGGGGTGGTAAACTTATAGTTTACTCCACATTCCTTCACCATTGCTTTCAGATAGCTAGACATAAAATTCGTGCCTCTATCTGATAGTACCTCCTTAGGAAAGCCCACTCTTGAGAAAACTGCAATGAGGGCCTTTGCCACCACAGGTGCTGTGGTGGTCCTTAGGGGAATAGCCTCTGGATACCTGGTGGCATGATCCACTACCACCAGTATGAATCTGTTCCCAGATGCTGTTTGGGGGTCCATTGGACCCACAATATCAATTCCAACTCTCTCAAAGGGGACCCCCACCACAGGTAGTGGTATTAGGGGGCCTTTGTTGTGCCACCTGACTTACCACTGGCTTGGCAAGTGACACAGGAGCGACAAAACTCCTTGACATTCTCTGACATGTGAGGCCAGTGAAAGTGTGAGACAAGCCTGTCCCACGTCTTGTTCTGGCCTAAGTGTCCTGCAAGGGGAATATCATGGGCCAAGGTAAGAAGGAACCCCCTAAACTGCAGAGGTATAACCAACCTCCTGGTCATGCCAGGCTTGGGGTCTCTAGCCTCTGAGTAAAGGAGTCCATCATCCCAATACACAGTATGGGTACCTTGGGCATCCCCAGCAGCCTCAGCAGCAGCCTGCTGTCTGAGGGGTTCAAGGGAAGGGCAATCTAATTGAGCCTGCCTCAGGTCTGCCCTTGAGGGTCCCCCTGTCCCCAGAAACTCAACCTGGTCAGGTTCAAGCTCCTCAGAGACAGTCTCCTCTTGGACTGCAGAATCAGTTTCCTCTGAAACTTGATCCTCAACCTGGGGCAAGGTGGAAGGCTCAGCCTTTCCTCTCTTGCTCCTTCTCTTGGGTTGTGGATGGTCTATTGTTCCAAGATCCACCACTGGTTCAGGAAGGCACTTCTTAGCCTGAGCCCTTGTCATGGCAAGGACATGCTCTGAAATCCCTAGCATTTCTGCATGAGTCCTGTACTCCACTTCTGACCATGCTGAGCTTTCAAGGTCATTGCCTAACAGACAGTCTACTGGTAGGTCTGCACTCACCACAACTTTCTTTAGGCCATCAACTCCTCCCCAGGAGAAGTTCACAACTGCCACACTATGGGAAGTAGTGGAGTTGCTTGCATTGGTTACTAGGTAGCTCTCTCCTAGTACAATCTGTCCAGGGTCCACAAAGTCAGGTGTCACCATTGTGACACTGGCACATGTGTCCCTGTAGGCTTGAGCCAGTTTCTCATTAATTAAGGGAGTCTGCCTGTATTTGCCCAGGTTACTGGGGCTTACTGCAGTGGGCAACTCAATGTCCACATCATACAGGAGAACTGCCTGTGTAGGGATTCTGACTAGGCCAGATCCTACTTCAATACCCAGGGTCAACCCAGCTACACCCTTGGACTGTGTTCCACCACTGCTTACTGTACTTGGGGTTGCAGTTGCTTTAGGCGCTGTAGTGGTGGGAACTGGATTTGCCTTGGTGCACTCACTGCCCCAGTGTGAAACTGATTTGCAGGTATTACACCAAGGTGTCTTTGGACCTTTGTTCTTCTTCTTCTTGTTTCCATTTTGGGAACCACCCTCCTTACTATTAGTTTGGGGGCCTGAAGACTTCTGGTCTTTTTCTTTATCTTTCTGATTCTGAGTACCACCCTTCTGGTCTGTTTTCTTCTGGTCACCACCTTGGTTCTGGGGTTTCTGCTTAATCCTTGTTCTGACCCATTTGTCTGCCTTCTTTCCCAATTCTTGGGGAGAGGTCAGATCAGAGTCAATAAGGTATTGATGCAACAGCTGGTTTGTGCAGTTATTAAGGATCTGTTCTCTCATCATAAGATTGTACAATCCTGTATAGTCTGAAACTTTACTTCCCTGCAACCAACCCTCCAAAGCCTTAGTGGCACACTCAACAAAATCAGTCCAGTCTTGAGTCTGTGCTTTTTGGGTGTCTCTGAACAACAACCTGTATTGCTCAGTGGTTAGGCCAAACCCATCAATAAGAGCACTCTTCAAAACAGAGTAGTTTTTGGCATCCTCAGGTCTAACTGTGAGGAGCCTGTCCCTCCCTTTCTCAGAAAAGGAGTACCACAAAATTGCAGCCCACTGATCCTCAGGAACCTGCTGTACCATGCAGGCTCTCTCAAGAGCAGTCATCCATTTGTGGATGTCATCCCCTTCTTTAAAGGGGGCCACAATTTTTGTCAGGTTTCTATTGTCATAGCCCCTGTCTTTTTCTCTTGGAAAATTGCTGCCACCAGTGGCATCTAAGCCACTTAATTTCTGCTCTCTTGCCAAGGCAAGTTTAGCTTGAGCTAAGGTAAGTCTAGCTTGACTCAGGGCTACCTCCTCTCTCTCTATTTGGAGTTTGACAGCCCTCATTCTAGCCCTATGCTCAGCTTTCTGAGAAGCAGTCATGCCTCTCTCTGATTCTCTGGAGGCACTAGAAATATGAGAGTCCCCTGAGGGAGATCTCACTCTTCTGTTGCCTGGGAGAATCCCATGGTGGGTTCTGGGGAGGTGCTGGCCCTCTCCATTCCCCAGTAGGTCCAAGTTGGCCTGGCTAAGCCTGGCAACTGGAACCTGGCTACCCCTCTGATCCTGATCTTCTAAGTCCTCAACTTCTGAGTCCTCCTCCTCCTCTTCTTCCTCCTCATCTTCCTCCTGAGGGGGGTCAGTTACAGGGGGGTTCCCTCCATTTCCTGTTTCTAGGGAAGCTTGCTTTGCCCTTTCTAAGTCATCCTGCTCTAGGATTTCTACCAGGATTTGGCAGGTGGGGCTTCTGCCCCTTTTTAACCCTCTTGCTTTGCACAAGGCAATCAAGTCTCTGCGGGTTAGTTTGTCATATCCAAAAGTTGCCTGGGTAAGGTCAACTGTCACAGGAGTAGACCCTGAGGCTTTTCCTGTGTCAGACATGGCTGCTAGTGAGGTGTAAGTGGTGCACTTACCTACACTAAGTGTTTTCCTACTGTACCTTGCTAGTGAGTTGTAGTCAGGGTGTGCTACTCCCTTTAATCTACAACTACTAAGTTCAGTAGAACTTAATATGCTAAGCTTTTGATTTATATGTACCTAGAGGTACTTGATGTGATCTTTCAATTTGATACAAAGATTGCAATGGTAAAACAACAGCAAGCTCAAATCCGCACCGCTGCTCACCAATGTGAGAAGTTGGCCTGATAGGTGATGTTTCCAATTCTGGAACCACCTATTATCAGACCAAACAATCCCTTATGGTGTCTGGTTGTAAGTCAACCTTATTAGACAAGCTATCCTAGGGGTAGCATGGACTAAGCAGCCTAAAGGCTTAACTTAAGAGGTCGTGTTAAGCGAGCTGTTTTACCACATACAATCCTGTAATATCAAATGAAAGGACACCACACAAGTATATATTATAAAAATATATGTATTTATTACTAAAAACAATCCCCAGTATTCTTTATGAATAAAGGGGCACAAGCGTTAAATCAAAAGCACTGTTTAAACATACAAAGTTGCACAATTATGGATGACCAGTGACCCACCCGGGGAAACCCTTGACGCTGCAGCAAACCAAGCATGCAGGACTGGCACTTCAAGGGATGCTTCACCAGTGACCCAGCCGGGGTAACCCTTGGCTCTGCAGGAAACCAAGCGTGCGGGACTGGCACTTCAAGGGATGCTTCACCAGTGACCCACCCGGGGTAACCCTTGGCGCTGCAGGCTGGGGGTCTGATCAGCAGGCCCACAGCCTCAGTAGTCGAAAACCAGTGAAGCAAAAAGCAAAAATTTGGGGTGACCATAGGATAGCAGACCCTTCTCTCCTACACTGCAGCAAACCAAGCATGCAGGACTGGCACTTCAAGGGATGCTTCACCAGTGACCCAGCCGGGGTAACCCTTGGCGCTGCAGGAAACCAAGCGTGCGGGACTGGCACTTCAAGGGATGCTTCACCAGTGACCCACCCGGGGTAACCCTTGGCGCTGCAGCAAACCAAGCGTGCGGGACCGGCACTTCAAGGGATGCTTCACCAGTGACCCACCCGGGGAAACCCTTGGCGCTGCAGCAAACCAAGCATGCAGGACTGGCACTTAAGGGATGCTTCACCAGTGACCCGGGGTAACCCTTGCCGCTGCGGCAAACCAAGCGTGCGGGGCCAGCACTTCAAGGGATGCTTCACCCAGTGACCCGGGGTAACCCTAGGCGCAGCAGGAAACCTAGCGTGCAGGACTGGCACTTCAAGGGATGCTTCACCAGTGACCCAGCCGGGGTAACCCTTTGTGCTGCAGGAAAGCAAGCGTGTGGGACTGGCACTCCAAGGGATGCTTTACCAGTGACCCACCCGGGGAAACCCTTGGCGCTGCAGCAAACCAAGCATGCAGGACTGGCACTTAAGGGATGCTTCACCAGTGACCCGGGGTAACCCTTGCCGCTGCGGCAAACCAAGTGTGCGGGGCCAGCACTTCAAGGGAAGCTTCACCCAGTGACCCGGGGTAACCCTAGGCGCTGCAGGAAACCTAGCGTGCAGGACTGGCACTTCAAGGGATGCTTCACCAGTGACCCACCCGGGGAAACCCTTGACGCTGCAGCAAATAAAGCATGCAGGACTGGCACTTCAAGGGATGCTTCACCAGTGACCCAGCCGGGGTAACCCTTGGCTCTGCAGGAAACCAAGCGTGCGGGACTGGCACTTCAAGGGATGCTTCACCAGTGACCCACCCGGGGTAACCCTTGGCGCTGCAGCAAACCAAGCGTGCGGGACCGGCACTTCAATGGATGCTTCACCAGTAACCCACCCGGGGTAACCCTTGGCGCTGCAGGAAACCAAGCGTGCAGGACTGGCACTTAAGGGATGCTTCACCAGTGACCCGGGGTAACCCTTGCCGCTGCGGCAAACCAAGTGTGCGGGGCCAGCACTTCAAGCGAAGCTTCACCCAGTGACCCGGGGTAACCCTAGGCGCTGCAGGAAACCTAGCGTGCAGGACTGGCACTTCAAGGGATGCTTCACCAGTGACCCACCCGGGGAAACCCTTGACGCTGCAGCAAACCAAGCATGCAGGACTGGCACTTCAAGGGATGCTTCACCAGTGACCCAGCCGGGGTAACCCTTGGCTCTGCAGGAAACCAAGCGTGCGGGACTGGCACTTCAAGGGATGCTTCACCAGTGACCCACCCGGGGTAACCCTTGGCGCTGCAGCAAACCAAGCGTGCAGGACCGGCACTTAAGGGATGCTTCACCAGTGACCCGGGGTAACCATTGGCGCTGCAGCAAACCAAGCGTGCGGGGCCAGCACTTCAAGGGATGCTTCACCCAGTGACCCGAGGTAACCCTTGGCACTGCAGCAAACCAAGCGCGCAGTACTGGCACTTCAAGGGATGCTTCACCAGTGACCCACCCGGGGTAACCCTTGGCACTGCAGCAAACCAAGCATGCGGGACCGGCACTTCAATGGAGGCTTCACCAGTAACCCACCCGGGGTAACCCTTGGCACTGCAGGAAACCAAGCGTGCGGGACCGGCACTTCAATGGATGCTTCACCAGTAACCGACCCGGGGTAACCCTTGGCCCTGCAGGAAACCAAGCGTGCGGGACTGGCACTTCAAGGAATGCTTCACCAGTGACCCACCCGGGGTAACCCTTGGCGCTGCAGGAAACCAAGTGTGTGGGACTGGCACTTCAAGGGATGCTTCACCAGTGACCCACCCGGGGTAACCCTTGGCGCTGCAGCAAACCAAGCGTGCGGGACCGGCACTTCAATGGATGCTTCACCAGCAACTCACCCGGTGTAACCCTTGGCGCTGCAGGAAACCAAGCATGCGGGACTGGCATTTCAAGGGATGCTTCACCAGTGACCCACCCGGGGTAACCCTTGGTGCTGCAGCAAATCAAGCTTGCGGGACCGGCACTACAAGGGATGCTTCACCAGTGACCCACCCGGGGTAACCCTTGGCGTTGCAGGAAACCAAGCGTGCGGGACTGGCACTTCAAGGAATGCTTCACCAGTGACCCACCCGGGGTAACCCTTGGTGCTGCAGGAAACCAAGTGTGTGAGACTGGCACTTCAAGGGATGCTTCACCAGTGACCCACCCGGGGTAACCCTTGGTGCTGCAGGAAACCTAGAGTGCAGGACTGGCACTTCAAGGGATGCTTCACCAGTGACCTGGGGTAACCCTTGGTGGTGCAGGAAACCAAGTGTGTGAGACTGGCACTTCAAGGGATGCTTCACCAGTGACCCACCCGGGGTAACCCTTGGTGATGCAGGAAACCTAGAGTGCAGGACTGGCACTTCAAGGGATGTGTCACCAGTGACCCATCCGGGGTAACCCTTGGCGCTGCAGCAAACCAAGCAAGCGTGACCGGCACTTTAATGGTTGCTTCACCAGTGATCCCCGCAGGGTAACCCTTGGCGCTGCAGGAAACTTAGCGTGTGGGACTGGCACTTCAAGGGATGCTTCACCAGTGACCCACCCGGCGTAACCCTTGGCGCTGCAGCAAACCAAGCGTGCGGGACCGGCACTTCAATGGATGCTTCACCAGCAACTCACCCGGCGTAACCCTTGGCGCTGCAGGAAACCAAGCATGCGGGACTGGCATTTCAAGGGATGCTTCACCAGTGACCCACCCGGGGTAACCCTTGGCGCTGCAGGAAACCAAGCGTACGGGACTGGCACTTCAAGGAATGCTTCACCAGTGACCCACCCGGGGTAACCCTTGGCGCTGCAGGAAACCTAGAGTGCAGGACTGGCACTTCAAGGGATGCGTCACCAGTGACCCATCCGGGGTAACCCTTGGCGCTGCAGCAAACCAAGCAAGCGTGACCGACACTTCAATGGTTGCTTCACCAGTGATCTACGCAGGGTAACCCTTGGCGCTGCAGGAAACTTAGCGTGTGGGACTGGCACTTCAAGGGATGCTTCACCAGTGACCCACCCGGCGTAACCCTTGGCGCTGCAGCAAACCAAGCGTGTGGGACCGGCACTTCAAGGGTTGCTTCTCCACTGACCCACCCGGGGTAACCCTTGGTGATGCAGCAAACCGAGCATGCGGGACTGGCACTTCAAGGGATGCTTCACCAGTGACCCACCCGGGGTAACCCTTGGTGCTGCAGCAAATCAAGCTTGCGGGACCGGCACTACAAGGGATGCTTCACCAGTGACCCACCCGGGGTGACCCTTGGCGTTGCAGGAAACCAAGCGTGCGGGACTGGCACTTCAAGGAATGCTTAACCAGTGACCCACCCGGGGTAACCCTTGGCGCTGCAGGAAACCTAGAGTGCAGGACTGGCACTTCAAGGGATGCGTCACCAGTGACCCATCCGGGGTAACCCTTGGCGCTGCAGCAAACCAAGCAAGCGTGACCGGCACTTCAATGGTTGCTTCACCAGTGATCCACGCAGGGTAACCCTTGGCGCTGCAGGAAACTTAGCGTGTGGGACTGGCACTTCAAGGGATGCTTCAACAGTGACCCACCCGGGGTAACCCTTGGCGCTGCAGCAAACCAAGCGTGCGGTACCGGCACTTCAATGGATGCTTCACCAGCAAATCACCCGGCGTAACCCTTGGCGCTGCAGGAAACCAAGCGTGCGGGACTGGCACTTCAAGGAATGCTTCACCAGTGACCCACCCGGGGTAACCCTTGGCGCTGCAGGAAACCAAGTGTGTGAGACTGGCACTTCAAGGGATGCTTCACCAGTGACCCACCCGGGGTAACCCTTGGTGCTGCAGGAAACCTAGAGTGCAGGACTGGCACTTCAAGGGATGCGTCACCAGTGACCCATCCGGGGTAACCCTTGGCGCTGCAGCAAACCAAGCAAGCGTGACCGGCACTTCAATGGTTGCTTCACCAGTGATCCACGCAGGGTAACCCTTGGCGCTGCAGGAAACTTAGCGTGTGGGACTGGCACTTCAAGGGATGCTTCACCAGTGACCCACCCGGCGTAACCCTTGGCGCTGCAGCAAACCAAGCGTGTGGGACCGGCACTTCAAGGGATGCTTCTCCACTGACCCACCCGGGGTAACCCTTGGTGATGCAGCAAATAAAGCTTGCGGGACCGGCACTACAAGGGATGCTTCACCAGTGACCCACCCGGGGTAACCCTTGGTGCTGCAGCAAACCGAGCATGCGGGACTGGCACTTCAAGGGATGCTTCACCAGTGACCCACCCGGGGTAACCCTTGGTGGTGCAGCAAACCGAGCTTGCGGGACTGGCACTTCAAGGGATGCTTCACCAGTGACCCACCCGGGGTAACCCTTGGTGGTGCAGCAAACCGAGCATGCGGGGCTGGCACTTCAAGGGATACTTCACCAGTGACCCACCCGGGGTAACCCTTGGCACTGCAGGAAACCAAGCGTGCAGGACTGGCACTTCAAGGAATGCTTCACCAGTGACCCACCCGGGGTAACCCTTGGCGCTGCAGGAAACCAAGTGTGTGGGACTGGCACTTCAAGGGATGCTTCACCAGTGACCCACCCGGGGTAACCCTTGGCGCTGCAGCAAACCAAGCGTGCGGGACCGGCACTTCAATGGATGCTTCACCAGCAACTCACCCGGCCTAACCCTTGGCGCTGCAGGAAACCAAGCATGCGGGACTGGCATTTCAAGGGATGCTTCACCAGTGACCCACCCGGGGTAACCCTTGGTGCTGCAGCAAATCAAGCTTGCGGGACCGGCACTACAAGGGATGCTTCACCAGTGACCCACCCGGGGTAACCCTTGGCGCTGCAGGAAACCAAGCGTGCGGGACTGGCACTTCAAGGAATGCTTCACCAGTGACCCACCCGGGGTAACCCTTGGCGCTGCAGGAAACCAAGTGTTTGGGACTGGCACTTCAAGGGATGCTTCACCAGTGACCCACCCGGGGTAACCCTTGGTACTGCAGGAAACCTAGAGTGCAGGACTGGCACTTCAAGGGATGCGTCACCAGTGACCCATCCGGGGTAACCCTTGGCGCTGCAGCAAACCAAGCATGCGTGACCGGCACTTCAATGGATGCTTCACCAGTGACCCACCCAGGGTAACCCTTGGCGCTGCAGGAAACCAAGCGTGCGGGACTGGCACTTCAAGGAATGCTTCACCAGTGACCCACCCGGGGTAACCCTTGGCGCTGCAGGAAACCAAGTGTGTGAGACTGGCACTTCAAGGGATGCTTCACCAGTGACCCACCCGGGGTAACCCTTGGTGCTGCAGGAAACCTAGAGTGCAGGACTGGCACTTCAAGGGATGCGTCACCAGTGACCCATCCGGGGTAACCATTGGCGCTGCAGCAAACCAAGCAAGCGTGACCGGCACTTCAATGGTTGCTTCACCAGTGATCCACGCAGGGTAACCCTTGGCACTGCAGGAAACTTAGCGTGTGGGACTGGCACTTCAAGGGTTGCTTCTCCACTGACCCACCCGGGGTAACCCTTGGTGATGCAGCAAACCAAGCATGCGTGACCGGCACTTCAATGGATGCTTCACCAGTGACCCACCCAGGGTAACCCTTGGCGCTGCAGGAAACCAAGCGTGTGGGACTGGCACTTCAAGGGATGCTTCACCAGTGACCCACCCGGCGTAACCCTTGGCGCTGCAGCAAACCAAGCGTGTGGGACCGGCACTTCAAGGGATGCTTCTCCACTGACCCACCCGGGGTAACCCTTGGTGATGCAGCAAATAAGGCTTGCGGGACCGGCACTACAAGGGAGGCTTCACCAGTGACCCACCCGGGGTAACCCTTGGTGCTGCAGCAAACCGAGCATGCGGGACTGGCACTTCAAGGGATGCTACACCAGTGACCCACCCGGGGTAACCCTTGGTGGTGCAGCAAACCGAGCATGCGGGGCTGGCACTTCAAGGGATGCTTCACCAGTGACCCACCCGGGGTAACCCTTGGCACTGCAGCAAACCAAGCATGCGGGACCGGAACTTCAATGGATGCTTCACCAGTAACCGACCCGGGGTAACCCTTGGCGCTGCAGGAAACCAAGCGTGCAGGACTGGCACTTCAAGGAATGCTTCACCAGTGACCCACCCGGGGTAACCCTTGGCGCTGCAGGAAACCAAGTGTGTGGGACTGGCACTTCAAGGGATGCTTCACCAGTGACCCACCCGGGGTAACCCTTGGTGCTGCAGGAAACCTAGAGTGCAGGACTGGCACTTCAAGGGATGCGTCACCAGTGACCCATCCGGCGTAACCCTTGGCGCTGCAGCAAACCAAGCGTGTGGGACCGGCACTTCAAGGGTTGCTTCTCCACTGACCCACCCGGGGTAACCCTTGGTGATGCAGCAAATAAAGCTTGCGGGACCGGCACTACAAGGGATGCTTCACCAGTGACCCACCCGGGGTAACCCTTGGCGCTGCAGGAAACCAAGCGTGCGGGACTGGCACTTCAAGGGATGCTTCTCCACTGACCCACCCGGGGTAACCCTTGGTGATGCAGCAAACCGAGCATGCGGGACTGGCACTTCAAGGGATGCTTCACTAGTGACCCAGCCAGGGTAACCCTTGGTGCTGCAGCAAACCGAGCATGCGGGACTGGCACTTCAAGGGATGCTTCACCAGTGACCCACCCGGGGTAACCCTTGGTGGTGCAGCAAACCGAGAATGCGGGGCTGGCACTTCAAGGGATGCTTCACCAGTGACCCACCCGGGGTAACCCTTGGTGCTGCAGCAAACCGAGCATGCGGGACTGGCACTTCAAGGGATGCTTCACTAGTGACCCAGCCGGGGTAACCCTTGGTGCTGCAGCAAACCGAGCATGCGGGACTGGCACTTCAAGGGATGCTTCACCAGTGACCCACCCGGCGTAACCCTTGGCGCTGCAGCAAACCAAGCGTGTGGGACCGGCACTTCAAGGGATGCTTCTCCACTGACCCACCCGGGGTAACCCTTGGTGATGCAGCAAATAAAGCTTGCGGGACCGGCACTACAAGGGATGCTTCACCAGTGACCCACCCGGGGTAATCCTTGGTGCTGCAGCAAACCGAGCATGCGGGACTGGCACTTCAAGGGATACTACACCAGTGACCCACCCGGGGTAACCCTTGGTGGTGCAGCAAACCGAGCATGCGGGGCTGGCACTTCAAGGGATGCTTCACCAGTGACCCACCCGGGGTAACCCTTGGCACTGCAGTAAACCAAGCATGCGGGACCGGAACTTCAATGGATGCTTCACCAGTACCCGACCCGGGGTAACCCTTGGCGCTGCAGGAAACCAAGCGTACAGGACTGGCACTTCAAGGAATGCTTCACCAGTGACCCACCCGGGGTAACCCTTGGCGCTGCAGGAAACCAAGTGTGTGGGACTGGCACTTCAAGGGATGCTTCACCAGTGACCCACCCGGGGTAACCCTTGGCGCTGCAGCAAACCAAGCGTGCGGGACCGGCACTTCAATGGATGCTTCACCAGCAACTCACCCGGCCTAACCCTTGGCGGTGCAGGAAACCAAGCATGCGGGACTGGCATTTCAAGGGATGCTTCACCAGTGACCCACCCGGGGTAACCCTTGGTGCTGCAGCAAATCAAGCTTGCGGGACCGGCACTACAAGGGATGCTTCACCAGTGACCCACCCGGGGTAACCCTTGGCGCTGCAGGAAACCAAGCGTGCGGGACTGGCACTTCAAGGAATGCTTCACCAGTGACCCACCCGGGGTAACCCTTGGCGCTGCAGGAAACCAAGTGTTTGGGACTGGCACTTCAAGGGATGCTTCACCAGTGACCCACCCGGGGTAACCCTTGGTGCTGCAGGAAACCTAGAGTGCAGGACTGGCACTTCAAGGGATGCGTCACCAGTGACCCATCCGGGGTAACCCTTGGCGCTGCAGCAAACCACGCATGCGTGACCGGCACTTCAATGGATGCTTCACCAGTGACCCACCCAGGGTAACCCTTCGCGCTGCAGGAAACTTAGCATGTGGGACTGGCACTTCAAGGGATGCTTCACCAGTGACCCACCCGGCGTAACCCTTGGCGCTGCAGCAAACCAAGCGTGTGGGACCGGCACTTCAAGGGTTGCTTCTCCACTGACCCACCCGGGGTAACCCTTGGTGATGCAGCAAATAAAGCTTGCGGGACCGGCACTACAAGGGCTGCTTCACCAGTGACCCAGCCAGGGTAACCCTTGGTGCTGCAGCAAACCGAGCATGCGGGACTGGCACTTCAAGGGATGGTTCACCAGTGACCCACCCGGGGTAACCCTTGGTGGTGCAGCAAACCGAGCATGCGGGGCTGGCACTTCAAGGGATGCTTCACCAGTGACCCACCCGGGGTAACCCTTGGCACTGCAGCAAACCAAGCATGCGGGACCGGCACTTCAATGGATGCTTCACCAGTGACCCACCCGGGGTAACCCTTGGCGCTGCAGGAAACCTAGGGTGCGGGACTGGCACTTCAAGGAATGCTTCACCAGTGATTCACCCGGGGTAACCCTTGGTGCTGCAGCAAACCAAGCGTGTGGGACCGGCACTTCAATGGATGCTTCACCAGTAACCCACCCGGGGTAACCCGTGGCGCTGCAGGAAACCAAGCGTGCGGACTGGCACTTCAAGGGATGCTTCACCAGTGACCCACCCGGGGTTACCCTTGGCGCTGCAGCAAACCAAGCGTGTGGGACCGGCACTTCAATGGATGCTTCACTAGTAACCCACTTGGGGTAACCCTTGGCGCTGCAGGAAACCAAGCGTACGGGACTGGCACTTCAAGGGATGCTTCACCCAGTGACCCGGGGTAACCCTTGGCACTGCAGCAAACCAAACATGCAAGACTGGCACTTCAAGGGATGCTTCACCAGTGACCCAGCCGGGGTAACCCTTGGCGCTGCAGGAAACCAAGCGTGCGGGACTGGCACTTCAAGGGATGCTTCACCAGTGACCCACCCGGGGTAACCCTTGGCGCTGCAGCAAACCAAGCGTGCGGGACCGGCACTTCAAGGGATGCTTCACCAGTGACCCACCCGGGGAAACCCTTGGCGCTGCAGCAAACCAAGCATGCAGGACTGGCACTTAAGGGATGCTTCACCAGTGACCCGGGGTAACCCTTGCCGCTGCGGCAAACCAAGCGTGCGGGGCCAGCACTTCAAGGGATGCTTCACCCAGTGACCCGGGATAACCCTAGGCGCTGCAGGAAACCTAGCGTGCAGGACTGGCACTTCAAGGGATGCTTCACCAGTGACCCACCCGGGGAAACCCTTGACGCTGCAGCAAACCAAGCATGCAGGACTGGCACTTCAAGGGATGCTTCACCAGTGACCCAGCCGGGGTAACCCTTGGCGCTGCAGGAAACCAAGCGTGCGGGACTGGCACTTCAAGGGATGCTTCACCAGTGACCCACCCGGGGTAACCCTTGGCGCTGCAGCAAACCAAGCGTGCGGGACCGGCACTTCAAGGGATGCTTCACCAGTGACCCACCCGGGGTAACCCTTGGCGCTGCAGGAAACCAAGCGTGCGGGACTGGCACTTCAAGGGATGCTTCTCCACTGACCCACCCGGGGTAACCCTTGGTGATGCAGCAAACCGAGCATGCGGGACTGGCACTTCAAGGGATGCTTCACTAGTGACCCAGCCGGGGTAACCCTTGGTGCTGCAGCAAACCGAGCATGCGGGACTGGCACTTCAAGGGATGCTTCACCAGTGACCCACCCGGGGTAACCCTTGGTGGTGCAGCAAACCGAGCATGCGGGGCTGGCACTTCAAGGGATGCTTCACCAGTGACCCACCCGGGGTAACCCTTGGTGCTGCAGCAAACCGAGTATGCGGGACTGGCACTTCAAGGGATGCTTCACTAGTGACCCAGCCGGGGTAACCCTTGGTGCTGCAGCAAACCGAGCATGCGGGACTGGCACTTCAAGGGATGCTTCACCAGTGACCCACCCGGCGTAACCCTTGGCGCTGCAGCAAACCAAGCGTGTGGGACCGGCACTTCAAGGGATGCTTCTCCACTGACCCACCCGGGGTAACCCTTGGTGATGCAGCAAATAAAGCTTGCGGGACCGGCACTACAAGGGATGCTTCACCAGTGACCCACCCGGGGTAATCCTTGGTGCTGCAGCAAACCGAGCATGCGGGACTGGCACTTCAAGGGATACTACACCAGTGACCCACCCAGGGTAACCCTTGGTGGTGCAGCAAACCGAGCATGCGGGGCTGGCACTTCAAGGGATGCTTCACCAGTGACCCACCCGGGGTAACCCTTGGCACTGCAGTAAACCAAGCATGCGGGACCGGAACTTCAATGGATGCTTCACCAGTACCCGACCCGGGGTAACCCTTGGCCCTGCAGGAAACCAAGCGTGCAGGACTGGCACTTCAAGGAATGCTTCACCAGTGACCCACCCGGGGTAACCCTTGGCGCTGCAGGAAACCAAGTGTGTGGGACTGGCACTTCAAGGGATGCTTCACCAGTGACCCACCCGGGGTAACCCTTGGCGCTGCAGCAAACCAAGCGTGCGGGACCGGCACTTCAATGGATGCTTCACCAGCAACTCACCCGGCCTAACCCTTGGCGGTGCAGGAAACCAAGCATGCGGGACTGGCATTTCAAGGGATGCTTCACCAGTGACCCACCCGGGGTAACCCTTGGTGCTGCAGCAAATCAAGCTTGCGGGACCGGCACTACAAGGGATGCTTCACCAGTGACCCACCCGGGGTAACCCTTGGCGCTGCAGGAAACCAAGCGTGCGGGACTGGCACTTCAAGGAATGCTTCACCAGTGACCCACCCGGGGTAACCCTTGGCGCTGCAGGAAACCAAGTGTTTGGGACTGGCACTTCAAGGGATGCTTCACCAGTGACCCACCCGGGGTAACCCTTGGTGCTGCAGGAAACCTAGAGTGCAGGACTGGCACTTCAAGGGATGCGTCACCAGTGACCCATCCGGGGTAACCCTTGGCGCTGCAGCAAACCACGCATGCGTGACCGGCACTTCAATGGATGCTTCACCAGTGACCCACCCAGGGTAACCCTTCACGCTGCAGGAAACTTAGCATGTGGGACTGGCACTTCAAGGGATGCTTCACCAGTGACCCACCCGGCGTAACCCTTGGCGCTGCAGCAAACCAAGCGTGTGGGACCGGCACTTCAAGGGTTGCTTCTCCACTGACCCACCCGGGGTAACCCTTGGTGATGCAGCAAATAAAGCTTGCGGGACCGGCACTACAAGGGCTGTTTCACCAGTGACCCAGCCGGGGTAACCCTTGGTGCTGCAGCAAACCGAGCATGCGGGACTGGCACTTCAAGGGATGGTTCACCAGTGACCCACCCGGGGTAACCCTTGGTGGTGCAGCAAACCGAGCATGCGGGCTGGCACTTCAAGGGATGCTTCACCAGTGACCCACCCGGGGTAACCCTTGGCACTGCAGCAAACCAAGCATGCGGGACCGGCACTTCAATGGATGCTTCACCAGTGACCCACCCGGGGTAACCCTTGGCGCTGCAGGAAACCTAGGGTGCGGGACTGGCACTTCAAGGAATGCTTCACCAGTGACTCACCCGGGGTAACCCTTGGTGCTGCAGCAAACCAAGCGTGTGGGACCGGCACTTCAATGGATGCTTCACCAGTAACCCACCCGGGGTAACCCGTGGCGCTGCAGGAAACCAAGCGTGCGGACTGGCACTTCAAGGGATGCTTCACCAGTGACCCACCCGGGGTTACCCTTGGCGCTGCAGCAAACCAAGCGTGCGGGACCGGCACTTCAATGGATGCTTCACTAGTAACCCACTTGGGGTAACCCTTGGCGCTGCAGGAAACCAAGCGTACGGGACTGGCACTTCAAGGGATGCTTCACCCAGTGACCCGGGGTAACCCTTGGCACTGCAGCAAACCAAACATGCAAGACTGGCACTTCAAGGGATGCTTCACCAGTGACCCAGCCGGGGTAACCCTTGGCGCTGCAGGAAACCAAGCGTGCGGGACTGGCACTTCAAGGGATGCTTCACCAGTGACCCACCCGGGGTAACCCTTGGCGCTGCAGCAAACCAAGCGTGCGGGACCGGCACTTCAAGGGATGCTTCACCAGTGACCCACCCGGGGAAACCCTTGGCGCTGCAGCAAACCAAGCATGCAGGACTGGCACTTAAGGGATGCTTCACCAGTGACCCGGGGTAACCCTTGCCGCTGCGGCAAACCAAGCGTGCGGGGCCAGCACTTCAAGGGATGCTTCACCCAGTGACCCGGGGTAACCCTAGGCGCTGCAGGAAACCTAGCGTGCAGGACTGGCACTTCAAGGGATGCTTCACCAGTGACCCACCCGGGGAAACCCTTGACGCTGCAGCAAACCAAGCATGCAGGACTGGCACTTCAAGGGATGCTTCACCAGTGACCCAGCCGGGGTAACCCTTGGCGCTGCAGGAAACCAAGCGTGCGGGACTGGCACTTCAAGGGATGCTTCACCAGTGACCCACCCGGGGTAACCCTTGGCGCTGCAGCAAACCAAGCGTGCGGGACCGGCACTTCAAGGGATGGTTCACCAGTGACCCACCCGGGGAAACCCTTGGCGCTGCAGCAAACCAAGCATGCAGGACTGGCACTTAAGGGATGCTTCACCAGTGACCAGGGGTAACCCTTGCCGCTGCGGCAAACCAAGCGTGCGGGGCCAGCACTTCAAGGGATGCTTCACCCAGTGACCCACCCGGGGTAACCCTTGGCGCTGCAGGAAACCTAGAGTGCAGGACTGGCACTTCAAGGGATGCGTCACCGGTGACCCATCCGGGGTAACCCTTGGCGCTGCAGCAAACCAAGCAAGCGTGACCGACACTTCAATGGTTGCTTCACCAGTGATCTACGCAGGGTAACCCTTGGCGCTGCAGGAAACTTAGCGTGTGGGACTGGCACTTCAAGGGATGCTTCACCAGTGACCCACCCGGCGTAACCCTTGGCGCTGCAGCAAACCAAGCGTGTGGGACCGGCACTTCAAGGGATGCTTCTCCACTGACCCACCCGGGGTAACCCTTGGTGATGCAGCAAACCGAGCATGCGGGACTGGCACTTCAAGGGATGCTTCACCAGTGACCCACCCGGGGTAACCCTTGGTGCTGCAGCAAATCAAGCTTGCGGGACCGGCACTACAAGGGATGCTTCACCAGTGACCCACCCGGGGTAACCCTTGGCGTTGCAGGAAACCAAGCATGCGGGACTGGCACTTCAAGGAATGCTTCACCAGTGACCCACCCGGGGTAACCCTTGGCGCTGCAGGAAACCTAGAGTGCAGGACTGGCACTTCAAGGGATGCGTCACCAGTGACCCATCCGGGGTAACCCTTGGCGCTGCAGCAAACCAAGCAAGCGTGACCGGCACTTCAATGGTTGCTTCACCAGTGATCCACGCAGGGTAACCCTTGGCGCTGCAGGAAACTTAGCGTGTGGGACTGGCACTTCAAGGGATGCTTCACCAGTGACCCACCCGATGTAACCCTTGGCGCTGCAGCAAACCAAGCGTGCGGTACCGGCACTTCAATGGAGGCTTCACCAGCAAATCACCCGGCGTAACCCTTGGCGCTGCAGGAAACCAAGCATGCGGGACTGGCATTTCAAGGGATGCTTCACCAGTGACCCACCCGGGGTAACCCTTGGTGCTGCAGCAAATCAAGCTTGCGGGACCGGCACTACAAGGGATGCTTCACCAGTGACCCACCCGGGGTAACCCTTGGCGCTGCAGGAAACCAAGCGTGCGGGACTGGCACTTCAAGGAATGCTTCAAAAGTGACCCACCCGGGGTAACCCTTGGCGCTGCAGGAAACCAAGTGTGTGAGACTGGCACTTCAAGGGATGCTTCACAAGTGACCCACCCGGGGTAACCCTTGGCGCTGCAGCAAACCAAGCAAGCGTGACCGACACTTCAATGGTTGCTTCACCAGTGATCTACGCAGGGTAACCCTTGGCGCTGCAGGAAACTTAGCGTGTGGGACTGGCACTTCAAGGGATGCTTCACCAGTGACCCACCCGGCGTAACCCTTGGCGCTGCAGCAAACCAAGCGTGTGGGACCGGCACTTCAAGGGATGCTTCTCCACTGACCCACCCGGGGTAACCCTTGGTGATGCAGCAAACCGAGCATGCGGGACTGGCACTTCAAGGGATGCTTCACCAGTGACCCACCCGGGGTAACCCTTGGTGCTGCAGCAAATCAAGCTTGCGGGACCGGCACTACAAGGGATGCTTCACCAGTGACCCACCCGGGGTAACCCTTGGCGTTGCAGGAAACCAAGCATGCGGGACTGGCACTTCAAGGAATGCTTCACCAGTGACCCACCCGGGGTAACCCTTGGCGCTGCAGGAAACCTAGAGTGCAGGACTGGCACTTCAAGGGATGCGTCACCAGTGACCCATCCGGGGTAACCCTTGGCGCTGCAGCAAACCAAGCAAGCGTGACCGGCACTTCAATGGTTGCTTCACCAGTGATCCACGCAGGGTAACCCTTGGCGCTGCAGGAAACTTAGCGTGTGGGACTGGCACTTCAAGGGATGCTTCACCAGTGACCCACCCGGGGTAACCCTTGGCGCTGCAGCAAACCAAGCGTGCGGTACCGGCACTTCAATGGATGCTTCACCAGCAAATCACCCGGCGTAACCCTTGGCGCTGCAGGAAACCAAGCATGCGGGACTGGCATTTCAAGGGATGCTTCACCAGTGACCCACCCGGGGTAACCCTTGGTGCTGCAGCAAATCAAGCTTGCGGGACCGGCACTACAAGGGATGCTTCACCAGTGACCCACCCGGGGTAACCCTTGGCGCTGCAGGAAACCAAGCGTGCGGGACTGGCACTTCAAGGAATGCTTCACCAGTGACCCACCCGGGGTAACCCTTGGCGCTGCAGGAAACCAAGTGTGTGAGACTGGCACTTCAAGGGATGCTTCACCAGTGACCCACCCGGGGTAACCCTTGGTGCTGCAGGAAACCTAGAGTGCAGGACTGGCACTTCAAGGGATGCGTCACCAGTGACCCATCCGGGGTAACCCTTGGCGCTGCAGGAAACCACGCATGCGGGACCGGCACTTCAAGGGATGCTTCTCCACTGACCCACCCGGGGTAACCCTTGGTGATGCAGCAAATAAAGCTTGCGGGACCGGCACTACAAGGGATGCTTCACCAGTGACCCACCCGGGGTAACCCTTGGTGCTGCAGCAAACCGAGCATGACCGAGCATGCGGGGCTGGCACTTCAAGGGATGCTTCACCAGTGACCCACCCGGGGTAACCCTTGGTGCTGCAGCAAACTGAGCATGCGGGGCTGGCACTTTAAGGGATGCTTCACCAGTGACCCACCCGGGGTAACCCTTGGCACTGCAGCAAACCAAGCATGCGGGACCTGAACTTCAATGGATGCTTCACCAGTAACCGACCCTGGGTAACCCTTGGCGCTGCAGAAAACCAAGCGTGCAGGACTGGCACTTCAAGGAATGCTTCACCAATGACCCACCCGGGGTAACCCTTGGCGCTGCAGGAAACCAAGTGTGTGGGACCGGCACTTCAATGGATGCTTCACCAGTGACCCACCCGGGGTAACCCTTGGCGCTGCAGCAAACCAAGCGTGCGGGACCGGCACTTCAATGGATGCTTCACCAGCAACTCACCCGGCCTAACCCTTGGCGCTGCAGGAAACCAAGCATTCGGGACTGGCATTTCAAGGGATGCTTCACCAGTGACCCACCCAGGGTAACCCTTGGTGCTGCAGCAAATCAAGCTTGCGGGACCGGCACTACAAGGGATGCTTCACCAGTGACCCACCCGGGGTAACCCTTGGCGCTGCAGGAAACCAAGCGTGCGGGACTGGCACTTCAAGGAATGCTTCACCAGTGACCCACCCGGGGTAACCCTTGGCGCTGCAGGAAACCAAGCGTGCGGGACTGGCACTTCAAGGAATGCTTCACCAGTGACCCACCCGGGGTAACCCTTGGTGCTGCAGCAAACCAAGCATGCAGGGCTGGCACTTCAAGGGATGCTTCACCAGTGACCCACCCGGGGTAACCCTTGGTACTGCAGGAAACCTAGAGTGCAGGACTGGCACTTCAAGGGATGCGTCACCAGTGACCCATCCGGGGTAACCCTTGGCGCTGCAGCAAACCAAGCATGCGTGACCGGCACTTCAATGGATGCTTCACCAGTGACCCACCCAGGGTAACCCTTGGCGCTGCAGGAAACCAAGCGTGCGGGACTGGCACTTCAAGGAATGCTTCACCAGTGACCCACCCGGGGTAACCCTTGGCGCTGCAGGAAACCAAGTGTGTGAGACTGGCACTTCAAGGGATGCTTCACCAGTGACCCACCCGGGGTAAACCTTGGTGCTGCAGGAAACCTAGAGTGCAGGACTGGCACTTCAAGGGATGCTTCACCAGTGACCTGGGGTAACCCTTGGTGGTGCAGGAAACCAAGTGTGTGAGACTGGCACTTCAAGGGATGCTTCACCAGTGACCCACCCGGGGTAACCCTTGGTGATGCAGGAAACCTAGAGTGCAGGACTGGCACTTCAAGGGATGTGTCACCAGTGACCCATCCGGGGTAACCCTTGGCGCTGCAGCAAACCAAGCAAGCGTGACCGGCACTTCAATGGTTGCTTCACCAGTGATCCACGCAGGGTAACCCTTGGCGCTGCAGGAAACTTAGCGTGTGGGACTGGCACTTCAAGGGATGCTTCACCAGTGACCCACCCGGCGTAACCCTTGGCGCTGCAGCAAACCAAGCGTGTGGGACCGGCACTTCAAGGGATGCTTCTCCACTGACCCACCCGGGGTAACCCTTGGTGATGCAGCAAATAAGGCTTGCGGGACCGGCACTACAAGGGAGGCTTCACCAGTGACCCACCCGGGGTAACCCTTGGTGCTGCAGCAAACCGAGCATGCGGGACTGGCACTTCAAGGGATGCTACACCAGTGACCCACCCGGGGTAACCCTTGGTGGTGCAGCAAACCGAGCATGCGGGGCTGGCACTTCAAGGGATGCTTCACCAGTGACCCACCCGGGGTAACCCTTGGCACTGCAGCAAACCAAGCATGCGGGACCGGAACTTCAATGGATGCTTCACCAGTAACCGACCTGGGGTAACCCTTGGCGCTGCAGGAAACCAAGCGTGCAGGACTGGCACTTCAAGGAATGCTTCACCAGTGACCCACCCGGGGTAACCCTTGGCGCTGCAGGAAACCAAGTGTGTGGGACTGGCACTTCAAGGGATGCTTCACCAGTGACCCACCCGGGGTAACCCTTGGCGCTGCAGCAAACCAAGCGTGCGGGACCGGCACTTCAATGGATGCTTCACCAGCAACTCACCCGGCCTAACCCTTGGCGCTTCAGGAAACCAAGCATGCGGGACTGGCATTTCAAGGGATGCTTCACCAGTGACCCACCCGGGGTAACTCTTGGTGCTGCAGCAAATCAAGCTTGCGGGACCGGCACTACAAGGGATGCTTCACCAGTGACCCACCCGGGGTAACCCTTGGCGCTGCAGGAAACCAAGCGTGCGGGACTGGCACTTTAAGGAATGCTTCACCAGTGACCCACCCGGGGTAACCCTTGGCGCTGCAGGAAACCAAGTGTTTGGGACTGGCACTTCAAGGGATGCTTCACCAGTGACCCACCCGGGGTAACCCTTGGCGCTGCAGGAAACCAAGCGTGCGGGACTGGCACTTCAAGGAATGCTTCACCAGTGACCCACCCGGGGTAACCCTTGGTGCTGCAGGAAACCTAGAGTGCAGGACTGGCACTTCAAGGGATGCGTCACCAGTGACCCATCCGGGGTAACCCTTGGCGCTGCAGCAAACCACGCATGCGTGACCGGCACTTCAATGGATGCTTCACCAGTGACCCACCCAGGGTAACCCTTGGCGCTGCAGGAAACTTAGCATGTGGGACTGGCACTTCAAGGGATGCTTCACCAGTGACCCACCCGGCGTACCCCTTGGCGCTGCAGCAAACCAAGCGTGTGGGACCGGCACTTCAAGGGTTGCTTCTCCACTGACCCACCCGGGGTAACCCTTGGTGATGCAGCAAATAAAGCTTGCGGGACCGGCACTACAAGGGCTGCTTCACCAGTGACCCAGCCGGGGTAACCCTTGGTGCTGCAGCAAACCGAGCATGCGGGACTGGTACTTCAAGGGATGCTTCACCAGTGACCCACCCGGGGAAACCCTTGGTGGTGCAGCAAACCGAGCATGCGGGGCTGGCACTTCAAGGGATGCTTCACCAGTGACCCACCCGGGGTAACCCTTGGCACTGCAGCAAACCAAGCATGCGGGACCGGAACTTCAATGGATGCTTCACCAGTACCCGACCCGGGGTAACCCTTGGCGCTGCAGGAAACCAAGCGTGCAGGACTGGCACTTCAAGGAATGCTTCACCAGTGACCCACCCGGGGTAACCCTTGGTGGTGCAGCAAACCGAGCATGCGGGGCTGGCACTTCAAGGGATGCTTCACCAGTGACCCACCCGGGGTAACCCTTGGCGCTGCAGGAAACCAAGCGTGCGGGACCGGAACTTCAATGGATGCTTCACCAGTACCCGACCCGGGGTAACCCTTGGCGCTGCAGGAAACCAAGCATGCGGGACCGGCACTTCAATGGATGCTTCACCAGTGACCCACCCGGGGTAACCCTTGGCGCTGCAGGAAACCTAGGGTGCGGGACTGGCACTTCAAGGAATGCTTCACCAGTGACTCACCCGGGGTAACCCGTGGCGCTGCAGGAAACCAAGCGTGTGGGACCGGCACTTCAAGGGTTGCTTCTCCACTGACCCACCCGGGGTAACCCTTGGTGATGCAGCAAACCAAGCATGCGTGACCGGCACTTCAATGGATGCTTCACCAGTGACCCACCCAGGGTAACCCTTGGCGCTGCAGGAAACCAAGCGTGCGGGACTGGCACTTCAAGGAATGCTTCACCAGTGACCCACCCGGGGTAACCCTTGGCGCTGCAGGAAACCAAGTGTGTGAGACTGGCACTTCAAGGGATGCTTCACCAGTGACCCACCCGGGGTAAACCTTGGTGCTGCAGGAAACCTAGAGTGCAGGACTGGCACTTCAAGGGATGCTTCACCAGTGACCTGGGGTAACCCTTGGTGGTGCAGGAAACCAAGTGTGTGAGACTGGCACTTCAAGGGATGCTTCACCAGTGACCCACCCGGGGTAACCCTTGGTGATGCAGGAAACCTAGAGTGCAGGACTGGCACTTCAAGGGATGTGTCACCAGTGACCCATCCGGGGTAACCCTTGGCGCTGCAGCAAACCAAGCAAGCGTGACCGGCACTTCAATGGTTGCTTCACCAGTGATCCACGCAGGGTAACCCTTGGCGCTGCAGGAAACTTAGCGTGTGGGACTGGCACTTCAAGGGATGCTTCACCAGTGACCCACCCGGCGTAACCCTTGGCGCTGCAGCAAACCAAGCGTGTGGGACCGGCACTTCAAGGGATGCTTCTCCACTGACCCACCCGGGGTAACCCTTGGTGATGCAGCAAATAAGGCTTGCGGGACCGGCACTACAAGGGAGGCTTCACCAGTGACCCACCCGGGGTAACCCTTGGTGCTGCAGCAAACCGAGCATGCGGGACTGGCACTTCAAGGGATGCTACACCAGTGACCCACCCGGGGTAACCCTTGGTGGTGCAGCAAACCGAGCATGCGGGGCTGGCACTTCAAGGGATGCTTCACCAGTGACCCACCCGGGGTAACCCTTGGCACTGCAGCAAACCAAGCATGCGGGACCGGAACTTCAATGGATGCTTCACCAGTAACCGACCTGGGGTAACCCTTGGCGCTGCAGGAAACCAAGCGTGCAGGACTGGCACTTCAAGGAATGCTTCACCAGTGACCCACCCGGGGTAACACTTGGCGCTGCAGGAAACCAAGTGTGTGGGACTGGCACTTCAAGGGATGCTTCACCAGTGACCCACCCGGGGTAACCCTTGGCGCTGCAGCAAACCAAGCGTGCGGGACCGGCACTTCAATGGATGCTTCACCAGCAACTCACCCGGCCTAACCCTTGGCGCTTCAGGAAACCAAGCATGCGGGACTGGCATTTCAAGGGATGCTTCACCAGTGACCCACCCGGGGTAACTCTTGGTGCTGCAGCAAATCAAGCTTGCGGGACCGGCACTACAAGGGATGCTTCACCAGTGACCCACCCGGGGTAACCCTTGGCGCTGCAGGAAACCAAGCGTGCGGGACTGGCACTTTAAGGAATGCTTCACCAGTGACCCACCCGGGGTAACCCTTGGCGCTGCAGGAAACCAAGTGTTTGGGACTGGCACTTCAAGGGATGCTTCACCAGTGACCCACCCGGGGTAACCCTTGGCGCTGCAGGAAACCAAGCGTGCGGGACTGGCACTTCAAGGAATGCTTCACCAGTGACCCACCCGGGGTAACCCTTGGTGCTGCAGGAAACCTAGAGTGCAGGACTGGCACTTCAAGGGATGCGTCACCAGTGACCCATCCGGGGTAACCCTTGGCGCTGCAGCAAACCACGCATGCGTGACCGGCACTTCAATGGATGCTTCACCAGTGACCCACCCAGGGTAACCCTTGGCGCTGCAGGAAACTTAGCATGTGGGACTGGCACTTCAAGGGATGCTTCACCAGTGACCCACCCGGCGTACCCCTTGGCGCTGCAGCAAACCAAGCGTGTGGGACCGGCACTTCAAGGGTTGCTTCTCCACTGACCCACCCGGGGTAACCCTTGGTGATGCAGCAAATAAAGCTTGCGGGACCGGCACTACAAGGGCTGCTTCACCAGTGACCCAGCCGGGGTAACCCTTGGTGCTGCAGCAAACCGAGCATGCGGGACTGGTACTTCAAGGGATGCTTCACCAGTGACCCACCCGGGGAAACCCTTGGTGGTGCAGCAAACCGAGCATGCGGGGCTGGCACTTCAAGGGATGCTTCACCAGTGACCCACCCGGGGTAACCCTTGGCACTGCAGCAAACCAAGCATGCGGGACCGGAACTTCAATGGATGCTTCACCAGTACCCGACCCGGGGTAACCCTTGGCGCTGCAGGAAACCAAGCGTGCAGGACTGGCACTTCAAGGAATGCTTCACCAGTGACCCACCCGGGGTAACCCTTGGTGGTGCAGCAAACCGAGCATGCGGGGCTGGCACTTCAAGGGATGCTTCACCAGTGACCCACCCGGGGTAACCCTTGGCGCTGCAGGAAACCAAGCGTGCGGGACCGGAACTTCAATGGATGCTTCACCAGTACCCGACCCGGGGTAACCCTTGGCGCTGCAGGAAACCAAGCATGCGGGACCGGCACTTCAATGGATGCTTCACCAGTGACCCACCCGGGGTAACCCTTGGCGCTGCAGGAAACCTAGGGTGCGGGACTGGCACTTCAAGGAATGCTTCACCAGTGACTCACCCGGGGTAACCCGTGGCGCTGCAGGAAACCAAGCGTGTGGGACCGGCACTTCAAGGGTTGCTTCTCCACTGACCCACCCGGGGTAACCCTTGGTGATGCAGCAAACCAAGCATGCGTGACCGGCACTTCAATGGATGCTTCACCAGTGACCCACCCAGGGTAACCCTTGGTGCTGCAGGAAACCTAGAGTGCAGGACTGGCACTTCAAGGGATGCGTCACCAGTGACCCATCCGGGGTAACCCTTGGCGCTGCAGCAAACCAAGCAAGCGTGACCGGCACTTCAATGGTTGCTTCACCAGTGATCCACGCAGGGTAACCCTTGGCGCTGCAGAAAACTTAGCGTGTGGGACTGGCACTTCAAGGGATGCTTCACCAGTGACCCACCCGGCGTAACCCTTGGCGCTGCAGCAAACCAAGCGTGTGGGACCGGCACTTCAAGGGATGCTTCTCCACTGACCCACCCGGGGTAACCCTTGGTGATGCAGCAAATAAAGCTTGCGGGACCGGCACTACAAGGGATGCTTCACCAGTGACCCACCCGGGGTAATCCTTGGTGCTGCAGCAAACCGAGCATGCGGGACTGGCACTTCAAGGGATGCTACACCAGTGACCCACCCGGGGTAACCCTTGGTGGTGCAGCAAACCGAGCATGTGGGGCTGGCACTTCAAGGGATGCTTCACCAGTGACCCACCCGGGGTAACCCTTGGCACTGCAGTAAACCAAGCATGCGGGACCGGAACTTCAATGGATGCTTCACCAGTACCCGACCCGGGGTAACCCTTGGCGCTGCAGGAAACCAAGCGTGCAGGACTGGCACTTCAAGGAATGCTTCACCAGTGACCCACCCGGGTTAACCCTTGGCGCTGCAGGAAACCAAGTGTGTGGAACTGGCACTTCAAGGGATGCTTCACCAGTGACCCACCCGGGGTAACCCTTGGCGCTGCAGCAAACCAAGCGTGCGGGACCGGCACTTCAATGGATGCTTCACCAGTAACCGACCCGGGGTAACCCTTGGCGCTGCAGCAAACCAAGCGTGCGGGACCGGCACTTCAATGGATGCTTCACCAGCAACTCACCCGGCCTAACCCTTGGCGGTGCAGGAAACCAAGCATGCGGGACTGGCATTTCAAGGGATGCTTCACCAGTGACCCACCCGGGGTAACCCTTGGTGCTGCAGCAAATCAAGCTTGCGGGACCGGCACTACAAGGGATGCTTCACCAGTGACCCACCCGGGGTAACCCTTGGCGCTGCAGGAAACCAAGCGTGCGGGACTGGCACTTCAAGGAATGCTTCACCAGTGACCCACCCGGGGTAACCCTTGGCGCTGCAGGAAACCAAGTGTGTGGGACTGGCACTTCAAGGGATGCTTCACCAGTGACCCACCCGGGGTAACCCTTGGCGCTGCAGCAAACCAAGCGTGCGGGACCGGCACTTCAATGGATGCTTCACCAGCAACTCACCCGGCCTAACCCTTGGCGGTGCAGGAAACCAAGCATGCGGGACTGGCATTTCAAGGGTTGCTTCACCAGTGACCCACCCGGGGTAACCCTTGGTGCTGCAGCAAATCAAGCTTGCGGGACCGGCACTACAAGGGAAGCTTCAACTGTGACCCACCCGGGGTAACCCTTGGCGCTGCAGGAAACCAAGCGTGCGGGACTGGCACTTCAAGGAATGCTTCACCAGTGACCCACCCGGGGTAACCCTTGGCGCTGCAGGAAACTTAGCGTGTGGGACTGGCATTTCAAGGGTTGCTTCACCAGTGACCCACCCGGGGTAACCCTTGGTGCTGCAGCAAATCAAGCTTGCGGGACCGGCACTACAAGGGATGCTTCACCAGTGACCCACCCGGGGTAACCCTTGGCGCTGCAGGAAACCAAGCGTGCGGGACTGGCACTTGAAGGAATGCTTCACCAGTGACCCACCCGGGGTAACCCTTGGCGCTGCAGGAAACCAAGTGTTTGGGACTGGCACTTCAAGGGATGCTTCACCAGTGACCCACCCGGGGTAACCCTTGGTGCTGCAGGAAACCTAGAGTGCAGGACTGGCACTTCAAGGGATGCGTCACCAGTGACCCATCCGGGGTAACCCTTGGCGCTGCAGCAAACCACGCATGCGTGACCGGCACTTCAATGGATGCTTCACCAGTGACCCACCCAGGGTAACCCTTGGCGCTGCAGGAAACTTAGCATGTGGGACTGGCACTTCAAGGGATGCTTCACCAGTGACCCACCCGGCGTAACCCTTGGCGCTGCAGCAAACCAAGCGTGTGGGACCGGCACTTCAAGGGTTGCTTCTCCACTGACCCACCCGGGGTAACCCTTGGTGATGCAGCAAATAAAGCTTGCGGCACCG
The DNA here is from genome assembly GCF_964261635.1 of Lissotriton helveticus. Lineage (NCBI taxonomy): Eukaryota > Metazoa > Chordata > Amphibia > Caudata > Salamandridae > Lissotriton > Lissotriton helveticus. The sequence goes on along the minus strand of NC_136061.1, from coordinate 40,018,386 downwards.
GCACTACAAGGGCTGCTTCACCAGTGACCCAGCCGGGGTAACCCTTGGTGCTGCAGCAAACCGAGCATGCGGGACTGGCACTTCAAGGGATGGTTCACCAGTGACCCAGCCGGGGTAATCCTTGGTGCTGCAGCAAACCGAGCATGCGGGGCTGGCACTTCAAGGGATGCTTCACCAGTGACCCACCCGGGGTAACCCTTGGTGCTGCAGGAAACCTAGAGTGCATGACTGGCACTTCAAGGGATGCGTCACCAGTGACCCATCCGGGGTAACCCTTGGCGCTGCAGCAAACCACGCATGCGTGACCGGCACTTCAATGGATGCTTCACCAGTGACCCACCCAGGGTAACCCTTGGCGCTGCAGGAAACTTAGCATGTGGGACTGGCACTTCAAGGGATGCTTCACCAGTGACCCACCCGGCGTAACCCTTGGCGCTGCAGCAAACCAAGCGTGTGGGACCGGCACTTCAAGGGTTGCTTCTCCACTGACCCACCCAGGGTAACCCTTGGTGATGCAGCAAATAAAGCTTGCGGCACCGGCACTATAAGGGCTGCTTCACCAGTGACCCAGCCGGGGTAACCCTTGGTGCTGCAGCAAACCGAGCATGCGGGACTGGCACTTCAAGGGATGGTTCACCAGTGACCCAGCCGGGGTAATCCTTGGTGCTGCGGCAAACCGAGCATGCGGGGCTGGCACTTCAAGGGATGCTTCACCAGTGACCCACCCGGGGTAACCCTTGGCACTGCAGCAAACCAAGCATGCGGGACCGGCACTTCAAGGGATGCGTCACCAGTGACCCATCCGGGGTAACCCTTGGCGCTGCAGCAAACCACGCATGCGTGACCGGCACTTCAATGGATGCTTCACCAGTGACCCACCCAGGGTAACCCTTGGCGCTGCAGGAAACTTAGCATGTGGGACTGGCACTTCAAGGGATGCTTCACCAGTGACCCACCCGGCGTAACCCTTGGCGCTGCAGCAAACCAAGCGTGTGGGACCGGCACTTCAAGGGTTGCTTCTCCACTGACCCACCCGGGGTAACCCTTGGTGATGCAGCAAATAAAGCTTGCGGCACCGGCACTTAAAGGGATGGTTCACCAGTGACCCAGCCGGGGTAATCCTTGGTGCTGCAGCAAACCGAGCATGCGGGGCTGGCACTTCAAGGGATGCTTCACCAGTGACCCACCTGGGGTAACCCTTGGCACTGCAGCAAACCAAGCATGCGGGACCGGCACTTCAATGGATGCTTCACCAGTGACCCACCCAGGGTAACCCTTGGCGCTGCAGGAAACTTAGCATGTGGGACTGGCACTTCAAGGGATGCTTCACCAGTGACCCACCCGGCGTAACCCTTGGCGCTGCAGCAAACCAAGCGTGTGGGACCGGCACTTCAAGGGTTGCTTCTCCACTGACCCACCCGGGGTAACCCTTGGTGATGCAGCAAATAAAGCTTGCGGCACCGGCACTACAAGGGCTGCTTCACCAGTGACCCAGCCGGGGTAACCCTTGGTGCTGCAGCAAACCGAGCATGCGGGACTGGCACTTCAAGGGATGGTTCACCAGTGACCCAGCCGGGGTAATCCTTGGTGCTGCAGCAAACCGAGCATGCGGGGCTGGCACTTCAAGGGATGCTTCACCAGTGACCCACCCGGGGTAACCCTTGGTGCTGCAGGAAACCTAGAGTGCAGGACTGGCACTTCAAGGGATGCGTCACCAGTGACCCATCCGGGGTAACCCTTGGCGCTGCAGCAAACCACGCATGCGTGACCGGCACTTCAATGGATGCTTCACCAGTGACCCACCCAGGGTAACCCTTGGCGCTGCAGGAAACTTAGCATGTGGGACTGGCACTTCAAGGGATGCTTCACCAGTGACCCACCCGGCGTAACCCTTGGCGCTGCAGCAAACCAAGCGTGTGGGACCGGCACTTCAAGGGTTGCTTCTCCACTGACCCACCCGGGGTAACCCTTGGTGATGCAGCAAATAAAGCTTGCGGCACCGGCACTACAAGGGCTGCTTCACCAGTGACCCAGCCGGGGTAACCCTTGGTGCTGCAGCAAACCGAGCATGCGGGACTGGCACTTCAAGGGATGGTTCACCAGTGACCCAGCCGGGGTAATCCTTGGTGCTGCAGCAAACCGAGCATGCGGGGCTGGCACTTCAAGGGATGCTTCACCAGTGACCCACCCGGGGTAACCCTTGGCACTGCAGCAAACCAAGCATGCGGGACCGGCACTTCAATGGATGCTTCACCAGTGACCCACCCGGGGTAACCCTTGGCGCTGCAGGAAACCTAGGGTGCGGGACTGGCACTTCAAGGAATGCTTCACCAGTGACTCACCCGGGGTAACCCTTGGTGCTGCAGCAAACCAAGCGTGCGGGACCGGCACTTCAATGGATGCTTCACCAGTAACCCACCCGGGGTAACCCGTGGCGCTGCAGGAAACCAAGCGTGCGGACTGGCACTTCAAGGAATGCTTCACCAGTGACCCACCCGGGGTAACCCTTGGCGCTGCAGCAAACCAAGCGTGCGGGACCGGCACTTCAATGGATGCTTCACTAGTAACCCACTTGGGGTAACCCTTGGCGCTGCAGGAAACCAAGCGTACGGGACTGGCACTTCAAGGGATGCTTCACCCAGTGACCCGGGGTAACCTTTGGCACTGCAGCAAACCAAACATGCAAGACTGGCACTTCAAGGGATGCTTCACCAGTGACCCAGGGTAACCCTATGCGCTGCAGCAAACCAAGCATGGGGGACTGGCACTTCAATGGATGCTTCATCCAATGACCCACCCGGGGTCATCCTTGGCGCTGCAGCAAACCAAGCGTGTGGGACTGGCACTTCAAGGGATGCTTCACCCAGTGACCCGGGGTAACCCTTGGGGCTGCAGGAAACCAAGCATGCGGGACTGGCACTTCAAGGGATGCTTCACCCAGTGACCCACCCGGGGGCACAGGAGCGTGACAGGACTGTGAGAGCAGGCGAGGCTAAGGGAACACGTCCAGCCACGTAACCAGGGCACAGATGCCCCACAGTACACAAACGGGCCCTTCCTTGCTTTATTATTTGCATTTCTTCTGTACCGCTCGGTTCCGTCCATCCAGCCAATGGGGGGTCTACGCATGCCACGAATGAAGGAGGGGCTGCTGTGCGGCTCGCTGGCACGGGGCAATGATTGTGAGTAACCAGAGCACTGCATCAAACCATGGATGCAGACTAGAAACACAGAACTCCCCATCACCCCAGTTACATCAACAAAGAACCAATGAGAACCCTTAGACACATCAGAGAGGGACACATACAATGAACACAACCACTATAAGGAATTGTGGCAAAAACACAATATACATATGTGCAATAGACTATGTAGAAACCTAGAGAATCTAAAAAACATTCTTTACACCATCTTGTAGGCGTAGAGGCACACCCCCTACATGCTGGGCTCTCACAACGCTGTACCCCCATAAACGCCCTCTCTTCGGACTCCTCCTTGAATAATGATAGCTCCCACTTCCAATCACCCACTTACCACTCCCCTCCTAAGACCCCACCTCCCCTGACCCCCCAAACTCTCTCCCCCTGTCCCAACCACTCTCGTACTCCACCGTCCTTTCCCCTCAAGCACCCACCTCACCGGAAACTCTGTGCCCCCTGAACCAACTAACCCCTACACCGACACTTAGCAGCTCCATCACCCCTCACTCCTCACCTACCACCCAATCTCCCCACCCACACAACGGACCACCTTCCGCAACTAATCAAGACCACTCCCTTTCCCCAGACCATATTCCTCTTTTCTCCTACGCCCCTTCTATCCCTCCCCGTAACCGGATCTAATTTGACTATTGTTAGAAATGGGATCCCTGGCTGGCCAGGGCTTGCGCCAAAGTCAGTCAGAGACCACCACTCCTACGTCAGGGCAAGGGAGTCACACGCCAAGATAACCCCTGCTCACCCCCTTGGTAACGTAGCACGAGCAGCAAGGCTAAACTCGGAGGCAATGTGAGTTACGTGTTTGCGCACGCACCCCCAGCAACAACACCCAAGGCCCACCAGAAAGAAAACTCCACACAAAGTTATGTATAAAAATAGCCTTTGTATTACACCAAAACACATTAGATAAAAACACACACTTTACAATGTGCCAACAGGCACGGGCAGAATTTACAGGGGATATGTACAAGACAGGTCCGCCTGGACCACTGTCAGGAATAGACACTTTTAGCACTATGATACTTGTTAGGATTAGCACTTAGAACATAGAATATAATCACTTTAGCACAAAATAGGACATAAAGCACACAACCAATTACCACTGGTGACCGGTAAGTACCCCCCACGCAACCCTAACCACCTTAGGAAAATATTGCACAGGGAACCAGGACCTCCCTAGCAACACCTGTACTAGGAGAAAAACAACCACCTAAGTATCACCATACATTTAGGAGTATAGGCATAGGAACATTACACATGATGCAACATTACACATGATGCATCAACAACACATTCAGAGGTGCAGGAACAGAACAATTGTGCAGAAATCACATATGTCACCACCTGCGACTGTTCCTAGGCCAACTGGCCTTGTGGGGGCTAGGACGCCCTGTGTCCCAAAGTCAGGGGGGCCTAAACGTAGCAGCTGCCCATGAAGTGCTGGGCAGCTGTGGAGACAATGAGGCCAACACTGAGCCTCTCAGGCTCTGAGCAACAATGACTGTCCCCTGAGTCCCTCTGGGCTCTAAACAAAGGACTGGCCCCTTGGAGCCTCGCTGGGCTCAAAACCACAATGTGGGCAGGGTGGGAGCGGCCCGCTGCCTTCTGGGGCCGCTCTAAGTGAAAAGGTGCCCCCTGAGCCTCCGCGGCTCTAAAGAAAGAAATGCCCCCACGGGTGGGCACCGGCGAAGGACAAGGGAAGCGCTCTCAAGCGCTAAGGACAAGAGAAAAGCGCTCCCAGGCGCTATAAGTAAAATACAGCGCTCCAGCAAAGTTCTGGAGGCAGGCAGGGGGGCAAGGCTGGGCCCAGAGCCAGCTCACTGGGCCTCCAGGCAGGGAGGCAGTCCAAGTGGCGGTCCTCCTGGCGCTCAACAGCAACAGCCCCCCTCAGCAAAAGGATCCTGGAAGAGAGAACAGATTGTAAGGGGACACAGCCCCTTTTTATACATTAAAATCCTTTGTCTGGCTTCAGGGTGCTGCTGGTTTGTGAGCACTCTTGATGTGCTCAGCCCCTAACTCTATTCACTGGCAGGGCTAGGGTCGTTAGATGCACCACAGGGGGCGGAGCCAGCATTGGGTGGGGAAAGCCCAGCCCTATTCAGGACCCAGGTGCTCTCCTCCCCAGCCATCAGCATGCTAAACTCCACACTCACCACTGGGCAGACCCATCATGACTCATGGAGCCTGGCACCCCAGCCAGCTCCAGCCAATCACACGCCAGCACATCCACTGCACAGACAGGCACACTTCTAGAAGTGGAACTCCCACATTAGACACATACACGCGGCATACATCATTGCGCAGCACTCAATAACACGAGTCCGCACATACCAGACTCGAGCCTGCACTCCCCACGCATCAGGAACTACCAGGGACACATACATTCCCCATGCATTCCTATGGGAGGGCAGGCCTATCTCACCACCTGCACTCAGAGTGCGCACGCACTTTCCACTGGGACACCGTGAAAGTGCGCAGAAACCAAAAATCACTACTACTGGGTCACCATTTAAAGCAAAAAAGTTTAGGGGTGAACCTGCCAAATGGCCAAGTCCAACAACTATTGAACCCTTCCCAACTCCCAGCCCCATCGTCCTCCACCACACATCTCCTTCCCATCTCCTCCCTCACACAATAGCCCACCCTCCGCAAATAATACAGACTGCACCCTCTCGACACCTCACCTCACCTTAATTGCCCAGAGCCTACAAAACATTGAACGTGACCTTTCTAACTTAACTACTGTACTGGCCTGACTCAGGAAAGATTTTGTCCTCCTCAGTGCCAAAACCCTCCCCCACCATAAATCCCCCTCCCACCCTCCCTCAAAAATCCCTCACACCACACACAACAGGTGGAGATCGCTCCCTCTCCACTGTGGTACGCACAGACCTCACCGCACCTCTAACCATCTCTCCCCGTCTGACCTCGCCGACTTATGCAGCTCCTACCTTCCTAATGTACCAACCACAAACCCTCCACTCCCCCGCGCCTCCATCCCTGTTATCATAGGTACTAATAGAACCCCTTCCTCACCAGCTTTTCCCAGACCACCGCCCCAGCTCACAAACCCTCCACTCCCCTATGCTCCAACCCTGTTATTATAGGTACAAATAGAGCCCCCTCCTCCTCAGCTTTCCGTAGACCACTGACCCAACTCACGTCAATCCCCTCGTGCCCACCCTCCATATACAACCCCACACCACTGAAGTGCATACTCGTCAACTGCCGATCGGATCCGCTGTTTTACACGCCATGGAAATTTTGGAAACAATCCTGAGTGAATCCATTGATATCGCATTCCTCACAGATCCCTGGCTAAATGGCCACTCAACGAGCATACTTGACCTACTCTCTCCTCCTGGAGACTCTATTCCTAGGAAAAATAGACCAGACAGAGTGGGGGGTGGTCTCGCCATTATCTTTAAAAATGATTTTCAGATATCCCTTGTCACTAACCCAGGGTACTCCTCCTGCGAATACCTGGAAGCTGAACTGTCAACTCAAAACTCCCTTCCGAATCCACCTACACAACATCTATTGCCCCCCGGGACCACCACAGCCCTTCACTGAGGACTTATCTGAGCTCCTGATGGAATCTGCATTATCCAACTCATAAAATCTCTTTCTTGGGGATCTTAACCTCCATTGGAACGATACCAATGACCCCACTATCTCCCTCCTCACCACTCTCCTTGAGATCAGTGAACTCAAACAACTGTGCTTATCCCCAACACACACCAAAGGTTCCATACTTGACGTCATTCTATTAACGAAGATCTGACCACCATGACCAATATCATCCCCATTGACTGGTATGACCATCACCTTATACTGTTCATTATACTAAATGTATCCCCCAGATGCTCTACAATCTAAACTCCAAGCTCAACTCCTTCTCATTCCCCACTCACAAAATGTAAATGAGCTCACTGAACTCTTCAATAATACTGTCACTGGTATTCTTGACGAACTGGCCCCGCCTAAACTCAAAAACCAAAGAAACTCCCCCTCAAACTATTGGTTTAATACCGAGATTAATAATGAAAGACGGACACTCAGACTAGCGGAAAGAACCTGGAGACACCAGCCCTCTCCCTCCCATCTTGCACGTCTCAGACGTGCTAGATCCACGTACAAAAACACATCCTCAAGCAAAAGGCATCCTTGTTCCGCACTCAACTTGATTGTGCCAAAAACAGGCCCAGGGAACTCTTCAATATCATTTGTAACTAAACTTCCCCAGCACCTCCTAAAATGACAGCCTCCTCAGCCAGATGCGACAAAATTGTCCATTTCTTCTTGGAAAAATTGCCAAAATTGATCAATCCTTCCTTCCCACACAACCACCCTCAAACCCGCTCCCTAACGACCCCTCTCACCTACCCACTTCTCTACCCCCCAACCACTCCACTGGCCTCCGTGCTACCCCTTCACCCGGCTACCAACTCCCCTAACTCAAAGCTAAAAAACAATGCATCCTTGCTCAATTTCCTCCCCGTCACTGAGCTAGAAGGCCTCAATATAATTGGTAATCTTAAACCGTCCTCCCACATAAAAGACCCCGTACCCTCCAACCTTGTCCCTACCCTTAAGCACATCATCGCCCCATTCTGGCCCAAAATCATCAACACCTCTCTCTCCACGGGCTGTGTCCCCACTTCCTTCAACTTGGACAAATCACGCCCATAATTAAAAATCCTAATGCTGACCAAAATGACCTAAACAATTCCGCCCTATCACCAACCTCCCCCTTCTCTCAAAGGTCCTTAAAAAATGTGTCCTACTGCAACTTGACAAACACATCAAAAACTTCAACCTACTTGACCCTCTTCAGTCTGGCTTCAGGAAAAGCTGCATCACCGAAACGGCAATGCTCAATGTCATAGATGACATCCTGCAATCACTTGATAATAGCGAGACCTGCCTTATTATCCTCCTTGATCTCGCAGCAGCGTTCGATACAGTCAATCATTCAGCCCTACTTAATGTTCTTAGAACCCGGCCTTAATGACACCGCCTTCAAACGGTTCACCTCTTACCTTCGAACACCGAACTCAGCAGATCAAAATTCAAAATTGTCTCTCTAAACCCACTCCAGTCTCCCTTGGAGTCCCCCAAGGATCTATTCTTTCTCCTTCCCTCTTTAACCTATTTATGGAACCCCTCACTCTCATTCTTAAACAAGCAGGTATCAACTACAACCTATACGCTGATAACACCCAAATCTATTACAACAATAAAACTCATGCTGACATCTTTCACCTGAACAGCACCCTTTACAAGATCCAATCCTGGTTCCATTCAAATCATCTCAAACTAAACCCTAATAAAACTGAAATCATTCTTTTCTCCCCTAAAAAGAACCCTCTCCCAGGTCAATCATGGATTTCAGACCTTAACGCACTCAACTGCTCACTCACACTGTCAAACTCCGTCAAATCTCTTGGCATTACTATCGACAACATCCTCACCCTTAACGTTTACATCAAAAACTCTGCCAAAGAAGCCCTCTTCACTCTCCGTCACCTCAAGAAAATTAAACCATTCATACCCACTGATGATTTCAAACTTGCAGTTCAATCATTTGTTATTTCACGTATTGACTATGGCAAGTCCATCCTCAACGGAATCCCCAAGGTCCACCTTGCCCCAATTAAAGCTGTGCTCAACCTTGCAGCCAGGCTCATCACCGACCGCAAATGCTTCGATCATATCTCCCCAGCTCTCAAAGCTCTTAAATGGCTCCCTATTGAAGGGAGATCAGCTTAGAAGACTGCCTGCATTACTCATAAAGCCCTCCACCACAACACTCCGCAGTACCTCTCCAAGAAACTCCTCATCGCTGGTACCACTCATCCTCTGCGAAGCACCAACACCCTCCTCCTAATCCCTCCTCTGCATAAAAAGAAAACCACACATTCTCGCTCCTTCTCTGGCAATGCCCCTACTATCTGGAATACCTTCCCAAAAAACCTGTGCTGTAACCCCTCCTATGCCAGTTTAAAAAAAGACCTCAAAACCCACCTCCTTAACTACTATTGGGATCCTAACATGGGCCCGACTCTCTTTTCACCATACCATATTTGTTTCAGTAATATATGTCACTCTTCCTGTACTCCACTTTTCCTAAATTACTTGTTAATGTATTGCTCCAGCTCCTGTTTTATTCCTTCTTGATTTGCAATTATGTTGTTTTTTACTTTGATATTTCACACTGCTTTCTCTGTTTTTATGCTTTGTTACCATGTTTGCCTTATACTATCTTGATCATGTAAAGCGCTCTGATACCTCTGGGTGTAGCCAGCGTTATATAAAACATTAAAAATAAAAATAAATAAATACATAAATAAATAAAAAATGCATTGGGTATCCCGCTTGCATCTGGGGGTGCCCCTCATTGAATCTGGACTTACGGCCTGTTCAAGTTCCAGAACCCCCAGTCACTTGTTTTCACAGCATTGGTGAGCACTTTTATAATTTGAATTTGATTGACTAAACTTAGGTTCTTTACCATCCTTCCGAGGGGTATAAAATCTCACCCAGCCACCTACATGCACCACAGGGGTCCCACATCCTTCCTCAGGTCATACCACTTCGATCTCTTCAACACCTTCTCTCTTGGCTTCTCCTTCCATCCTTTAGTTCACCCAACTTCGTTGTCCACCAACATCCTTTTCTCAGAAGCCCCCATGGGAATCACCTGAGTATTGGCCATTCTGCTTCTGAATAACTGGAAAGGGACTTCCCCTAATGAAGAATGTGGGGTGAACTGAAACTCACACGCCTTTTCCCTCTGTTGTTTTCCAGTTTACACCTCACACCAAGGCTTGTTGTAAGGTGTTTTTCAGCACTTTTATAAACCTTTCCAACACACCATTACTCTCTGAGGGGTAAAGAGTCAGCTTCTTATATTTTATTCCTCTAAATCTCAGAAACTCCTCAACCGCACACGAGTGGAGTTGCACCCCATTGTCGAGAGCAGTGTCGAAGAAAAACCTTTCTTCTCAAACAATTCCTCCAAAAAATGTATGACTACTTCTGATTCCACTGAACTCCCCACCTTGATTTCAGGCCAGCGTGAAAACATGTTCACACAAAGAAGAACATAGCGGCCATAGACTTTATCCTCACCAGCCATGAAAGGGCCAGGCCCATAAGTTCTGGACTTATTCTAGAATCACAATCCGATGGTTCTTTTCAGCAGCATATAAGCGTAGAGGGGAGAAAGTCATTATTAATGCCAATCGATTCAACGTGAAACTCCCTGGACACATAGTAACCATGGACAACTATGTCAAGTTAGTTAATTTATTGTAGAGCCAAAAATAACTGGACATGAAGTCATCTCAAAACAAGAGTGTAAAAGTACATTGGAATCCGCACAAAGCCAAATCTGCGAATAAAGTTGAGACGATGCAACATGCACAAAACAATTAATTCAAGAAATAGGATGAGGAGGATCAGAAAGTACAAGTCCAAGTTTCCCTGCTTCAAGGGTTGACGGAAATAAAGCATCAGTCTATCCTACTATACCACTACCATGGCATCCCTATTTAAGCATTCTGAGGAAAAGGAAATGAAGACATGTCTGCATGGGGAGTCTCCCTAAGAAGTCTCTCAACCAGCGATGGGTCGGATAGCATAAAGCTGTTGAGACAGAGCTTGCTGTAAGGTGCTCTCTCTCCGAATCCAGAGAAGAAGTGGGGGCCTTTCCCTACTTGCAACGTCCCAATATTACAACAGTCCTTGCGGGTCACGTCATCCGCTCTGAACACGACCGCATAGGTAACTTTCCATGGGATAGCGGTGTTCCTGAGCTGCAACGTGCCGGCCTTGATTACCAGGCCTTCTCCAGTGTGAAATAGAACTTATTGAATAGATCTTATTGAATTTGGTTTGCGATATGTCTTCTACTCTCCTGGCCTAACTAGTAAAATAAAGACATTATCCTAGCTAACAAGGACGCTTCTTCCACCTGCAATGAAAAACGTGAGAAAGAACAGATTCCAAGGCACACATGAAAGTCAACTATTTATTCCAAAGCAAGAGCTTCCAGGGAAGTTGCGTTCCAGGCCCACACGATTCTGCTAACATAAGGGAATAGCATATGAGCTTCACAAAATCTCATCAGAAATAGGGCACAATTAATATTCTTACCTACATGTAAACAACGATATTAATAAACACATTAAACAAATGAATGATTGTCCTGCCTGACACCAATTTATTCAAGTTATTATTTTCTGCTGGTTTCATTAAATGTTTACGTTAATTATTCATATTACGAATCAATGGCCTAAATACATCATGATTCACATTATTACGTTTGACACTACTAACACTTCATGTTATTACAACAAAGGAATTTATGCAGGTCCACTCTACACGTGTGCATATAATCGACCCCTACAAAGAAAATGAGATTTCTACTACATCAGATCCAAGGCAAAGGCAATATAAGACCAGACACCATCCGCCCGCTCCCTCAACACCATGGGTTGTGGCCTACACTTCAGTACTTCATCACTGCGTGAGGACTCCACACATTTTCTCACCTCTCTCAATACTCAAGTCGATACTGCCGGCCTCCAATAGCCTTCTCTGACCTTCTCCTTCAATCAATCAATCAAGAATTTGTAGAGCGCACGACTTACCCGTGAGGGTCTCAAGGCACTTAGGGAAAAAAGGGGGAGTGCTACTGGTCAAACAGCCAGGTCTTGAGTATCTTCCTGAAGGTCGGCAGGTCTTGGATCTGTCGTAGGCTCAGTGGGAGGGTGTTCCAGGTCTTGGCGGCGAGGTGGGACAAGGATCTGCCGCCGGTGGTTGTTCTTCAGATGCGAGGGACGGTGGCGATGGCGCGGTCGGCGGAACGGAGCTGGCGGTTGGGGATGTAGAAGAAGAGTCGTCTTTTGAGGTAGGTTGGGCCGGTCTTGTGGAGTGCCTTGTGTGCGTGGATGAGGAGCTTGAAGGAAATCTTCTTGTTGATGTGGTGCCAGTGCAGGTTTCTCTGGTCTGGGGTGATGTGGCTGTGGCATGGTTCGTCAAGCATCAGGCGTGCAGAGGCGTTTTGAATGCGTTGCAATCGTTTGATGAGCTTGGCTGGGGCTCCCACGTAGAGGGCGTTTCCATAGTCAAGTCTGCTACTGACGAGGGCCTGGGTGACTTTTCTTCTTGTATCTGTCAGGATCCACCTGTAGATCTTACGGAGCATGCAGAGGGTGTTGAAGCAGGAGGAGGAGACTGCGTTGACTTGCTTGGTCATGGAGAGTGTTGAGTCAAGGATAACTCCCAGGTGGCGTGCATGGTCGGTGGATGTTGGGGCTGCTCCCAGTGGCGTCGGCCACCAGGAGTCATCCCAGGCTAAAGGGTTGGAGCCGAGGATGAGGACCTCAGTCTTGTCCAAGTTCAGCTTCAGTCGGCTGATCTTCATCCAGTCGGCGATGGCCTTCATTCCTTCGTGGAGGTTGGTTTTTGTGGTGAAGGGGTCCTCACTGAGGGAGAGGATCAGTTGAGTGTCGTCAGCGTAGGAGAATATGTTGAGGTTGAGCTGTCGGGCGACTTGTGCGAGTGGGCCATGTAGATGTTGAACAGTGTCGGGCTGAGGGATGATCCCTTGGGTACGCCGCAGATGATCTTGAAGGCTTTGGATCGGATTGGGGGGAGGTGGTCCATTCCAGGGCATTGTCTCGGATCCCTGTGCCTTGGGGGTGTGTGTGTAGTGGGCAGTGGCAGATGGTGTCAAAGGCGGCGGAGAGGTCCAGGAGGATGAGGGCCGCGGTCTCACCGCTGTCTAGCAGGGTCCTGATGTCGTTGGTGGCGGTGATGAGGGCAGTCTCGGTGCTGTGGTTGCTGCGGAACCCTGACTGGGATGGGTCCAGGATGCTGTTTTCTTTGAGGTATCTGGTTAGCTGTCTGTTGACGATCTTCTCAATGACCTTGGCTGGGAACGGAAGCAGGGAGATGGGCCGGAAGTTCTTGAGGTCTCTTGGGTCCGCCTTGGGTTTTTTGAGTAGGGCATTGATCTCGGCGTGTTTCCAGTTCTCTGGGAAGGTCGCGGTCTCAAAGGAGAGATTGATGTAGTTGTTTGGCCAATGCCCATGTGGCTTCCGTTGGCACTATCAGCCAACCTCTTCCTAAGCCTACCTGGGGAATAAACTTACTGCCTCTCATCAGCAAACCATCCACAACCACCGAATCATCTTAAACCTGCCAGAACCCTTTAACATCAACATCACATTCTTTTTTTACACCATCCTGTAGAAACCATTTTCATAACTTTCTGTAACACACCTTCTCCCCAGTTTCTTCTGAAACAATTCCTTCAGTGAGTGAACACACATTGATATCTTCATCAAAATCCTCTCCACCAAACCACTCACCTTCTCCCGAAACCTCACTCTCACTGTCCCCCATTCTAGATAAATATTCCACCCTAGAAATGAATAACATAGTCCTTTCCTTCCCATTCACTTTTTGCATAAGGACAGCTCCTAGTCCCTTCGAGCTTGTATCCATCATTAGGGTCTTCACTTAAACAGAGCTTCACACATTCAAATTCACCTTTGCATTCCAGACTCCAGAACAATGATTTCACTTTTTTTTAGTAATTCACTCTTGCAGCATATTTTCTATGCACATTTTTGCGCAAACTTGTTATAAAATTCAGCCATCCCAAGGAATTTCAGCAGTTCATCCTTATTTTGCGGTGCATGAAGACAACAAATAGTATTCACCAGAGCTGACTTTGGTTTGATTCCAGACTTCGTTACCAATGTCCAAATGTCCCAAATATTCAATTGCCTGGACATCAAACGTACACTTCTCATCTCTTAGGGTCAGGCCAGCATCACATAGCCTTGACAAGACTTTTCTTAGCCTGTCATCATGTTCCTTCAGGTCAAAAACAAAAATCAGAGCATAGGGGTGGGCGGAACTTACGGAGTTCTACTCCGCGGAATTCCACAAAGTTGTCTAAAGCGGACAAATGTAGCTGGACTTGGGTGTGGACATCTCTGAGTAAAGAGCCTTGTTGGAGTGCACAGGCCAGGGATGCTTACTTTTCAGACCCCATTTTGAACTATTTTGAAATGTCAAGGTCAGATGTGAGCGAGGCAAGCGTGCCCTGCACATAATTGTGTGTCTGTGGCGAGGACCGCTTGTGATGGTGAAACCCTGCATACAGCAGTGAACAGGTGGCCCACAGACTGAGGGAGGGACCCAAAGTGCAGGGTGGGGGTAACAAAGTTTATAGCCGAGGGAACAGTGTCCGTGCCTCGCAGTCCAGAATATAATGTCGCCGCCTCGCATCCCAAGCTATTTCTTAAGATCTCTCAGCAGGTCTCTACAAAGAAGCTATGAAATGGTGTAGGGTAAGTTGACAGTGTTTACCCTGCTTCAATCTGCACTAAACCTAAAGTCACACTCATGGTGAGCACACAGTGTGATCTGGGGCATCTGATACCGATCAAAACTGCTGTAGGGGTGCTGAGCGAGTCAAAGAATCTGTCGACAGTAACCAGGAATGGGGCGTATTTGAGTTCCTCTCCCTTGGAGGGGCTGTCTGTATGGCATTTGTCCTTCTATGGGCTGTCGGTCGAGGGTCCATTGTCAGAAATATGAAGTGACCTACTGAAAACAGCACATTACTATCACTGTGTGCACGCGAGGCATGCCCCACACTTTATTTGTTCCTTCTGATAGAGCGCGCAGGTCACCCGGCTATAAATTTACCAATACTCACCTGGGCCCGTAATTCAATTCACCATATTGTCTCAATCGGTTAACCTTCGCTCTACTACCAGATATTTTATTCTTCTAGGTCCTATACCATTGACTTACCAATCCTTATCACTGGTACCTATGACCACAATGGATCAGGGAGTTTAGAATAATAGGCAAACAGTCAAAAATCTCTTAACTTTGCACTCTTAACCGCATCGCTGCGGCGGCTTTTCCCGCTGTGCGCGGTAATTTTAAAAATACCGCGTTACATGACGAGCTCAGCTCCTCATGAGCGCACGGCAGGTTACGCTCATGACGATCTGAGCTCGTCATCAGCCTGGAAGGGGATATAATAACCACAGACTCAGGGAAGTTTTAAACTCTTTATCTAATCTTCATCAAAAGTCATAAGCCACAAATTGAAAGCAATTAAACTATCGATAACCAAGATTAGAAACAGTGTATAACTATGCAAAAGATATATTATGCCAACCATTTAGCAAGTTTGAATTAAAGTAAGGAACATGATATTTATCAAGACAGATTTTCTCCATTAACTAAAGGTGGGTAAAGAAAAGGAACAAATACTAGGGCAACAACTTTTGTAATTAAGTGACAGTTTGAAAAAAGGAACCTTCAATGTAATGTCGAAACTTGCATAACTAAGGGAAGGTAAGAAAAGGAGCACACTAGTCAAATTAAATCACTGTCAACGGAGGGTAGAGAAAAAGGACACAATTTGTGCAATACTTAGTCATTTAGCATTTAACTAAAAGGAGGGTAAGAAAAAGGAACATGCTAATAAACAGGGAAACAACGAATTTTCAGTTACCAATGAAGGGTGAAAAAGGGAACATATATATATATATATATATATATATATCGCATACAACTTGTCCTGTCACAGCGGGAGCACTGTTACAGCCGGTGCTTGCGATGGGACCAGGGCAGTGTCCCAAAATTGTATTCAAAACCAAAAAATCGCCGCACTCGCCTTGGGTTTCAATTTGCAGTTTTATTATTCAAAACGTGACAACACCTACGCGTTTCGAACCGTAGTTCGTGTTCACGGTAGCCAGTTAGTGTAGTCCCCTCATTAGTTTTAACACATTGATGCCTGTAAGACACGCCCCTGAGTTTTGGGGCATGTTGGGACATGTAGTTTTACTCTGTTTGAGCCATCACAGTTTACAGTGTGAGTCATGGGGATTCGCTGCATTGGGGCGAGTTTTCCATAATAGCTAAACTTCACGTGAGCCAGCCCCCTTCCACTCTGTGGGTAGACTCAACACGCACATGTCAACATGTGCGTCATAAAGCGCGACTTGCCCTGGTTAATAGAGGGCCCGCTTTTAGGTGAAATAGCGCCAAAACTCGCCCCAATGCAGCGAATCCCCATGACTCACACTGTAAACTGTGATGGCTCAAACAGAGTAAAACTACATGTCCCAACATGCCCCAAAACTCAGGGGCGTGTCTTACAGGCATCAATGTGTTAAAACTAATGAGGGGACTACACTAACTGGCTACCGTGAACACGAACTACGGTTCGAAACGCGTAGGTGTTGTCACGTTTTGAATAATAAAACTGCAAATTGAAACCCAAGGCGAGTGCGGCGATTTTTTGGTTTTGAATATATATATATATATATATATATATATATATATATATATATATATATATATATATATATATATATATATATATATATATATATATATATTCAAAGCTTTGCAAATTAGGGAGGGTAAAGAAAAGGACGCAAGTTATAATGACAATTACCCACACAGATTTATATTTACCTAGAATGGTGTGAAGACCAACCCTGGCCACGGGTCAGTTTAAAGGGCAGGAAAGAACCCCAAAGAATGCAGTCGCCAGTAGGCCAGCAGGTGCAGTATAGAGATCAGGACAGGATAGACCAGATTTGGATCAGGACAGGACCACCAAGATTAAGACCAGCACCCGCAGTTCAGTTGCAACGCCTGCGCTACTCCCTCTCTGCAAGGAATCAGCAAAAACCCCGGTTGGGATGCAGCATATACCAGCAAAGTGCTTCGCCAGCACTTCACCTTCCGAGAAACCCAATGGGGTCAGCGAGTCTGTCTGACAGAGCGCTCCGCAGCCCTCTGTTCGAAATCACCTATTGAGTGCGTTGGGTCAGTGACAGGTCAGCTATTCGGACAAGTCGGACAATTTCTCTATCTAAACCTACCCTAGTTATACTGTTTTTCAGGTCAGTGTACCACCCCAAATGTTGCAAGTGTAAGGATCCCCAATTTCGATTGGACAAAAGAGGAGGAGAGGTCATCACACCACCTCAATTTCTGTTACTTCAGTGTTGAATATTAATTTTTCCTTCTCGTCCCACCAATTTACACTCCCATGACATCTGTATTTCACCTAACAATGGATGTTCTATTGACAAATACATTGTATGCAATTTAGCTTCTTCTAGCCGGGTCAGAAGTCATCTTCCCAGGCGCATCTTGGCTGTGACTGTCTTTGGCTTGAGTTCAATAACACAGAGTTCATCCTCTTGCTGCAGACTGTCATGCACGGAAAGGGCTTCCAAGATGGAGTAAATAGCACCTCCCAGGCCCAAATATTACGATACATGAAAAATAAAAGAAACAATTTTAGGACACAGAATAAAATGCATACACTGTACACCATGAATCTCTACACTATACCCATTACTTTATAATCAACTTATAGCATTAGGATTAAGCAGAACGAACAGCTTAGCAAAAGCAGCAGTGCAAGCGTCTCGCATGTGAGAACACAGAGCAGCCATATTATCTCTAGTGCGCAGAAGCAACAGATTCCCTCCAAAACTGCGAGTACGTCATTTCACATGGGTATGACAGACGCATGCGCAGTAGAAATTCCCGCATAGCAGCAGCCATTTTAATTGCAAGCTTATTAGGATTAGAAAACACATAAGCAAGCTTCACTCGGATACCCAAATAATGAAGAAAGAGGGTCAAATTAGTAAGACAAACATATTGGTTAATTCGTTAACGTCATTCAAGGTTCTGGAATAAAAGCAAGTCGCTTCATATGTGAATCCTTGCTCCATCACTTCTTTTCACCTTGCGGGCATCAGTAGGGCGAGTCTCTTCTGTTCCTATTGCATGGCTAAGATAAGCTTAGATTAAAAGCTCCGCTCACAGAGAGTGTTGCAAAAGATGTGTTTTATAAAATAAAATTTGTTTTAATACAAAAAAATAACACACTCAGAAATAAGAATATGCATCATTTGTGCATAGTTCTCCTAAAAGAATTGTTGGTGAACTGCATTGCACGGCATTGCTATATTAGCGCACATGCCGGTTTCAGCTGGTAAAGACCCACACGCTCAGCCTGGTGTTTTTCTAGGGGGCATATTATCAAGAACGCCGTGAAAATTATCGCCGGTTTAGCGGCAGAAAACTGAAGCTAAAGCGGCGAAAATGGGCTTGATAATGTGCCCTTGTGAATTCCCATAGAAGCCCATGTTCACACCAGAACATGGACTTCTATTGGAATTCTCAATATGAATCTTGTCCCACGACGAATCTAGGGACACACCCACAGGTAAGCCCTTATGTACCCTAAGGAAAGTGTTGGGACAATTCAGGGGTCTCTCCCAGAGGAGGGGCTGGATAGTGGGGAGGATACTCCTGTGTCCTTTGTCCAGTTTCGTGCCAGAGCGGGAGCCAGCACCTCCCTGAATTGGTTTGAACTGGAGTATGCAAGTAGGGCACCAATGTGCCCTCAAGCAGTCTAAGTGGCCCTGCAAAGGGTCCCCACCATGCCCCAATACACTATATCCCTGTCTGTGACATGATATCTATTGTTATGCCTTTCCCTGCTCGAGCTTGGCTCAGTAACAGGAGGGCAGAAACATGTCTCTGGTCATCAGCAGCTCTAGCTTGCTGTCCGAATCTGGAAGACTGGAACCAGGAGCACTGATGGCCTCCCGGAGGAGCTTTACACTGCATGGAATCATACTTCCCACACTGTTTACGGTGTGGGGGTATGATAATAACATGTTGTGACAGGGTCAGTTATAGCTTGTTTAGAGATAGTCATTGCATAATGGCACGTGGCCCCTCTATATGTTATATGGCTGATGGACTTATAACCCTAGAGGATGGACTCCGTAGGTTGTAGGGGTTTCCCGCTCATGCTGGCATACCCTCACACTTAGAACTGAGCACCCTACCTTTAAGATTAAAAGGCCTGCCTTAGGGGTGACTTATAGGTTTTAAGCGCAGTGACTTCAGATATAGGGAAACCTATATCTGTCGTAAATGGTGCTAGCAGTGGCAGGCCCGTTGTCAGAGTTTGCATAGTCTCCCATGGGTGGCATAATACATGCTTCAGGCCATGGGGGATCCCTTGTGTACATATGCACTGGGTGCCTCAGTATCATATACTAGGAACTTGTAAGGGTACTCCAGTAGCCAATCGGGGATGTACCTAAGTACTCACCATAACCAACTTAGGGGAAAAAGCACAGAGACTAGGGTCCTGATTAGCAGATTCCCTGTCAGACTAGTCATAAACAGCATAACACCAGGCAAAAAGTAGGGGTAACCATGAAACCAAATCCTACTATCATACTGTCATCAAGCAGAATTATGTGATTCTGAGTCTGGTTATTTCATTCCCGTGAAAGAATGCAGAGTATGTGACCCTAAGTGGAAGGATATGCCCAGACATGGGTATCTTGCTCACTGCGCCACTGGATTCAAGCTAGCCTGAATGATGAGGGGCGAAACCCTGAAACTGGTCCCAGGATGCTTGTTTATGGTCCAGGGAGGACCTGGCTTGGCAGTTCAGGCAGGACTGTTCCCTTGAGGAGCAGGGTCAAGACTGATTTGAATATGGCTGGGTCTGAACTATGGTGACATGGTGAGCAAAAGAACTATGAATTTAACCCAGATATCCTGACTCGGGGTGAGTGGATGAAAAGCTTCAGCACGCCCTTCCTCATCTTGTTGTACCTGCTCTGGTCCGCCCATTCTGTTCAGCCTCTTTTGCTGTTTCCTGTACTCTCTTTAATTATTTCCAAGTGCCAGTTATTTCCATCATCATTGCGAAAGCACTTTCCCAGGGGAGGGGTTGGATAGTGGGGAGCATACAACCTCGTCCTCTGTCCTGTTTTGCGCCAGAGCGGGAGCCAACGGCTGCCTGAACTGGTTTGAACTGTACTAATGCAAAGAGGGCACCAAATGTGCCCCGCAAGCAGTATCAGTGGCGCTTGTAAGGGCCCCACGCTGTCCCAATACTCTGAACCTTGCCTGCGAGTTGGTCACACCTCCCTTTGACAAGTTATATAGGGCCAGATGTAGGTAGCCCTTTACCGGTCAGAAATGGCCGAAAATACCGTTTTCGGCCGTTTCCGACCGGTAAAGGGCTATGGAGATGTAGGTGCTAGATAAACGTCAATTTTCGGTAATTTTACCGAATCGGTAAAATTACAGAATCGGTAAATTTACCGATTCTGTAAATTTTACCGATTCGTTAAATTTACCATTCCGTAAAAATACCGAAAATGTATTTTGTGATGTAGGTAGCACTTCTAACAGTGCTACAGGGCCTTTAGAATTCGGTATTTACCAAGCAATACAATTGCATGGTAAATTATGAATTCTTGTGTACATGCACATCTGTGCATGTACACAGATGTGTGGAGAAGTGTGGCTCAATGGTTAGAGCGGCAGACCTTGATGCAGAACACTGGTCAGGGACCAGGGTTCGATTCCCGCCTCGGCGGGATCGGGCTTAAATTCCTCTGACCGGATATTCTCGCCTCAGTGCCGAATCTAAGCATGGGCCCCACGCTGCAACTCTGGGCAATAGCTTGCTTTTGTCTCCACAACGGCCCCCGATGCACAAGGGATGCCTGGTTTCACCATGGGATGCCCAGGAGTGGACACCTCACAAAGAAAAGCCAGGAGGGGTTCCCTTGTGGTAGGAGTACAAGCGCCGGGATGCCTCCGGGTTACTGTTTGCGCTATACAAATACAACACACACATGTACACAAGAATTCATGAATTCGGTATTTACCATGCAATACAATTGCATGGGAAATTACGAATTCTTGTGTACATGCACATTTGTGCATGTACACCTGTGCCATGTGGCACACAGACATGCCCTAAGGGCATGTCTGTGTGCCACATGGTGCAAACGCCAGTTACAGGGGTGCAACAGGGTGTCAAAGTGACACCCTGTCCCCCTTAGCAATTTGGTATTTTTACCGATTCGGTAAATACCGAATCGGTATTTTCTATTGAATCCTATGGGCTTCAAGGGCCATAGGATTCAATAGCAAATACCGATTCGGTATTTACCGAATCGGTAAATACCGAATCTTACCGATTCGGTAAAAAATACCGAATTTTTACCTACATCTCATTTACAGATTCATAAATACCGAATCGGTAAAATTCGGTATTTATGAATCGGTAAATGAGATTTACCTACATCTGGCCCATAGTGTTGTATCTTCCCTTGCTCGAGCTTGGCTCAGCAGCAGAAGGGCTGAAACTTGTCTCTGGTCATCATCAGCCCTAGCCTGTTTGTCCAGATGTGGAAGACTGGTACTGGAAGCACTGAGGGCCTCCCAGAGGAGCTTCACAGTGCATGGAATCATACCTACCACACCGTTTGCGGTATGATTCCAACATGTTTGAACCAAACATGACAGGGTTTGTTACAGCCAGTTTAGAGATGGTCTAAATGTTATACGGCTGGTGCACTTACAACCCGGGAGAATGGACTCCATATGTTGTAGGGGTGTCCTGCTCATGCACAAACTTAGAACCGGGAACACTGCCTTCAGGATGGAAAGACCTGCCTTGGGGTGATTTATAGTTTTTAAGCACAGTGACTTCAGATATAGGGAAACCTATATCTGTTGTAAGTGGTGCTAGCACCAGCTTACACAGGCTGTATTGGCATGCCTATCCTCACAGTTTGCGTGGTCTCCCATGGGTGGCATAATACACGCTTCAGCCCATGGGGGATCCCTGGTGTGGTTCACTGATAGAATATCGACCCCCAAAATATCCCCATACACAAATATCGAGTTGTAAATATCGATGTAAAAAATACCGCCATCCTATAATTATAATCGTAGGTACAAAAATATCGAAAGAAAAATATCGATGTAAAAAATATAGTTGTACAAAATATCGATTTTAATATATGTATAAAAAATAATAATACATTATTTAAACATACGTGTATACAATTTAATATATATGCATATATATATTTACTTTAAAACAATTAATAAACTATTAATTGTAATTTATTTTATAATTGTATATATAAACATTTACAAATAAATATATATAAATATTTGCATACATCAATAACATAAAATCTAATAAAAAAATATTATAAATTAAAACATTAAACTATTCAAAATTCTTTAAACTTACATTTTCCTCTTCAGTGAGTGCAACAGTAGGTAAAGTGTTGGATAGAGGAGGGGTAAAAATGTCTATTACCACTCTAGTGAGTGCAACAGTTGGAAAAGGGTTGTATAACGGAGGGGTAAAATGACTATTCCCACTCCAGTGAGTGCAACAGTAGGGAAAGTTTTGGATAGCGGAGGGGTAAAAATGACTGTTCCCACTCAAGTGAGTGCAACATAAGGGAAACTATTGGATAGCGGAGGAATACAAATTGCTATTCCCACTCCAGTGAGTGCAACAGTAGAGAAAGTGTTGGATAGCGTAGGGGTTAAAATTACTATTCCCACTCCAGTGGGTGCAACAGTAGGGAAAGCGTTGGATAGCGTAGGGGTAAAAATTACTATTCCCACTCCAGTGGGGGCAACAGTAGAGAAAGTGTTGGATAGCGTAGGGGTAAAAATTACTATTCCCACTCCAGTAAGTGCAACAGCAGGGAAAGTGTTGGATAGTGGAGGGGTAAAAATTACTATTCCCACTCCAGTGAGTGCAACAGTAGAGAAAGTGTTGGATAGTGGAGGGGTAAATATCTCTATTCCCACTCCAGTGAGAACAGCAGTAGGAAAAGTGTTGGATAGAGGAGGGATATAAACTAATATTCCCATTCCATTGAGTGAAACAGTGGGGAAAGTGTTGGATAGTGGAGGGCCCTCACTTTCTACTCCAGTGAGGGCAACAGTAGGGAAAGTGTTGGATAGGGGAAGGGAAATAATTCATATTCCCAATCCAGTGAGTTCAAAATGAAAAAACAAACAAAATATAACCACCGCACAATTCACAACACACATCTAAATTAAAATAAATATACCTCCATAACTGATATCATTAACTATCAATTAAAGACATGTTATTAATTAAAAACAAATTAAAACAGATAAAAATTGATTTATGCCCCAAAGGTTACCCCTATAAAACCAAAACCCTTGAACAAATAAATAAACAATTAACCTAATTAATTATCAATTGATGAATTAATAATAATGATCAACTAATTATTAATTAATTAATGAATTAAACATGCATTACTTTCAACCCTCTACCCCTATAAACTCCACAACCCATACTTAAAAATCATTACACAAGTTCCTTTATTAATTTTAAAATAAGTATCAGTTATTTCCATCATCATTGCGAAAGCACTTTCCTCGTCAGATCTGTAGCTGAAACCATCATTTACTGAAAAACGTCCATTTATTGTACATGCGAATAGGGTGCAATACCTAGCTACTGAGTCAGCATATCTATCGTCTATGGCAACATATCCACTGCCTGTTTGGTGTCCTGGGCATTTCACCACAGCAATTTCTTTGGGGAGCTGCAACACTTCAGGCAATTCCTTCACATTTTGCCCGATTCTTGTCAGGGTTACCTTTGAAAGTTAAAAAAAACGCTCTGCATCTATAATTGCCAAAAATCATAGACTACAACACACCATATTGACTGTCAGTAAAGATAGTGACTCTCAATTTGGAAGTTAAACTGCAGGCTCAGGTCAGGGCAATTAATTCTGCAACTCATGTAGAGAAAACAGATTGGAGCCAAGATGCTTTGATCACATCATTTATAGTGCACATGGCATGTGCTGCTCTTTGTGTGCCTTCATTACTTAGCAGGCATGAACCATCAACAAATAGGAAATGGTTGGGCTCAATTAGACATTCATCCTTGATGTCTGGTCATGGTTTCATACATAGGGGCCGATTATGATGGTGGACGGACTGGAGGCACCATGGTGGTGGGAACTCGCCGTGAAGTTAAAATGGCAAGTTGTGCATTTCACTGCACTACGTGCCAGGCACCACACCGTGCCTGCCACTTGGTGCAGTGAAATGTAGGGGGTACCATGGGTACTCCCCAGGGTACCCACACCTCCCCCAACACAAGGGAGCCCGCAATGGGCTCCCGAACCCAATCTCCACCAGCCTTTCAATGGCGGTTTACCTGCTATGGAAAAGCTGGCTGGAGACAGCATCGTGATCTGGCCGACGATGCCTGCTAGGCACCGCCACCATTTCATTGATGCAGACCACTCCGCCAGGCAATCACAATGATTGCCTGTGGCGTTTTTGTGGGGGATGGTCTTTGCGTCCACCGCGGCCCAAGCGCGATTCCCTCCACCATCGTAATGTGGCGGGGGGAAATGGTTGGGCTCAATTAGACATTCATCCTTGATGTCTGGTCATGGTTTCATACATAGGGGCCGATTATGATGGTGGACGGACTGGAGGCACCATGGTGGTGGGAACTCGCCGTGAAGTTAAAATGGCAAGTTGTGCATTTCACTGCACTACGTGCCAGGCACCACACCGTGCCTGCCACTTGGTGCAGTGAAATGTAGGGGGTACCATGGGTACTCCCCAGGGTACCCACACCTCCCCCAACACAAGGGAGCCCGCAATGGGCTCCCGAACCCAATCTCCACCAGCCTTTCAATGGCGGTTTACCTGCTATGGAAAAGCTGGCTGGAGACAGCATCGTGATCTGGCCGACGATGCCTGCTAGGCACCGCCACCATTTCATTGATGCAGACCACTCCGCCAGGCAATCACAATGATTGCCTGTGGCGTTTTTGTGGGGGATGGTCTTTGCGTCCACCGCGGCCCAAGCGCGATTCCCTCCACCATCGTAATGTGGCGGGGGAAAATCGTGGTCCAATTGCGGAAGGACCGCCACAGCATGGCTGGCGGTGACGGGCCTTCCGCAATGGTAATTTACCCTCTTTAGTTCAGTGATGCTTAGGCAACCATGATCAAAATCATCATTTCTGTCTTCTGAATCAATCACAGGCAATACAGTCAAAACCTTTAGCACATTACAATGCCTCATTGTGATATTGTCGGATGCAAGCAGACTCTGTTCATACTTACTCAGGGTTATCTTCACAAGAACGTGTGATAAACATCACCAAAAAAAGCCAATGCTTCTTTAGTCTGACAAAACCGCGGCCAATGTCTGCGATACAACCACAGCAACGGTGATAAAAACACAAACCACAACGCGGAAAAACACGTGATGTGCCCAAACGCGATAAGAAAAAGGAGACAACCAGTGCGAGGCCAGCAATACCCACTCGTAATGTGTGAAAAAGCACAAGAACAAAAGATGAAAAATGCCACTGAATAAACAACACCAACTGGGGAGTACCAAGGATGCACCCTGACCCACTACAGAGAACAACATGAACCCTACAATCCCCACTGAGGAACACCCAGGAATACAGGGTCCGTGGAAGGCCAATGAGAGGAGGAAGAGGAAGACGGGGAACAGTCGCTAGGAAAATCCGAGTACTGCCACGGATGAGCCAGAACACCACCACCAACTGTGTCATTGGCAACAAAGAGGCAGAGATGGCACACCACCTCGGACCATCTGAATGCCGTCGCATGGCAGTGGAGGCCAATGGAAGAGCACAAGAGGCCCTGGACTGATGTGAATGGCAAGACCATGTCCCTGATCTCACGGGAATACCTCAGCACACACACAAACACAAAGTAGTCCCATGTACACCATGTGCCCAAAGGGGCACCCACACAACACAACAACAGGCACACAACTAACACATGAACACGTGTGAAACACAGTAGGTCTGCTGTCTTACTCTGCGCTGCCTTTGTGGTTGTCTGGGGACCGGGTTCAGGTCCTGGGGGTGGTGGCGGTAGGTGTTGTGGCCCTGTTGGGTTTGTGAGTTGCATGATGAGTAGCTCCATGGTGTTGGTTGTGTTCTTCGGGTGTGGCTGTGTGTGGGGATCCATAGCCTACTGCAGGTAGTCGTCCGGCTTTATACCTGCAGGAGGCAGGTGTTAAATGCTTGCTGCTACTGCGGCTTATCGCGTGGTTGTGGTTTGCATCGCAGATCTTGCATTTCATTGTAAGGGGTGTTGTGTTCTTTTCGTGTGTTTTTGCACGGGTACGCCTACTCTGCATCTAATTAGGGTTAGTTGGAGGTGTCTACCATGGAGATACATTTTAGGGCAGTTACTGCAGGAATACAGGTGTTGTCTGCAGTTTGCACCAGCTTGTGAATAGGGTGTTAAATCTATCTCCACATTTTTTGCATTACGGTGGGGATAATTTCGGAGTTGTGTCTTTGTGAATATCCCCCTCAGTCTGGTATGTGTCAGATACTGTGTTTTTGCTCTGGTAGGCAGCAATTCAACAGAATGTGGCTCATTAACACTTGAGGATGTCCATTACTGTATTTTTGCTCTTTTCCAGAATTACACACACCAAGGCCACTACCTTTAAGCAGAAGGGGAGAACTGACACTACAGGATCAAGAGTTGCTGAAAAGTAAGCCCTTTGAGCTCCTCCATGCATTTGTGTTAACACTGAAATTGCACTCCTATCTCTTTCACTGCAAAATAAAGTAAATTATTTTGAATAGTCTGGCATTCCTAGAGCTTGGGTGTCTCAATTTATCTTTCAACTCTAGGAAGGCTTTGGTGCATTCATTGTCTAAAGCAATAGGATCAACCACATCTTGATGTGTCAGCCTCAGTAAGGGCTTCACTGTTAGTGTAAAATTTGGTATCCATTGTCGACAATAGCCAACCATTCCCAAAAACATCCTGGGCTCTCTCTGTGTTCGTGGTGGATTCATTTGTAAAATGGCTTCCACTCTTTCTGGTGACACCTTTCTTTCTTCTTTCAAGGTGATGTATCCCAGATAATGAACCTCTTTTTGAAAATGCTGCAATTTACCTGGAGACCCTCTGTGTCCGTTTTCTGTCAGGTGATTTAAAAGGGCAAAGGGGTCATTTTTTCCAGCTTCTCGTGTGTTTGAAGCTACCAGCAAATCATCAATATACTGTATTAAAACGGAGTCGCATGGCATTTGCAATGACTTGAGCTTCTTCTTCAGAATCTGATTTAAAATAGAAGGACTCTCTGTATAGCCTTAAGTGGCACAACACCACACGATTTTCTCTGTTAGAACACACATGAAAATAAGAATTGGCTATCTTCATGCAGGGACACTGAGAAGAAAGCCTGACACAAATCAGTGACCATGAACAATTTAGCAGGACAGTGAATTGGAAAAACTACAGTTGCTGCATTTGGCACAATGGGACAACAAGGCACAACAATATTGTTTATTTCCCCCAGGTCTTGCAATATTCTATATGTTCCATTTGGCTTTTGGATTCCACTGTAGGTGAATTACAAGGACTGCCAATTGGTTCTTAGAATGCCTTTCAGAAGCATGTTTTCAGTTACGGGTTGTATTCCAGCAATTGTGTCAGCTGACAATGGGTAAGGTGGTGTTTTCGGAAAATTGCATTTGGCTTTATTTGGACTAGTACTGGTTCTATATCCTTAAAGAGTCCAATATCCTTCCCTGTCACATCCCAAACTTGAAATATTATCAGTTTTAAATCGACATTCTCGTTTACATTCCCCCACTCTATTGCAAATGTGACAAACAGTAACTTTTCTTCAAGGCAGCAGCATATGTTCACACTCTTGCAGGAACACCTCTACCTCTTCTAAGAGACATTCTCATAGCATTTGGATTTGTTGAAACAGCTCCCTGAATCACACCCTGACCTCCAGCCAGCGGCGGATTTTGAAACTCTTTTTGAGCCAAAATGACCTTTTCCTTCATTTTCCTCTGCTTCATTTCCAATTCATCACTGCAATATTTCAAATAACTCAGAGTCTCATTAAGTGATTTCATTTGTCAACAGATACAATTCTGTGTAATGTGCAAACTAATTTCAATGTTCAACCCCAGAATAAACTGTGACACAAAATTCCACATATCCTCCTCTTCAGGATATTCGCTTCCACTACGCTGTTTGAAAACCTGCAACAACACTTTGTAATATTCACAAACTGTTTCCTTCGGCTCCTGGGTCGTTTTTAAAATTTTCAGCCAATCAATACCTTTTAGAGGAATCTTCCCTTTCAGAATCTTTATGACCATCTCATACTTTTCCATCTCTGCTGGTGACAGAGAACCCGTTCCCTTTTCTCTCTGAAGCCCAACCTTCGGGCACTGTACAGCTATCTTCCACTCTGACCACAAGTCTGCTGGAACCACAATATCACAGCATGTATCCAGGTCCTTCCACAACACTTTTGAAATCTTAATAAACCTTTCCACATGTTCATACCACTGCACTGGCTTGTCTCTCAGCTTTGAGAAATTGTTTGTAAATGCAGTTAAGTCAAATCTATTCCATGGAATATGCACATTAACACCTCCAACGACTTGCCTCAGTGGATAATCTGTCACTTCCCTCACTTCATTCTGCTTTCCCTCAGTTTCCTTCATTTTCTCATATTTTCTTGCCCATCTACGTTCTAACTTCTCCACATCTTTCCATCTGCAAATGCATTTAATCAATTCCATAATGTGTACCCACATCCCTGCAAGTCTCAAATTTTCAATCGCTTGATCTGTAATTTCAATGCAAGTTCACATTAGTAAGATCCATATCATATTTCCTTGCCACTCCTGCTAAATGATTGTGTAAGGTGGATTTTCTTTGAGTAATTTGTTTACACAGGTAAATAAGTTCAGGTCTTTTATATCGATCTACATGATCAAAATCTAAGCAGCCTATTATTAATTCCTCCAGATCCATTTTTAATTTTGCAATATCTAGAAGTTTGTCCTTCCTGATTTCTGTATCCTTCGGAGGTTCTGTAGCTTCTGTCCTCCTTTCCCAAGTCAATTCCTCAATCCAAGACGGTAATACTCCGTCGCCATTTACAGGTAATTCATTAGAACCAAAAGGAGCCATAAAGACCAGAGTCACTTCTCTGTCTATTAAAGCTTGTAAATTCTGTTGAGGCCTCCACAGTACTAACTGTGTACTTTGTGTTGTTGGTACATCAACAACTGGATTTGTTATGACCTCTGCGCCTCTCTCAATTTGCGGTAGGGCAGGAGGAATCACTGACGATTCAACTGGATCAGTATCAATTAGGACAACAGCTATTGGTCGTCTCACTATGGTTGGGGCATTTCGCAAAACCTGTCAAAGGCCATTGAATAGACTGTGGATCTGGAAGTACTGAAGTAGTAGCCACAGTCTGACAAGCATTAACACATATTGTAGGAGAGTAGGATATGTTTACTATGGTTACCCCCATTTGTTTGCTGTGTTTCACTGGTTTATCGACATTAGTCGGGCTGTGGCCCTGCTCATCAGGACCACAGCCTAGCAGTTCTCTTTCTAAATTGATATCCTGTACATTAGGTACACATCAGATTGGTTACTGGGTTACCCTTGTGAGTCCCTAGTATATGGTACCTTAGGTACCAAGGGCATAGGTACCCCAGAGGCCTACCAGGGGCTGCAGCATGTATTGTGCCACTCCTGTGAAGCCTTCCAAAATGGCACCACAGGTCTGCACTTGCAGCCTGGGTAGAGTGGTGTAAGCACCCCTTACTTAGATGTAGTATACCTATATCTACCTTTTAAAACAGACACATATTAACCTATAAGTCACTCCTATGGCAGGCCTTGACAATCCTGAAGGCAGAGTGCTTGGTTTTGTGTGAGAGGGTGCCCTAGCATGAGCTGAGCCCCACTGAAGCTTTCAGGATCCCTTCCTTATAGCTGTTCTGCGATATGGCCATACCATATACTCTTAAGTGATTTATAATCCTTGCGGTTTACGCTAACTTTGGTTTGGCTTTATCAAAACATGTCGTGTTTCGTGTCAAACACTTTGGAATACTACCCCTCCGCCAGTTCAGGTGGCGGGGCAGCTTTCCACCCTTCTGGAGGGAGAAGACATGTACACACTTACTTTCCCGGTAATAGTGTAAAAGAGCCCCAGCATCACAAAATGGATGCTGCTGCCACAGACACAAGTCTGACCTCCTGCTGCTGGACAAAACTCCAGCAGGGGAGGCATGGACAGTAGGTTTCCTGTTCAGGGAGGTACCAGCATCTCACCAGACAGGATTTAGTGTATTGGGGCAGGGTGGGTTACATTCAGTGAATGCTTTTCAGACACTGCCTGGGGCAAACAAGGTGTCCCATGCATTTCCCAGTTCAAACAGGTTGCCGGGGCACTCAGCCCCGGCTCTGGCATGAAACTGGACAAAGGGGATGGGGTGTAACCACCCCCTCCCCAGGTCCTCCCATAGGTGGGACCCTAGAGTTAGTCCAACCCCTAAACTTAGAATAAGTATAGGAACCCAGTCCCTAGGACTTTAGATTACCTTGGACGAAACTTTGAAACATAAATCTTGGACCTTCGACATTCTATATCAACTGTAAGATGGAAGAAATCTCCCTTGGGGTCAAGGAGTGAATCCCCTGTTCAAACAGGCACCAAGGAAGCATCTTGCTGGCCTGCATTTTCGAGGCTCCCGTCGGATCCCGAAGAATCTGCGAACAGGTTACAAACTTCCAGACATCTCTAAGGCTGACATGAGTCCCCAGCAAAGCTGAGACCTGTAGCTATCACGAGAGACGTAGGACTGGAACTCCTGGACATCCAGCTCATTTGCTGTTGCACCAACTTCCCGAGCTTTCCTGAAGTTGGGCATTGGGCAACTCATAGTCCAAGCCTTGAGCACCTTTTGCTCCAAAGATGGTGGGTCTACACTCCACGAGTGTTCGTGGGCCCGCTTTCAGCATTTCCGCTCAAGGCTCCTTTGCGATCTCTAGTACGTTAGCTAGTGGGTCCCCATGAAGGACAAGCCTTTGTTTCTTGAGCTTCCATGATTGCTCCAGATGTGTCCTGACTCACCTCCAAAGGGTGAGTCCATCAGACCTTGCTGGTCTGCAGCGAAGCCAATCATGTCATCTTTTGTGGGTTGCTGTTGCCAAGGCATGTTGGGTCCAATTTGAATTCCGACGCTGCAGCACTCGACATCCTTTGTGGGCTAGCTCAAGTCCAGCTCCTGGTCATTGTGAAGGCCTCCTGGTCCTCGTGGCTGAAGAGTCAATGTTCACCTACTTTACTTGAAAGCACACGACATTGGCTGGCATCTTCTCGTCATCATCCTGGTAACTGGCTAGTGACCCAGACACTGTCCCCTCTGCTTTCAGATTCTTCAGATCTCCGAGCCACCCTTGGATCCATCCGGACACTTTTCCTCGGGTGGCCTGCAGCACTTCTTTGCAGCTCTCCATAGAAAACGACGACGAAACCCGACACGAAAAGACACCTATGCACCCGGCTTCCCTTGTTGAGGTAACACGAGAACTTCTGTGCTCCCGTGTGTCTTGACTCTCGAAGTGTCTAGTTCTGAAAGGGTTCCATCGTAGTCCACTCCTAAAATGGAGCAGCCTTGGCTGGCAGCCTCACTGATCAGCAACAGACTGTTTGCAGACAAGTTCTAAATCAGTTTAGACATATGTTTTTACTGACTCCAAGTCAGACTACCTGGTGCACCCATGAAGTGGACACTGGGGACAGTCTGCCTGTTAAAAATAAGATTTACAGGCAACCTGATGATGTAAGGGACTGTATCAGGACAGAAGTCCAGAACATGTTGGATCTGGGAGTGATTGAATCTTCAGATAGCCCTTGGGATAGTCTAGTAGTCTTGGTATGAAAACCTCACACCCAGGGTGACAAGAGGGAGATGAGATTTTGTGTTGACTACAGAGCTCTCAATGCAGTCACTAGGACAGATGCCCATCCAATACCCAGAGCAGATGAGCTCATAGATACTTTGGCCTCTGCCAAGTTTCTGAGTACATTTGATCTAACAGCTGGCTACTGGCAGATCAGGCTAACTGATGATGCAAAGCCAAAGACAACCTTTTCAACCCCTAGTGGACATTATCAATTTGTGGTAATGCCCTTTGGTCTGAGAAATGCATCTGCCACATTTCAATGGTTGATGAACAAAGTCTTAACAGGCCTGGAAGACTACAGTGCAGCTTATCTACATGATATTGCTGTCTTTAGCTCCACCTGGGAAGATCACCTGATACACCTGAAAAATGTTTTGGAGGCGTTGCAAAAAAGCAGGCCTAAATATCAAGGCTACTAAGTGTCAGATAGGGCAGAGTCAGGTTGTGTACCTGGGCCACCTTGTAGGTGGGGGCCAGGTTCAACCATTGCAGAGCAAAATCTAGACCATAAAGGACTGGGTTGCTCCAACCACCCAGACTCAGGTCAGAGCTTTCTTGGGCCTGGCTGGGAACTATAGGATATTTGTCAAGGGGTATGGATCCATTTTGACACCCCTGAATGACTTAACTTCTAAAAGAATGCCTAAGAAGGTTCAATGGACAGTCAGCTGTCAAAAGGCATTTGATGACCTGAAGCAGGCCATGTGCACTGCGCCAATTCTTCAAAGTCCTAACTACTCCAAATAATTCATTGCCCAAACAGATGCATCTGAGTTGGGGGTAGGGGCTGTGCTGTCCTAATTGAATGATGAAGGTCAGGACCACCCAGTATCTTTTATTAGCAGAAGGCTGACCCCTTGAGAGAAACGTTGGTCATCTATTGAGAGGGAGGCCATTTTTGTGGTTTGGGCTCTGAAGACGTTGAGGCCATTCTTATTTGGTACACACTTAACTGTTCAGACAGACCATAAGCCCCTCTTGTGGCTAAAACAGATGAAGGGTGAAAACCCCAAACTTCTCAGGTGGTCCATTTCCATACAGGGGTGGACTATATAGTGGAACACAGACCAGGGAGTAACCATGCCAATGCAGATGGACTCTCCATATATTTCCACTAGTCAAGGTTAGTTTAATGTTCCTGCATTTGGGGGGGGTCGTGTAGCAGAGTGGGATCTGCTTACTATTGCTACCCCCATTTTTTTGCTGTGTTTCACTGGTTTATTGACTTTAGTCTGGCTGTGGCCCTGCTAATCAGGACCACAGCCTAGCTGTTCTCTCTCTAAATTGATATCCTGTACATTAGGTATCCCAGAGGCCTACCAGGGGCTGAACCATGTATCATGCCATCCCTGGGAAGCCTTCCAAAATGGCACCACAGGTCTGCACTTGCAGCCTGGGTAAGATGGTGTAAGCACCCCTTACTTAGATATAGTATACTTAGATCTACATTTTCAAACAGACACATATTAACCTATAAGTCACTCCTATGGCAGGCCTTGACAATCCTGAAGGCAGAGTGCTTGGTTTTTTGTGAGAGGGTGCCCTAGCATGAGCTGAGCCCCTCTGCAGCTTTCGGAATCCCTTCCTCATAGCTGTTCTGTGATATGGCCATACCATATACTCTTAAGTGCATTATAATCCTTGCGATTAATACTAACTTTGGTTTGGCTTTATCAAAACATGTCGTGTTTGGTGTCAAACACTTTGGAATACTACTCCCCCCCCACCAGTTCTGGCGGCGGGGGTAGCATTCCTCCCTTCTAGAGGGAGAAGACATGTACACACTTACTTTCCCGGTAATAGTTTAAAAGAGCCCCAGCATCATAAAATGTATGCTGCTGCCACAGACACGAGTCTGACCTCCTGCTGCTGGATGATCTTTTGACTGGGTGTGAGTCTTTGATTGGTTCAGATGCTCCGTCCATCACCACCCCCTTTTGTACCACTTTTGGCCGCCATAAGTGTGGCAGGGTATGCTCAGACGTGAGTCCCTTGCTCACTTTGCCACTGGATTCAAGCAAGCCGGGCTGAAGACGGCTGTAATGCCAGAAACCGGTCCTCGGAAGCTTGTTTCCGGTCCAGGGAAGGCATGGCTTGGCAGTTCGGGCTGGACTGTTCCCATGAGGCACAGGGTCAGACTGATTTGCATATAGCCATGTCTGAACTGGGGTGGCAGAGTGGGCTAAAGAACGGTGATGGATCAAACCCAGATCTTTTGACTGGGTGTGAGTGTTTGATTGGTTCAGATGCTCCGTCCATCCCCACCCCCTTTTGTACCACTTTTGGCCGCCATAAGTGTGGCAGGGTATGCTCAGACGTGAGTCCCTTGCTCACTTTGCCACTGGATTCAAGCAAGCCGGGCTGAAGACGGCTGTAATGCCAGAAACCGGTCCTCGGAAGCTTGTTTCCGGTCCAGGGAAGGCATGGCTTGGCAGTTCGGGCTGGACTGTTCCCATGAGGCACAGGGTCAGACTGATTTGCATATAGCCATGTCTGAACTGGGTTGGCAGAGTGGGCTAAAGAGCGGTGATGGATCAAACCCAGATCTTTTGACTGGGTGTGAGTGTTTGATTGGTTCAGATGCTCCGTCCATCACCACCCCCTTTTGTACCACTTTTGGCCGCCATAAGTGTGGCAGGGTATGCTCAGACGTGAGTCCCTTGCTCACTTTGCCACTGGATTCAAGCAAGCCGGGCTGAAGACGGCTGTAATGCCAGAAACCGGTCCTCGGAAGCTTGTTTCCGGTCCAGGGAAGGCATGGCTTGGCAGTTCGGGCTGGACTGTTCCCATGAGGCACAGGGTCAGACTGATTTGCATATAGCCATGTCAGAACTGGGGTGGCAGAGTGGGCTAAAGAACGGTGATGGATCAAACCCAGATCTTTTGACTGGGTGTGAGTGTTTGATTGGTTCAGATGCTCCGTCCATCACCACCCCCTTTTGTACCACTTTTGGCCGCCATAAGTGTGGCAGGGTATGCTCGGACGTGAGTCCCTTGCTCACTTTGCCACTGGATTCAAACAAGCCGGGCTGAAGACGGCTGTAATGCCAGAAACCGGTCCTCGGAAGCTTGTTTCCGGTCCAGGGAAGGCATGGCTTGGCAGTTCGGGCTGGACTGTTCCCATGAGGCACAGGGTCAGACTGATTTGCATATAGCCATGTCTGAACTGGGGTGGCAGAGTGGGCTAAAGAACGGTGTTGAATCAAACCCAGATCTTTTGACTGGGTGTGAGTGTTTGATTGGTTCAGATGCTCCGTCCATCACCACCCCTTTTTGTAGCACGCTGGATGAAACTCCGGCAGGTTAGGCCTAGACAATAGGTGTCTTGTCCAGGGAGGTGCCAGCATCTCCCCAGAAAGGCTTTAGTGTATTGGGGCAGGCTGGGTTGCATTCAGTGAATGTTTTTCAGACACCGCCTGTGGCACACAAGGTGTCCCATGCATTTCCCAGTTCAAACCGGTTGCTGTGGCACTCAGCCCCAGCTCTGGCACAGCACTGGACAAAAGGTAAGGGGTGTAACCACCCCCTCACCAGGTTCTCACATAGGTGGGACCCTAGAGTTAGTCCAAACCCTAAATTTAGTATAAGTATAGGAACCCAGTCGCTAGGACTTTAGATTACCCTGGACAAAACTCTGAAACATTCCATATTGACTGGAAGACGGAAGAAATCTCCCTTGGGGTCAAGGAGTGACTCTCATGTTAAACAGGCAGCAAATTATCTAGAATCTTAGTATTGAAAGTTTAAAATCTAGGAAAACACAATGCACCCTCATCCTCAGGAATCCTCATCCATTTTTGTAGCCATAAACATGTATTTAATCCATCATCAGTGATCATTATGTAAGCAGGAGTACCCTCAGTAGGTGATTCCTCACCTTACCAAACAGGAATAGTAACATCCCCCTTCACAAATTTCTTAATATCCTTGAAACATTTACTTTTAATAACCCAAGGTATTGTTTGGACCGGCTGTTCTGCTTTACCGCCGCCGTGGGATGGGTAGGTTCTGACCCGCCACAGCCTAGAGCTATCCAGGGAACTCCCCGCCGCTCAGGCTTCCCAGGGACAGTCGGTGGGGCCCGACCATCAAAGGGTTTAGGGCAAGAACCAACGCAGTAACATTTGCTGCCTTGTAACACAGGTTGTATACTGAAGTTTCTTCAATTTGGGGGACACTTCACACTAATTGATGAGCAACCCTAGGTCCTGAAGAATCGCCATAACTGGCGTGAAACATGTCGACCACATCATAGGCGAGGGTTGAACGAAGCCGCATCACCCTTATTGTTGTGCTTCGCTACCCCTCCCTTTACCAATTTTAATTAAGCAGTGAGCCATCCTATTAAAAATGTTCAAATGGACTCTACTGACTTACTTTTAATTTTCACTCACGCTCACAATTGCACTTTCTAGGTCCCTCACACACATGCACCCATTGGCCAGGAATAAAAGATCTCCACCAAAAGAGTAACACTACGTGTTACCCGGCAGGCATTGCACCGCCAGCTTGTCGTTGGAGCAGGAGGCCAATGATGACGCGATACGGTTACTTGGACGGACGGCTATTGTTGTCCAACCTTCTAATTGTGTGAGGCATCCTTATTCCGTAAAGGGTTTACTTGATTCCCTGTTATACACTCTTGAGAGTGGCTGTTTTTCTCCCCTGGGGAACTTTGTACTATTGTTGTATATTGCTCACTGGACACGTACATTGGACCCCGATAAATATTGTCCACATTGTCCCCCCCTTTGTATACTATTGTTTTTACAAAACCAAATATTTAGATCTTGTTCCAAATTCATCAGGGACCTAAATTTCCAATCAAACAATAGCTTAGATTTTTTGTAACTCCTATATACAATACATGAACAGAGTTCAAATTGACAATATCCAATGCGCATGTGGCTCAGACCTCCAATCAACCAATAGCAGCAAGAAACACACCAACCAGCCAATTACAGCGCTAAACACCATGGCGTCAACTTTAAATACTTTACTGACTAATTTTGTTTGCTTAAATCATTTTTTCTACAAGAAATGTTTTTAGATTTACATTCACTCAAGAGGATTCAACAATCGCAAGTGACTTTTCGAACAGCAAAAATCCACACCAATTAATGCAGCTTCTCCCTAGTGCGCTTTAAGGTTTCACCAACAATAAAAAGGTTAATTAATCACCAATATTTGTCTTTATAGTGACTAATGTAAGTGATGGTACCTCACACTCCACATCTACTGATCTCTTTAAAATACAAGATTAATATCCAGGGATCTTTCGGGCTTCTGAGAGCCTGAAATCAACTTTGTCACTTAAACAACTTTTTAATACTATTCTTTTAATATTAAATTAATCTACAAAGAAAACACATTCACTCTTCTCTCACATCCACAATATTATTCTCCCTATTGATACTCACAACTCCAAACAGCGACTACCAAGAATGTAACTGCTTGTCACTCCATCTGGGTTTGAGCACTGGAAACTGGAATCAGGAATTAGGTAATATTTTATGGGTACTAATTTTGAGCTCTGTTCTGGGTGTAAACCATCAAATCTGCTACCAGAATCTGGAGCAGCCCAAGGACTGACTAAAATGGTTTAATCTTAATATACAACCACTTGCAAATCTCGCTGTAAAGAATCCTGGTGACTCCAGAGAGGTCGGCAGACCTTTTCCACCATAGGTGAATTAGAGCTTTCCCAAATAATTTTAAATGTCAATGACATTTAAAATGTGCAATAAGTCAATGATGAGAGGCTTGAAAAGATTTAAAAAGTCTTTATTTATCTTAAGGTTAGAATCTCTAAATCTCTTTATTCAGATTAGCGGGTTTACAGAAATATAACATAGATTTTGTTAATAGTCAGCATTAGAAACTACACAGTGTTCCATAAAGAAACCCCATAAAATAATTAAAGGACATATTCTAAATAGATCTAATTAAGAGTTCCTCTGGAGAAGCATGAGTAAGAAAAAAACTTTTCATAAAGATTAGTCGGGTAAATGCAGCCGAGTTCCCTACAACTTCAGTAACAACTGTAAGTAAGAGTGCAATCCTTGCAGTAGCATTGATCAGTAAAATCTAAAAGTCGTCACCTCAGGGGAATAGCTGAAGAAATCAACTCTCCTTAATGAAGAGTCTTAGGACAAAAAGAGGTACAGTGGCTGCACACTGGAACGCAAAATGGGTAAGGGTAAGTCTCAGAGAATGAGGTAAAGGAAGTGGGGCTAAGTTCCTAGAAACACTCATTAATATAGATTCATACTTTCGTAGCAATTCAGTAGGCGTCCCCTGTCGATATTCAATGAGAATATTTCACGAGGTGGTGTTGTCGGTCATACAATGCTTCTTCTTCCGATATTCTGTACTCCCGTCGCCTGATCGATGCAGTTGTTACAGTATTTGTTCCATGAGGGAAGGTGTTCCATGAGGGAAGGTTCTCATGAGAACCCTCTTCTCTATGCTAAAGGAAGCAGTATGAGCTTGATTCATGAACAATGACGAGTCAGTAACATGAAAATATTGAAATATATTCGGAATCACTAAGGGCCAGATGTAGGTGGGCAAATACCGGTCGGTAACGGTGAAATTCGGTAAATTTCACCGTTACCGACCGGTATTTAGCCATGTGGGATGTAGGGAAGGAATCAGTAATAAGGAATCGGTAAATTCCTTAATACCGATTCCTTATTGGCCTTGCATTTAAGGATTCTGTAATACCGATTCCTTAAATGCAATGTAGGTAGCACTTAAAACAGTGCACCTCAGCCTTAAGGAATCGCTATTTACCACCAACTTCAAGTTGGTGGTAAGTAGCGATTTCCTTTCAAAAAGCACTTTTTTGCTTTTTGAAATGTGCCACGTGGCACACATCCATGCCCTTAGGGCATGCATGTGCGTCACATGTGCACGCATGCATATTTCAGGGGTGCAACAGGGTGTCCTTTGGAAACCCTGGCACCCTTGAAATACCTCCCGGTATTACCTATTCGGTAATACTGAAAGTCTTCACATTCATTCCTATGGGCCTCCAAGCCCATAGGAATGAATGGGTAGGTATTCGTTATTACCGAATCTCAATTACCGATTCGTTAATAACGAATATTAAGAATTCAGTATTTTTTACCGAATCTTTACCTACATAGGAAAGACCGATTTCTTAATAGCGAATCGGTAAAATTCGCTATTAAGAAATCGGTATTTCTGATTTACCTACATCTGTCACTAAGTCTCTAAGTCATCCTTTTACATAAGCAGTTTAATAATTTCTTTGTATTCTAACTCATGACCTAACATGGGGTGAGGACGGAGCTGGATGACCTCAATGTTATTGTCAGCATATTAATAAAAGATTGCACTAATGCTAAGCAGTGTCTCTAAATATCTCATTCATGTAACTGTGAGCAAGAGTCAAGTGAAAATACTTTTGGATCTTGTTAACATACACG
This sequence comes from Lissotriton helveticus, assembly GCF_964261635.1. Lineage (NCBI taxonomy): Eukaryota > Metazoa > Chordata > Amphibia > Caudata > Salamandridae > Lissotriton > Lissotriton helveticus. The sequence continues at coordinate 39,978,962 of NC_136061.1, read as the reverse complement.
TTAAGACATGGTTGACTGATGCAAAAATCTTTGAAACGTATTCATTTACATGTGATTATCTACTGTATTTTTACAATGTATTTACTATTATTCTAAACATTATGCATTTACTATTTTTTAGCAGGTCAATTCCTAACATTAACACTTATTTTTAAAGTGTAATTCTAAAACAGTGAGTAAGTCGGTTTTCTACATGTGTGCTAATTTCTCCAAGTATATTCAATAATGGCTTGTCAGGAACAGTGACCTAATGACATTATTTATTTCACAACGTTCACAAATTTGAAATAAGTCAATCATCAAGTGATCACAATGCCTTTAGCTGTATGTAGTTGGTCTCAGCTAGGTCACGTGGTCAGGTTTAGGTACCACGATCCATGAAATGTATCCTCGGGTCACTGTGATCCATGAAACGCATCACCTAGCAGAGCGATCCATGAAACGCATCATCTAGCACAGCGATCCATGAAACGCATCACCTAGCACAGCGATCCATGAAACGCATCACCTAGCAGAGCGATCCATGAAACGCATCATCTAGCACAGCAAACCATAAAACGCATCATCTAGCACAGCTATCCAAGAAACGCATCACCTAGCACAGCTATCCATGAAACGCATCACCTAGCAGAGCGATCCATGAAACGCATCATCTAGCACAGCGATCCATGAAACAAATCATCTAGCACAGCGAGCCAAGAAACGCATCACCTAGCAGAGCGATCCATGAAACGCATCACCTAGCAGAGCGATCCATGAAACGCATCACCTAGCACAGCGATCCATGAAACGCATCAACTAGCACAGCGATCCAAGAAACGCATCACCTAGCACAGCGATCCATGAAACGCATCACCTAGCAGAGCGATCCATGAAACGCATCACTTAGCACAGCGATCCATGAAACGCATCACCTAGCAGAGCGATCCATGAAACGCATCACCTAGCACAGCGATCCATGAAACGCATCACCTAGCAGAGCATTCCATGAAACGCATCTCCTAGCACAGCAATCCAAGAAACGCATCACCTAGCAGAGCGATCCATGAAACGCATAACCTAGCACAGCGATCCATAAAAACGCATCACCTAGCAGAGCGATCCATGAAACGCATCACCTAGCACAGCGATCCAAGAAACGCATCACCTAGCAGAGCGATCCATGAAACGCATCACCTAGCACAGCGATCCAAGAAACGCATCACCTAGCAGAGCGATCCATGAAACGCATCACCTAGCACAGCGATCCATGAAACGCATCACCTAGCAGAGCGATCCATGAAACGCATCACCTAGCACAGCGATCCAAAAAACGCATCACCTACCAGATCGATCCATGAAATGCATCACCTAGCACAGCGATCCATGAAACACAGAATCTAGGCACTGCAATCCACGAAGAGTATCAGCATGGCACAGCGATCCATGAAACGCATCACCTTGCAGAGCGATCCATGAAACGCATCACCTAGCACAGCGATCAAAGAAACGCATCACTTAGCACAGCGATCCATGAAACCCATCATCTAGCACAGCGATCCATGAAACGCATCACCTAGCAGAGCGATCCATGAAACGCATCACCTAGCACAGTGATCCAAGAAACGCATCACCTAGCAGAGCGATCCATGAAACGCATCACCTAGCACAGCGATCCATGAAACGCATCACCTAGCAGAGCGATCCATGAAACGCATCACCTAGCACAGCGATCCAAGAAACGCATCACCTAGCAGAGCGATCCATGAAACGCATCACCTAGCAGAGCGATCCATGAAACGCATCACCTAGCACAGCGATCCAAGAAACGCATCACCTAGCAGAGCGATCCATGAAACGCATCACCTAGCACAGTGATCCATGAAACGCATCACCTAGCACAGCGATCCATGAAACGCATCACCTAGCAGAGCGATCCATGAAACGCATCACTGAGCACAGCGATCCATGAAACGCATCACCTAGCAGAGCGATCCATGAAACGCATCACCTAGCACAGCGATCCATGAAACGCATCACCTAGCAGAGCATTCCATGAAACGCATCTCCTAGCACAGCAATCCAAGAAACGCATCACCTAGCAGAGCGATCCATGAAACGCATCACCTAGCACAGCGATCCATGAAACGCATCACCTAGCAGAGCGATCCATGAAACGCATCACCTAGCACAGCGATCCAAGAAACGCATCACCTAGCAGAGCGATCCATGAAACGCATCACCTAGCACAGCGATCCAAGAAACGCATCACCTAGCAGAGCGATCCATGAAACGCATCACCTAGCACAGCGATCCATGAAACGCATCACCTAGCAGAGCGATCCATGAAACGCATCACCTAGCACAGCGATCCAAGAAACGCATCACCTACCAGAGCGATCCATGAAATGCATCACCTAGCACAGCGATCCATGAAACACAGAATCTAGGCACTGCAATCCACGAAGAGTATCAGCATGGCACAGCGATCCATGAAACGCATCACCTAGCAGAGCGATCCATGAAACGCATCACCTTGCAGAGCGATCCATGAAACGCATCACCTAGCACAGCGATCAAAGAAACGCATCACTTAGCACAGCGATCCATGAAACCCATCATCTAGCACAGCGATCCATGAAACGCATCACCTAGCAGAGCGATCCATGAAACGCATCACCTAGCACAGCGATCCAAGAAACGCATCACCTAGCAGAGCGATCCATGAAACGCATCACCTAGCACAGCGATCCATGAAACGCATCACCTAGCAGAGCGATCCATGAAACGCATCACCTAGCACAGCGATCCAAGAAACGCATCACCTAGCAGAGCGATCCATGAAACGCATCACCTAGCAGAGCGATCCATGAAACGCATCACCTAGCACAGCGATCCAAGAAACGCATCACCTAGCAGAGCGATCCATGAAACGCATCACCTAGCACAGCGATCCATGAAACGCATCACCTAGCAGAGCGATCCATGAAACGCATCACCTAGCACAGTGATTCATGAAACGCATCACCTAGCACAGCGATCCAAGAAACGCATCACCTAGCAGAGCGATCCATGAAACGAATCACCTAGCACAGCGATCCATGAAACGCATCACCTAGCAGAGCGATCCATGAAACGCATCACCTAGCACAGCGATCCAAGAAACGCATCACCTAGCAGAGCAATCCATGAAACGCATCACCTAGCACAGCGATCCATGAAACACAGAATCTAGGCACTGCAATCCACGAAGAGTATCAGCATGGCACAGCGATCCATGAAACGCATCACCCAGCAGAGCGATCCATGAAACGCATCACCTTGCAGAGCGATCCATGAAACGCATCACCTAGCACAGCGATCAAAGAAACGCATCACTTAGCACAGCGATCCATGAAACCCATCATCTAGCACAGCGATCCATGAAACACATCATCTAGCACAGCGATCCATGAAACGCATCACCTAGCAGAGCGATCCATGAAACGCATCATCTAGCACAGCGATCCATGAAACGCATCATCTAGCAGAGCGATCCATGAAACGCATCACCTAGCAGAGCGATCCATGAAACCCATCATCTAGCACAGCGATCCATGAAACGCATCATCTAGCACAGCGATCCATGAAACGATCCATGATTTCATGTAGGTGGTCTACATTTTTTTTTTTGCAGAGTTTTATATAGCACGAACTAGACCCGAACCGAATCAGGTATCAGAGCGCTTTACATATTTTCCATTTACGATGAGGACACACTTTCATTTTAGGCACGGGGAGATTAAGTGATTTGCCCAGAATCACAGGAGGTTTTGGCGTCGTTACCGAGACTCGAACCCAGATCCCCAGGTCCGAGGTCGAGCGCCCTAGCCGCTAGGCCAACTCCTCTCCATTGAGCTATCTATACTTATGATATAGTGGGAGTCGATACCCTGCTCTTGATATTGTCGCAGATCGATATTTCGTAACTGGATATTATGGCAACCAACCATTCTGGCCACCTAAGATGCCACGTCCTGGTAGCCACAGTGGCCTCACCGACAAGCATTCAATGAGCTGGGCCTTCCTCTGTGGCTCCCTCTGCACACAGACTATGGCTTCCTGTTCTTCCTCTATGGCTTCCTCTTCTTCCTGTGGTGTGCCCTCTCTGCACACAGCCCTATGGCTTCCTCTCCTTCCATGACAGGTCAGAGGGTCAGGGCTTTCCCAGAGCCAGAGACCTCTTCATGTCCTTGAAAGGAAACAGCAGTGATCCAAGTGGTGTTTCAAGGAAATGTGCTTCCTGCTCCATACAATGCCTCCCCTTCTGGAGCCCAGATACAGACCAGCTGCTGCTTGGAAGGGCCCAGCAGCTGATCTGCTTAGGAGGCACTGGCAAGGATCCGCCAAGGGCAAGCTTCTCCAAGGTATGACCATTCCAGCAATCAGGAAAGAGCACATCTTCTCAGCTTCACAGATCGAGGGGCATATTACCAACAACTAGCGATAATCATCGCTATGTTGGTTTAGCGGCGATATTTCTATCGCCGAGCTGCGGCGATTTTTATCGCTTAGGAACCTTGCTATTATCACGGTTTATCTCCTAAGCGATAAAAATTGGCCGAAATGCATGAATATCGCTGTAAAGTCAGCGATATTCATGCATTACCGAGCCAATGCTCTTAGCCATTTTATCCACCTCCCATTGGATAACATGGCTAAGAACTGCTCAGGGGCAGGTGTTAGCTTTTGGAGATATTCGCGCTTAGCGCGAATATCTCCAAAAGTTGGTAATAGGAGATAGCGATGTTAGCGACTGTTTCCAGTCGCTAACATCTTGGCACGCCCACTTTGCATGTCATTAGTGATAAATATCACTGATATGCAAAGCGGGGCCCAAGATGGTCGCTATCTCCTACTAGCTGTCGCTAACTGGTGTTAGCGACAGCTAGGTAATAGGGAGATAATTTTATCTCCGCTTTCTTGGCTTTTAAAGCCAAAAAAGTGGAGATAAACCCCCTTGATAATATGCCCCATTGTTCCTATAACTCTGGGAGAGAGAAGGGCTTGCAGCAACTGGTTCATTAAATGTAGGTACTGTGAGAGGAAGATGGTGGCTACGAAGGAAAGGTGCTGCAGCTTTATGTCAGAATATCAGGCACAGAAATGTCGCCTAAGACAAATACTGTGTCCTGAATATTGCCCCATTGGGTGCAGATTGTCTACTATTCACTGTCATGTGTGAGGGTTTTGTAGATGTTACTTAGGACATGATGTTTATATCGAACAATATTCTGACAATGATATTCTGGTTCCACACCGTGTGCTACTCTCCGCACTCCAGGGGCACACTCTCCTTCATTGCGCCGGGCGCAATTTTAAGAAGGTGCGCAATGAAGGAAAGTACGCCACATTATGGGAAATGCGCTGCCCCCACGGCAGTCGTAAACTCGTGCTGCCCTGGGGACAGCCCCTTCACGTGAAATACAGAGCAGCTGCTTTACAGCAACTCCCTGTCTCACTGTGCAGGCAGCAACCCTTTAAAAGGGAAATAGAGATCCCCTTGCAGGCGGGGGCAGTGGGTACCCCTGGGACTCCCCGCTACCTCCCGCAGAGACCTGATCTCACGTGGCGCACTGTCAGTGCGCCCCCGGAGGGCTTCTTTGCTCCCCTGAACTGTAATCAGCTGCCTGCTCTGACAATCTCTCTCTGGCCTGCTAGGGGGGTGCCTCAGCCACTGTCAGCTGCTGATGGGGACCACTTCCGGCACAGTCTTCAATCAGGAGAGTCTAGTGCTCTCCTGTCCAACTCCAGGACATTCACTTCAGGCAAAGACGGTCGTGTCCACGAGAGGAAAAACACGGGGCAGGCCACACAAAGTCGAAAAGTGGAAGGGGCACGATCAGCTCTGCCAGCCAACCGGGCATACTGTCCAAGACAGAAGACAAAGGGTATCTTTCTCCTCTTACAGTAACTTACACCGTCACTTACATGTCACATATTCCATCACTTACACCGTCTACACCATCACGTACACCATCACCCACACTTAAACTCTCACTTGCAGCATCACTTACACCGTTACTTAGACCACCACATATTCCATCACCTACACCGTCACCTACCCCATCACTTACACCATCTCTTAGACCGTCACTACCACCACCACATACACCATCAGATTTACATCACTTACACTGTCACTTACACCATCACTTACACAGCACATAGTCCATCACGTACACTGTCACCTGCACTGTCACTTACACCGTCACATATTCCATTACTTAGCACGCCACTTACACCGTCGCTTACACCATCACTAAGTGCTCAGGATACAAGTGCGCCCCGATAATGCTCCCTCTCTGAACAGGAACACGGAGAGACAAACAAAGCCCAGGAGTAAATTCCCATCAGCGGGTGAGAGCCGAGCCGCGCCGGCGGACGTGCGGCCTCGCGCAGCTCTGCTGTTAGTGCCGCCGCTTCCAGGGCGCTGCTCCTTGATTCAATCAAGGGTATCGATTCCTTGCTTTTATTCAACCTTCTTTTCTGTGTCGCTAAATCTAAAGCACGTCCATCCGTGGGCCGGCACAGCTGAGACCTCAAGCAAGAATCTGTTTCTCTTGAAGCCAGCCCCCCCCACCCCCTCCTCTGACCGCCGGAGCCGGTCTGAGGCATCAGGGCTGCAGGAGGGGGGGCTGGGGGCAGCTGCTTCTGCCGCCATCTTATACTTCAAGCCACAGAGATCACAGACACAACTTGTGCATTCAAGAAAACAACCTGGAACAACAGGACTGAAACCCCTGCAAAAAGTCTGGAGCTGTGTCTGTGGAAACCACAAGGGCAGGAGCAGGACACACTTTTCTTGGACACACAGAACAGGTACACAAAGAGATGCAGCAACTACAAGCACAAGAGCTGCAGCAACAACAGGCACAAGAGCTGCAGCAACCACAGGCACAAGTGCTGCAGCAACCACAGGCATAAGAGCTGCAGCAACAACAGGCACAAGAGCTGCAGCAACCACAGGCATAAGAGCTGCAGCAACAACAGGCATAAGAGCTGGAGCAACTACAGGCACAAGATCTGCAGCTACAACAGGCTCAGGAGCTGCAGAAACCACAGGCCCAAGAGCTGCAGCAACAACAGACATACAAGCTGCAGCAACCACAGGCTCAGGAGCTACAGCAACCACAGGCACAAGAGCTGCAGCAACAACAGGCATACGAGCTGCAGCAGCTACAGGCACAAGAGCTGCAGCAACTACAGGCACAAGAGCTGAAGCAAACACAGGCCCACGAGCTGCAGCAACAACAGGCACACGAGCTGCAGCAGCAACAGGCACAACAGCTGCAGCAACTACAACACAAGAGCTGGAGCAATCACAGGCACAAGAGCTGCAGCAGCAACAGGCACAAGAGCTGCAGCAACTACAACACAAGAGCTGGAGCAATCACAGACACAAGAGCTGCAGCAACTACAGGCACACGAGCTGCAGCAGCAACAGGCACAAGAGGTGCAGCAACTACAACACAATAGCTGGAGCAATCACAGGCACAAGAGCTGCAGCAACTACAGGCACACGAGCTGCAGCAACAACAGGCACAAGAACTGCAGCAACCACAGGCACACGAGCTACAGCAACAACAGGCACAATAACTGCAACAGGCTCACGAGCTGCAGCAATCACAGGCACAAGAGCTGCAGTAACAACAGGCACAAGATTTGCAGCAGCAACAGGCACAAGAGCTGCAGCAACTACAGGCACAAGAACTGCAGCAACAACAGGCATGCGAGCTACAGAAACAACAGGCACATAAACTGCAGCAACCACAGGCCCAAGAGCTGCAGCAACAGCAGGCACACAATCTGCAGCAACCACAGGCACACGAACTGCAGCAACAACAGGCATATGAGCTGCAGCAACAACAGGCACAGGAACTGCAGTAACCACAGGCACAAAAGCTGCAGCAACCACAGGCACAAGAGCTGCAGCAGCCACAGGCACAAGATCTGCAGCTACAACAGGCACAAGAGCTGCAGCAAAAACAGGCACACAAGCTGTAGCAACAACAGGCACAAGAACTGTATCATCCACAGGCACAAGAGCTGCAGCAACCACAGGCAGAAGAGCTGCAGCAACAACACTAGACATACCAGGAGATTGGAGCAACAACAATCCCATCTAGAACTTGTACCAAAAACAGTTGCACAATAGCTGCAGCAACAATAGAAACTAAGCTGCAACATACACATCATGACCTAATACCAACAACAGGCACATCAAGAGCTGCAGCAACAGCAGACACTGTGGCACTAACAGGCACATCAAAAACGTGCACCCACAACAGGCAATCTAGAGCTTGTACCAACAACAGCCACGCCAAGAGTGGCAGCAACGACAGGCACATGAGCTGCAGCAACATTTGACAAAAGAGCAGCAGCAACAATAGGCACACCAAGAGCTTGTGGTAACAACAGGCACCTCAAGTGCTGCAGCAACAGACACACCAAGATGTTGTTCCAACAGTAGGCACAACTGGTGCTTGTGCGAGTGAAAGGCACATCAAGGCCTGCAGCAACAACAGGCACAAGAGCTCCAGCAACAACAGGCAGCTCAAGAGCTTGTAGCAACAACAGGAACATCGGGAGCATGCAGCAATAATACGCATGCCAAGGACATGTAGAATAAAAAGAAACATCAAGACATGCAGCAACAACAATCACAAAAGCTGCAGCAACAACAGGCACAAGACCAGCAGCAACAACAGGAACAAGATCTGCAGCGCCAACAGGCATACAAAGAAATAAATACATAACAGGCACACCAGGAGCTTGTAGCAATAACAAGCACATCTAGAGTTGGCACCAACAACAGGAACAACAACAGCATGTGTCAGCTACAGGCACATCAAAAGCTACAGCAAAGGCAGGCTAGCCAGGAGCTTTTAGAAATAATGGACACAGCAAGAGCTGCTGCGACAACAGACACTTCAGAAGCTTTTACAATACCAGGCACACCAAGAGCTGCAGCAACAACAGGCACAGCAGGGCCTTGTAGCAACGACAGCCACATTGAAAGCTGCGGCAAAAACAGTCATGCCAGGAGCTTGCGGCAACAACAGACACACCAATAGCTGCAGCAATATTAGACACACCAATAGCTGCAGCAACAATAGACACACCAAGAGCTGCAGCAACAACAAGCACATCAAGAGCTGCATGAACAAAACAAACATTAGGACCTACAGCAACACAGGCACACTAAGAGCTGCAGCAACAACAGTCACACCAGGAGAGTGTAGAAGCAGCAAGCACACCAAGAACATGTAGCAACAAAAGACACATCAAGAGCTGAAACAACAGGCACACCAAGAGCAGCAGGAACAGCAGGCACAACAGGAACTTGCTACAACAACAGGCATATCAGGAGCTTGTTGCAACAACAGGCACATCAAGAGCTTCTCGCAAGAGGACACATCAAAAGCTACAGCAACATCAGGTACACCAACACCTGCAGCGACAACACATTCACCAAGAGCTTGTTACAACAACAGGCACTTCCAGAACTTGTAGCAACAATAGCCACACCAGGAGCTTGTACCAGCAAAAGTTGTGACAAGAGCTGCAGCAACAACATGCACAATAGCTACAACAACAGGCACATAAAGAGCTTATCGCAACAACATGCACTTCAGGAGCATTTAGCATCAACAGGCACACCAAGAACATGTATTAAAAAAGACAAATCCAGAGCTACAGCGACAACAGGCACACAGAAGAGCTGCAGCAACAACAGACACACCAAGAAACTGTAGCAACAACAGGCACACTAATAGCTGCAGGAGTAACGGGTAAACCAAGAGTAGCAGCGATAACAGGCACATCAGGAGTTTGGTGTAACAATAGGCACATCAGGAGCTTCTCACAACAGGACACATCAAAAGCTACAGTAACATCAGGTACACCAAGAGCTGCAGCAACAACAGTCACATCAAGAACTATAGCAACAACAGGCACACTAAGAGCTGCAGGAGTAGCAGGCACACTGAGTGTAGCAGCAATAACAGGCACATCAGGAGTGTACTGTGCTTAATTTGTAGGAAATAAATGCCAGGTCTCGTATCAGGAGGCCACTGCAGTTTGCACCACACATTGCCCCTGCTGTGCTGCCAATGATAGTAACAAACACAACTACTACCATCACACTCCGACAAGTGTGATAATTTGGACTATGTCAGGCTCCCAAAGCTATAAGAATGGCTTGGGCGACAGGTAAGTCATTTTTAATGTATATTGAATTAATAAATGACTGTTGTTTTGGTCATCTCTAAATTAGCCACACAGCGCCACCTTGTGGCAGACTGTCACAAGCACCATAGTTGACAAATAAGTGCTGGTGCCGAGCACCGGAAACCACCGGCTTAAATTAAGTACTGGGAGCTTCTCACAAGAGGACACATCAAACGCTACAGCCACAGAGCTGCAGCAACAACACACACACCAAAAACTGTAGCAACAACAATGCACACCAGGCACAATAACAAGCCCATCGAGAGCTTCAGAAACAAAAGGCACACTAGGACCTGCAGCAGCACAGGCACACTTAGAGCTGCAGCAACAAAAGGAGCTTGATGCAGTAACAGGCCCACCAAGAGCTGAATAGATTGTTGCAGCAACTTGTACACCAACAGGAACACCAGGAGCTTTTTAGCAACAGGGACATAAAAAGTTGCAGCAAGAACAGGCACACCAAGAGCTGCAGCAGCAACAGGAACACCAAGAGCTGCAGCAGCAACAGGAACACCAAGAGCTGCTGCAATAACAGATGCATCAAGAGCTGCAGCAATAACAGGCACACCAAGAGCTGCAGCAGCAACAGGAACACCAAGAGCTGCAGCAGCAACAGGAACACCAAGAGCTGCAGCAGCAACAGATGCATCAAGAGCTGCAGCAATAACAGGCACACCAAGAGCTGCAGCAGCAACAGGAACACCAAGAGCTGCTGCAATAACAGATGCATCAAGAGCTTCTAGCAACAGCAGATCTTTCTAGAGCAGAAGCAGTGCAAGCACTTTATAGTGCATGCAGATAAGCAGATAAAAGAGGGGCGGTGGCAATGCAAACTTCACTCATAACACGAAGAGCTGCAGCAACATCAGGCATTTTAGGTGCCTACCGCAACAATAGATGCATAAGCAGCTTGTAGCAATAACAGGCACATCCATTTTGTCCACTCTCCAACCTCAGATTAGACCCAATCACATGAAAATCAGCCCATGCTCCCTGTGCCACTGGAACCCAGCTCAACCCAGCTGAAGAGGCCCAGTCAGGCCAAAACTGGTCTTGGGCTGCTTGTTTTCTGGTTCAGAGAGACGAGGTGCAGCCGAGAGTAGCCGAGGTGACGGCAACAGGCCCTCAGCAAGGCCATTCACTTACTCTCCCCAGCCCATTCAACTGTAGCCTCAGGGTGATGGCCTGGCAGGGGAGGGGTGAACAAAATCAGGGGAGCAGAGGTGATGATGGCCCACAGCAGGGGAGTGAGACATTGCTTCTGGGCGTCTGCTCCGGCCCCACAGGAGGCCAAGATGAAGTCTGCAGCAGACCCTGCTGAAAGCAACCCCCTCAGAGCCTCCTTGCTCATCATGTTGCCCCCCCTTACCGTGACCTGGTGGGGAAGACAATAAGTCTCTGTGGGTCGTTTGACAAAAAACGGCCCACTGGTGACCCTTAGGCACCGGCCCATCGGCCAATGCCCGTCTGCCCGCGTTACCAATCCGATGCTGGTGTGTGCAGCGTCTGCAGTGGAGACATCATAATTACAGAAACCCAATCTGCAATGTAACAAAGTGGCCCTGAGAGCCGCAAGGCATTTCAGGTTCACCACAGCGACTCTTTGCAGTTCACAAAGTGTGGTGTTGAAGAGCAATGAGCTCCGTTACGATGCTAGCGAGGGTGGTATCTATGAACCGTAAATGACGAGATTAATAGGTGTACGCATTTTAGATACGCTACTTAGAAGGGTTCGTCTTATTTACAGGTTTCTTCGTTTTTACCCTCGGGTTCCATTTTAGATACGGCATCCATTTTGTTTCTTGCCTTCACGTAGTCAGCGAACAGGCAAATGTCCGCCTCATGACCCTGTGATTCCCAAGACTGGGGGATGACACGGCAGAGACAGATGGCTCCGCAGCTGGGTAATCTTCCCACGTTGGCCTATTGTTTCAGCCTTGCATGCGCTCGGCTCGAATCCTTTGATCCTGGGATTGCGCTTCCGATATTACCTCCACACTCCTTCTCCTTCTGTCTGACTTCCTTGCACCTGTTCCTGTCTCTTGCTCTCGTCCTTTTACAACCAGAGTGGAATGTGCATAACAGCAGGATAATGTGCTTTTACAGTTGGGAACCGACACATGTTACTGTGATTATGTTCCGGGTTTCCGACACCATGAATGAAGCCCTTTTAAGTTTACTGTGGGAACTGAGTGGTAACCTTTTGTTCGTTACGTTATTGAATGCTGAAAACGTGTATAAAAGGAGCGATCCACATTTACAATTTGAAGCAGGCTCTTGGAACCTACACTCTGTTGTACTTCCTATGACTTTTGCATCCCTGCAGTAATAAACGCTGATCTTTGACGCCGAAGGAAGTGTCCCGTGTCTCTGTCACTTGTGCGCCGAACAGGTATCCTACGAAGGTTTCAGGTGTTGTTCCCTGGCACCGCTGGATCTTAAAGATTCCAGTCCTTCAGTTGGCGCCCAACGTGGGGCGACATCAGCGGTACCGGTCCAAATCCTGACGATTGCGAGGAACTTCGTGTGAAATCTCAGAGGAAAAGGTGCACCCCGCTTCATCGACCCTGTTGTCGAAATAAGTGGTCCGAAGATTTTTTCCGCGAAGATTCCCACCTCCTGACGGCTGCAACGGATCGATGCTCTGACTGTCGACCTGTTTTGGTGCCTGGCGTAGTCCTTTGTATGGCGAGACGATAGACGGGCCTTCCTGGTGACGCCATCGAGCTCTCAGTTAAGTATTTGTGGGTTGCTCCCAGTCCTTAGTTGTTGGTGCTTAGTTGTTTGCATGGTTCCATTGCATTTGTGGTGCTTAGTTGTTGGTCTTTAGTTGTTATTTGACAGTTGCAATTGCCAAAAACCGAGGGTTTTGTCTTTCACGAAGATTTAGTACTTTGGTAACCCTTGAAGTTTGATACTTGGTTAGTGTGCATGATGCCTAGCCGTAGTGGTTTCATTGGTTTCTTCAAATGTTGCAACAAGGACTCCCGGTTGGAGGACTCGTGTCCGATACCTCCAGTTGGAACTCCGATATATGAGCTCTATAGTCGACATGGTGTGGGCCCCATTATATATAGTGACTATTGGGTCCGTTATACGAGAAAGGATGGTGTCCTTAGTTGGCCACCACACGGAAGTTTTGAAATGGAGATTTTAGATAATCTAGAAACTAAATTATTTAAGAAAAAAGCTAGGCCAGCTATGTTTGATTCCCTTCGGTTGTGGCGTAAAGAGGCCAAACAGAAAGAAATCAAACAGCTTAAAAGGAATCGTAAAGAAGGTATCGTCCCGATAATGCAAGTTGTACAACAATGTCAGCGAGATAAAGAAGAAAAAGAAATAGAAGTTTCTGCTAGACTACATCACATGAGAATAGACAAATGTTATCCGGTATTACCAACTAGTCTTGATAAGACAGAAGAGGACTCGAAGGAGGATCCTCTGTTAGCGTATTTGATTAAATCACCACCTCCTTATGCACAGGGTGCGACAGCCCCGGTAGTTCCTCTTGTAGTTCCTCCTGTAGTTCCTCCTGTAGTTCCTCCTGTATTTCCAGCGGCTGCTGGTCAGCCTGTTGTTGGTCCTGCGTTTGTCCTTCCACCTGGTCCTATTCCTAATGCTCCTTTGCCTGTACCTCCTCAGTCAATTGTTCCTGCTACCTCAGCCGTTCCGGCTACCTCTGCTGTCCCTACGTTCACTTCTAATGTAGTCGCTCCTGTTCTTTTTTCTCCTTCTGTTCGTAATCGTATCCCTAATACTGTCGCTACTCTTTACTCCCCACTTTCTGGATCGTTATGTCGACCCGATGTCTCTGAAACTCCTCAGAGGCGCAGTCAAATCCCTGGTGGAAGGGAGAGTGCCACGTTGGTAACTATGGCGCGTAGATGGATAAGACACCCTGTTAACTACCCGCCGCGCGTGGTCTTTGATATGTTTTCTCAGTTTAATGAGCCCACTCAGAGATTTGTGTTTGAAGAAATGTGTAACTTTTTGAGAGAAGAATGGTACAATGATGATTTAGATAATGTACCGCCCGATATGACTGAACTTCAGAGTCAATTTTCGAACGGCATGATTGTAGGTGGAGATGTACGACGTGCATTAGAGCGATTATTAGCCTTACGGTGCACAGTGTTTTCTCGAGTGTCGTTTGATGACGATTCCGATACTCAGAGAACGAACTCTGGTCAGTATCCTATGAAAGAGGTTCCGCCAGTATACATGCCAGGTGACCCGCAAGCTAATCCGGTGATTCTGCCATACTTTCAGAGAGTTTGGATACACCTCCCATGGAAGCGATCAGAAGTTTTGCAGGTAAAACAATCTTTACCTGATCCACGCAAGAATCCGGCAGGTTATTATAAGGAGTTGTCTCAACTGGTAGACGCTACTATTATGAATCTTGCGGACATCGACATGCTGTTTGGCAATGTCGTACCACCACCGATTTGGGCGAAAATTCGCCAAGAGAATCATTTAGTTGAGTTAGGTGGTGACTGGGCTACACTAATAGCGGCAGATGGACGACAAGTTGGTGGGGCTAAGCCTGAGCAGTTAATTACGGATCTGCCACAGAAAATTATTACACTTATGAAAACGCTCATGCCAGCGATGAAGGTAAATTGGGATAAATTAGCCGCTTGTAAGCAAAAGAAGGACGAGAGTGTCTCCGATTTCTTTACCAGATTCAAAGAGGCATTTGTCGATCATAGTGGTCAGGATATGGGCACCGAGGGAGGCCAACGGTTATTTGTTGATAAATTTGTATTGAATTTGTTGCCCGAACTATGCAACAAATTGAAAAATTCAGAGAGTGCTTGGGCGGTTTCAACTACTGCTCAAATATTAGCGACAGCTCAATACTATGAGAATAGGGAAAAGGAAGAAAGTGATCGTTCAGACAAGAAAACAAAGGAGCTTAAAACGAAGGTTTTGTTACAGCAAGCGTATCCTCCGCGATCAAATCAAAATGATTCTCAACAGCAATATCGACCACAATTACAATCTTCCAGGATGCAGTCACGATCTGACTTCTCCGACTTTAGATCTACGCTTGGGTATAATCAGTGTGCATATTGTAGAAGAGAGGGCCATATAAAATATGATTGCCCAGCTTTGCGTGACCTGCTTAACGGTGTGTCAGCACGAGGGGGTCGTGGTGGTCCTCAACAAGCACCCCGAGGTAGAGGCCACGGTGCCCCTCAAAATCAAAATCATGAGCGCCCTCATACCCCATCAGACGCGAATAATTATTTTGACCAACGAAATGTGAGGTCTGATAAATCAGCACAGTATCATGTGGACGATTATTACGTCGAACATGAGATTGATGCAGGTAACCGCTACTAGGACAGCCATCGACAGAGAGAGGGAGTAGTATCAGTTCCGGTTGATCAGAGTGGGCCTTACGTCGCAGTTGCTACATCTGGCGTAGTTGAGCCTTTTCTGTTAGACACTGGTGCGACGAAAAGTTCCATCATGCACTCGAAACTCCCTGGCGCACCTTTGTCCGGCTTAACAAATGTTTCCATTGGATTCTCTGGCGCCCCTGTTAGCAATCCTGTCTCTAGCCCTTTGTCCCTTACGATTGGTCCTCATGAGTTAGAGGCCCCATTGATTTTATCTACTGGTTGTGGTGAGAATCTTTTGGGCTTGGATTTGTTAAAACGGTTATATGCGACTTTGTACTGCTCTCCTGCGGGAGTGGAGCTTACATTAGGTCAGAGAGCGATCTCTCCTATGTACTTATCAATTGATACGTTCCCACCGGAATTGAGTTCCCTTCCTGCGTCGTTATGGGCTACGGGTCCCAATGATGTAGGCTTATTGGACATCCCACCTTATGTGGTCCAGTTGAAATCGAACGTGCGTTTCCCACGTATACCACAGTATCGCATCTCTTTTGATGGTGAGCGAGCACTATTAGCGATCATTTATGACCTGATCGAAAAGGATGTCATTGAAGAAACTCGAGGCAATGTGTGTAATAGTCCTGTGTTACCGATTTTGAAACGCACAGATCCAACTAAACTTCCTGTGTACCGCTTTGTAATTGATTTACGAGAAGTAAATAAAATCGTGATTCCCCAGTTTCCTGTGGTGCCGGACATCATGGCTTTGTTGACCCTGATTCCGGCTTCTGCCTCCTGGTTCACGGTAATCGATCTAAAGAATGCTTTCTTTAGTATTCCGATCGCTGAGGAAAGCAGAGACCTATTCGGATTTTCACTGGGTGGTCGCAGTTTTAGATTTAAACGCGCACCTCAGGGCTACTGTGAAAGTCCGTCGATCTATAGCCAAGCACTTAAAAGTCAGCTTGATGCATTTGTGTTGCCGACAGGCGCAGCCTTAGTTCAATACGTTGACGACCTATTAGTGGCAGCTGATACAGAGGCTATTTGCAGAACCGCTACAGTATCATTATTGCAGCACCTATGTGACTTACATCACAAGGTGTCACCTTCTAAGCTACAATATTGTTGTCAAGAAGTAACCTACTTAGGTCACTTACTGTCAAAGGATGGGAGAAGGTTGACCCCAGAGAGAATTGCAGCGATTGCTCGAATGACTGTGCCAAAGACTCAGAGAGATGTACGTGCCTTTCTAGGTATTACGTCATACTGCAGACAATGGATTCCAAATTTTTCATTGTCGGCGAAACCATTGATAGCCCTTACGTGCAAGGATGTTTCATCTCCTTTGCCATGGACTGAAGAGTGTCAGAAAAGTTTTTCTGAATTGCGTGATGCGTTGTGTTCGGCTCCTGTGTTGGGTACTCCTGATTACAATAAGCCGTTCACACTCTATGTTCACGAGAGGGACGGTTGTGCGTTGAGTGTTCTGACACAACAATTTGGCGACAAACAGCGTCCATGCGCATATTTTTCTTCGACCTTAGACCCAGTAGCTAGAGCCTTGCCGAGTTGTTTGAGAGCAACCGCGGCAGCTGTGGCGTCCATTCGACAGTCCGCAGGTCTGGTCATGGATAATATGCTCACGGTGATGGTCCCGCATGCAGTCGACACTCTCTTGAACCGAACGAAAACTCAACATTTGACGAGCGCAAGGTTGTCTGGATATGAGTTGACGTTATTGGCAAGTCACATACGGATAAAACGGTGTAATGTGTTGAATCCAGCAACGTTGTTGCCGATCGAAATGGAATTAAGTGATGTAACACCACATGATTGCTATTTGAGAACTGAAGAGGAGACGAAGGGTCGTATTAACCTGAAAAACACTCCATTGGTAGATCCCGATGGTACTTTGTATGTGGATGGTTCATGTTTTAAGTTACCAAATGGTGATGTGACTGTGGAAAATTAGTACGGTCTGGTAAACATTATCTGCGCCATATTGCCTTTTTCCCCTGATGCCACACTTTTTGTCGTGCGCACCCGCCATTTTAGGTGCCTCGATCAGAACAACCCTTTTTGCCTGCCACTGGCCCCCAGCATAGCCCTCCTCCCTCACAAAGCCCGCACTCTGACAACCCCCGCTCGCACATGCCTTGGGTCATAAACCCCTCTTCAGCGCAGCTCTGCCTCAGAACCCCATCCTGTCCCCAGCGCGACACCTCCCTTCCTTCTTTTTATGGTCCCAGGCCCTTTTTGATACAAAACCCCTTTTCCTGTGTGCCCGTTTGTCTTCCTCGTTCCCAGGCCGACACCTAGCTCTGCCGATACTGTTTATTGCCCCTCCCCGTACAGTAGAAAGCTTCCCTCATCAAAGGACCCTCGAGTTGATCAATGCCCCCACCCTATGAGATCCGATCAAACCCCCACATTCCGTGAACCGGCGGAATGTCCAGCTGCGCGATAATCATCACCTGTCGTGACCGGGGTGGGGACTTCTGCTGTATATGTGTGTGGGAACGGGCTTGGAGCAGGGATTCCGAGAATGTCTTTCCGTACATCAAAGCATTTGCCATGAATATGTTATATGTAATAAAGCAATAAAGCTGTGTATAAGAGGCCAGGCCTCAGAGATGCGGTTAGAGCACCTCAGAACGATACCTGCTGTTTGAACTGATGTGTTCTCCTCCGGAGAGAATAAACCTTGTTTCCTGCCTTCCCGTCTCCAGCACCTGCCTCTTCATTGATTAATAATTCGTGGGTTAAAGAGGCGATACCGCCGGGCAAATATCGATTGTCCCCTGACCTTAGATTTAACAATTGGCGTCCCAAGCGTGGGGCCCATCAGCGACTCGTGGATCCAGTGGGAGAGGTCCTGACGACAGAGTGAACGACTGCAACGATCGGGAGAGCTCTTGCCCAATAGACCCTCGTCTGGCAGCCGATCATCCGAACTTCACTGGTTCCGAACAGACCTCTCCCGAGTGATCTACGGTCCTGACTGGGAACCATCAGGAGTGCTGCGAGGAATACAAAGAAAAGAGGACGATCGGGCGCTGGATTCGGAAGACAAGAAACTGTCCATACGGTCCGGGTAAGGTCGTGTAGACACGACGAATCACGAAATAATTGTTTAATTGTTCAGAAAATACTAGTATTACTCTTTGTTGACCTATTTGGAGATTCACTGTCTGCACACGAAGAAACAGTAGGCTCTTTTCTCTTTGCAAACAGTGAAGGATAGGTAACGCAGCCGTCGCGCCTATCTTTCTCCCCCACTGACTCGATTATTTATTAACGGCCACTGATTAACTGTTTTTGACCCCGAGCTACTGTTCGCGGATTGTTTCCTGGAGATTCTCTGTCTACAAACAGGAAAGAACAGGTTCCCCTTTGCAGATAGTGAAAGGGTAGAGGACGCAGATCTTTTGCGAATCTACTTATTCTTCCCACTGGTCCTCTTTTTGTTAATTTGATATTGGTTCATGAGGTATTCACTGCTTGCAAACAACGTAGAATAGAAATATTCTGTCTAGTCTTTGCACACAGTGATAAGATAGGCAGTGCTGACTTTTTGTCCCTCATTGTTGAGCTGTCATGTCTGTCTTCTCCCCACTGGTCGATAACTGGTTCAGCCCGGACCGTTTATTAGAGGTGGATCATCTAGCTCCGCTGGAAGGCACCCCTAATAAAGACATGTTCATAAACTATGGATTAGTTACCATAGCCTATAGTAAACTGTGGCACAGGTATACCAAAGAAAGTCAAGAGAAACAGTGGCCACTGATAGGATCCTTCGATCTTGATAAAATAGAAACGTTAGAAATAGCCCTTCGTGATAATAAGACAACGCCTATTATGCTCGACTGCCTCGGTATGTGGCGCAAAGAAGCAATGCAACGAAAGAATAGAGACGAGGACAGAGCAGGTAAAGAAACATATCGACAGGACGACCCCAGAACACAACGTCCCGAAAGTAATCCCCCGACACTACGCACAGGACGGCCAGACTTAGGGCAAAACCAATGTGCTTTTTGTAGATATGCCGGGCACTGGAAAGCCCAATGCCCGACTCTACTGAACGTGAGTAGGAGCAGAGGACCGACAGGAATAAC
Source organism: Lissotriton helveticus (assembly GCF_964261635.1). NCBI lineage: Eukaryota > Metazoa > Chordata > Amphibia > Caudata > Salamandridae > Lissotriton > Lissotriton helveticus. The sequence goes on along the minus strand of NC_136061.1, from coordinate 39,959,242 downwards.
AGGCCGGCAGAAAGGGAAAAGGCGCGAGACAAAGATGAATCAGACTGACTTGAACAGGCCAGATAGAACCACCACGTTCGATTACGCCCGATGGCACAGATTTCGCCAAGCCGATTTCAGCGACATGTTCGAGTCCTCATGGATCAAACAACGATAAGACGGGAAAACCCAGTGTAGCTCTAAATTGACAGACGACAAACCCCGAAGAAACCCGAAAGAATAACGTGCACACATGATCAAGCAACCTTACGTTTAGCCAAGTAGGGAAAAGTCTAGGGTATTTCGAGGTAAGGGTTACACAAGTATCCTTTGCCGAGAGGACTAGGGAGATTGCCAATGTCTGAAAACCTACTACCTCCTTTCTTCCGCATCCTTATTGGCATATAACTAAAGCCTGCCCCATTGCTCTAACAAAAAGTATGCGCAGCATATAGAAATAAGATAATTGTGGCCAATAACTGTTTTATGTTTGTCTTGGGTCTTTTTATATAATACTTGTACTGTCTCCCCGTCTGAGTTTGTGTGTATGTGATGCATGAATCTGCGTCATCCCTCTGCCTGTGTTACCGTGTTACTTAAACTTCTGTTAACAGAAGCTTTAGCATGAAACAACCTGGAAAGAAAGGAATGAGAAAACGAAATCCGTAAGCCACTGATGAACATGAACTTTTATTTAACATGACGAACAAGAAACAAATAACAGTAAGCTAGAAAATGAAAGTCAGCAGAACATTCGCCCCCCCCCCATTCTTGAACCTTCCAAAGTAGGGTAGGGTTACGGCTACGCCCAGCCGGCAGCAACCCATATAAGGCGGGTCCTGCTGCCAACAGTCGGCCAGGAAATCGTAACATAGGGTGGAGCCGGAGGAGAGACAAGGGCCAGCGGGACCCAGCCAGGGGATCACCTTGACCACACCGGAGAGTTGTAGGGGGGGGAATGTCTATGTCCTCGACCCCTCCCTCTCTCTCTCCCCCAGTCCGGCCACGGTGGCACGTGAGAGTTGCAGATAGTCCCGCCACATGTCTCCCCGGTCCGGCCACCAATGGCCAGGGACTGGGGCCAACTGGATCCGGCTGCAGCCGATGAGCCAAGGAACCCGTTCATGGGGCCAGAGCAAGAGGCGTCCGGCCGACATCCACCGGAAGCCCGGCCTAGAGACGGACGGGACATTTTTCCTTTTCTCCTCCGTAATGGCCGCGACAACGCGCCAGGCGCCACTTCTTTCTTTTCTCCTCCGTAATGGCGGCAGCAACACGCCAGGCGCCACTTGAATAATGGCTGCGACAACTCTGGGGAGAGGGATGTCTTGTACATACCTCCGCGGAAATTAGTCCAGGTCGGGCTGGGAGGGAGAGGCGACGCGGACGAGCCTCTCCCACCTCCACGGATAGGAGGATTCCCAGCCCCCGGCCCAGCGCCGAACTCCTCCAGCCAGGCGGTGGTGCCAATACCTGCGTAGCACCGAACATACCATGGTGGCGCCCCAGTACTTGCGCAGCACCGAACATGCAACGGTGCCGATACTTGCGCAGCACCGAACATGCAACGGTGCCGATACTTGCACAGCACCGAACATGCACCGCAGGTGGCCATACTTCCGCAGCATTGGACATGGGTTCATTCCAAAAGGTCTCCTCCACTCTTGCGGACTCGACGAAGGGCGGCTGCTGCAGGCCTCAAAATGGCGTCTGGGCCCCCTGGAAGGCGGGTCTCGGCCGCTAGAGTAACTGTGAACAGCAACGTAACTCGGGCGCTTGCCCACCGGAGCACGAGCCCCCACCTCCAACAGCACCCCCACAGCCTTGAAGATTCTACAAAAGTCCCCGGAGCCCTCGGCCCCTGCAGGCTTCCGGTGAGGGACAACTGCCTTGACCGCTAACGAAATAAGCATGACATAGCCACTCCATCTGTTAGCATGAATTCTCGAACTGCCGAAAAGGACTCTGGTCCAACTGCCGGTTGTAAGGAAACATTTTTTTCCTTGATACTACTTCCGGACCAACCCGGCCCCGCCCAAAATGGCACCGGTATCAATAGGAACTCACGAACACCTGGTGGTGTTTTTCTTTTTTGCTAAAAAAAGACTCGATGTTCTGAAAAATATATATGATCCTTTGTACACTTGACGAAAAAAGGAAGGATTCACTCGACGAACATGTAAAAGGACCTCGTGAAAAATGTTTTTCAATGTACGATTCATTATGATATTATCATATCTGACATGTAACCTCGTTTATGACACACTCCCATGGTATACCTATAGGAATTTGATTACAACTAGTCCAACTGTGTTTCCAATTATGAAATGAATGCCCCTTGGTCCCTCAACTATTCGATAGACGTTTTTAGTTCCCTGCAAATGAATGAATGAACCTTTTTAAACATGTTTTTAATCCTACAAGATAGCCCCCCCCCTCTACTGTACGCACTTTAGCCATTGCCGTATCCGTCCAACCCCGATCACACTGTCCTATCGACATGCTGAACGATTGTGAAAATAAAGGTTTTCGAAACTATGAACGGGTATTGCATGCTTTATTTAAAATATGGGATCGGCGGGAGAGTTTTTTTCTGTGCACCCTACTCTGCTCTCTCTTTAAGGTTATTAGAAGATGGTTGCCCAGCCCCGGATGGAGGATCGAATCTGAGACACGACACTCTGCCGTCAAATATGCGACTGACTCAGGGACTCGCGCATGGAGAAAGACCTCGACTTCTGGGGATGGGTAAAAGCGAAATGGTGTGAAAGATGGAATATAAAGGATGAGTAAAGTGAAACGATGTAAATGATAGAATATTATAAAGATACGACACTCAAAGGTACTAGGGAACAGAGTTGACCGAAGAGCTGATAAACCTTAGAACATCACAGCGTTGAAAGAGATTTAAGGACCCCGATAGTTAAATACACCTACCAACTAGAAACCTCGCGCTAAGTGCTTCTGATTCTCTAACGTTTTCCTACTCACAGCCTATAAGGACACACTGCCCCCCCCCTTGGCTCCAGAAACCACAACCTCAGGGATTCTATCCCGAGGAGATAAGACGAGTATGAGGTAAGTAAAAGACCTTCGTACCCGTGCTTTTGATGTGCTCGAATGTTGTCCCCCTCCCCTCCCCTCTTTTTCCCCCCCCTGCAGGCCACATCGGAATCACGACCAAGGTACGGTGAAGATCTGAAGCCTCGCCATGTCTGATACACGAAGCGGACTAACACTGCCTGGTGGCACCTAAACACACCCACAAACTGCTCTTGTACCAGAAGAGCCAATAAATTGTATGACATGATGAAAGCGATCACCCTTGATCCGTGTTGCGTGAATGGACACCTGTCACGTATGTCTGAAACTATGAGATGATGTTTGTGTATGACTGACGCGTTGACTTAACTGGTTAAAGGACCGAGAATGCAAGAAATGCGACACAATGGTGCCCTCTTACTCGATGCATGTCCCCTGTACCCGGCCTAATGCTCGTCCATCCCAAACTGCATGCTTTCAACATTCTAACACGGACCCGTAATGTCTTATGTTGTATAATACGCTGAATAGCCTATCTTAATGCACGGCCACTCCCCATGTCGCACGTGTACTATTTAGCCTGTTGTTGCACATCTCTCTCTCTCTCTCTCTCTCTCTCTCTCTCTCTCTCTCTCTCTCTCTCTCTCTCTCTCTCTCTCTCTCTCTCGCTCTTCCGAACGACTAGCACCTAAATTGGCAAACCGCCACCCCTAGTGCACCACCAATTGGCCCCAAATACCACAAGTATTTGCTCGAAATTTATCCTAAATAAAAAACCCACCCTGACGCCGTGTCACTACCTCTCCTTTCTGCTAAAAAAAAAATTGATAAAACCGAGATTTGGCCATTAGGGAAAGGACAGGTAAGACGACTGAGGTTCCCTAATCTGACCCGAAATAAGGGAACTACATGTCAGCGGCTCCTGTGTTATAAAAAAGATGCCTCAGATAACGCGACCTTCCCCGTCCCGAATTGTCACAATACCCAAACAGTAAAGGTGAGCGAAACATCCTCATGTCCCCGGAACGCCCCCTGTTTCGTAACAGCTGCCCCAGACGAGAGTTATAAAACTGTCCCTCACCCCCGGTCATAAGAGATGGGTCTACTTACGCCCTTACCACAGTTTTCTATGTCCCTAGTTGTTTCCCATAAGACCCCTGTCTTTTCTAAGTAAGTAGTCAGGCCGTAAGAGGCTACGCAGGAACCAGAATGATGTTTTACAAAGTTAAAAATTAGACCGAAGCGAAGAAATCATTGCCATGAACCCTGTTGAAAGCGAAAATGTTTAGGCAGGATGCATTGATAGAATGAAAAATGTTTAGCCTATGTTCGTCCCTCAGCAAGATACCTATCAGACCATGGTGATAGCACATTGCGCTTTTTTGATATAAAGCCCAGGAGAACGGTATAACTTTGTAAGGCTCGTACTAGGAAGGTGGGTCTCCGTCAGAAGAACTGACGTAACTGAAATGCAATAACAGGTACCAGATCTCGTACCACGACCAACAAACACCAAAGTAATAGTTGTGAAGGAAAGTTATAGTAAATCCAGCAAGCCCATCATCAATCATTTATATGTTAATTGTGAACCCCAATATAACGGACGTTTCCCATTTTTGCCGGGAGCTGGGAGAGAAATAGACTTATGTGATTACCTTCCTCTGCCAATTCTCTAAAGACTGTCTTTTCAAACTCATTTAAGGGTACGACTGTCGGAGGAAAGAAGGACCGGATGTGGGAGCACGTGGCCTGACTACAGACTATGGAACATCTGCGACATTGGCCAAGGCGAGACCGCGACAGTAAGGAGCTGCAGGACGAGGCACTGTTTTCGACAAAATAAGAGGAAAGGGCTGACCTGATGCCCCTGCTCGATGTTCAACGTATGCCGAAAAGTCCCCGCTCTCTAAACTCGGTCATGAGCCCGCCTACCTGAAATTTTCCGTCCCCCTAGTCTGTTCCCGATCTGGCCCTGCTCCATCCCCCTTTTTCTCCGACCTACCCTAAAGGACTGCTCACACGCACATTTCTTCCATCTGAACCTTTTTGACAATCAACTCAAAGGACACAGGGCGAAAAGGACCTTTTTGACCAGAAACGCGAGGAAAAGGTCGTGCCCTGCAACGCGGGACCTAGAATAGAGCTGGACCCTTAGCTCCACCGCCGGTGCTCCACAGCGCCAACAAAAGACGACAAAGAATGCTGAGAACTCATTAACTTCGAACATTGACACCCTCAATCATCGTTTTTGCTACGTCTCATTTCTCTCCCAGCCACCATTGTATTAATTATGCCCCAACCAAACATGAACAGAACTCACATATGTAATGACCTCTGTGAAATGTACTCAATGCTCTCACTACAGAATCATTTTTGTCTGTTATTGCATTACTATGACTTTCCTGCAAACGAGTTATCTATAGACCCGCCTCCTAAGATGAAAGATTTTAAAATGTAATGTTTATAACTCCTTTACCTGGGTACCTACTTCTTTTCCTATGACCACCACAGTCGACATGAATTGGAAATAGGCCAGCAAGATGTCTTGGATATGTTAAAGGGAGGACTGTGGAAAATGAGTACGGTCTGGTAAACATTATCTGCGCCATCTTGCCTTTTTCCCCTGATGCCACACTTTTTGTCGTGCGCACCCGCCATTTTAGGTGCCTCGATCAGAACAACCCTTTTTGCCTGCCACTGGCCCCCAGCATAGCCCTCCTCCCTCACAAAGCCCGCACTCTGACAACCCCCGCTCGCACATGCCTTGGGTCATAAACCCCTCTTCAGCGCAGCTCTGCCTCAGAACCCCATCCTGTCCCCAGCGCGACACCTCCCTTCCTTCTTTTTATGGTCCCAGGCCCTTTTTGATACAAAACCCCTTTTCCTGTGTGCCCGTTTGTCTTCCTCGTTCCCAGGCCGACACCTAGCTCTGCCGATACTGTTTATTGCCCCTCCCCGTACAGTAGAAAGCTTCCCTCATCAAAGGACCCTCGAGTTGATCAATGCCCCCACCCTATGAGATCCGATCAAACCCCCACATTCCGTGAACCGGCGGAATGTCCAGCTGCGCGATAATCATCACCTGTCGTGACCGGGGTGGGGACTTCTGCTGTATATGTGTGTGGGAACGGGCTTGGAGCAGGGATTCCGAGAATGTCTTTCCGTACATCAAAGCATTTGCCATGAATATGTTATATGTAATAAAGCAATAAAGCTGTGTATAAGAGGCCAGGCCTCAGAGATGCGGTTAGAGCACCTCAGAACGATACCTGCTGTTTGAACTGATGTGTTCTCCTCCGGAGAGAATAAACCTTGTTTCCTGCCTTCCCGTCTCCAGCACCTGCCTCTTCATTGATTAATAATTCGTGGGTTAAAGAGGCGATACCGCCGGGCAAATATCGATTGTCCCCTGACCTTAGATTTAACAATTGGCGTCCCAAGCGTGGGGCCCATCAGCGACTCGTGGATCCAGTGGGAGAGGTCCTGACGACAGAGTGAACGACTGCAACGATCGGGAGAGCTCTTGCCCAATAGACCCTCGTCTGGCAGCCGATCATCCGAACTTCACTGGTTCCGAACAGACCTCTCCCGAGTGATCTACGGTCCTGACTGGGAACCATCAGGAGTGCTGCGAGGAATACAAAGAAAAGAGGACGATCGGGCGCTGGATTCGGAAGACAAGAAACTGTCCATACGGTCCGGGTAAGGTCGTGTAGACACGACGAATCACGAAATAATTGTTTAATTGTTCAGAAAATACTAGTATTACTCTTTGTTGACCTATTTGGAGATTCACTGTCTGCACACGAAGAAACAGTAGGCTCTTTTCTCTTTGCAAACAGTGAAGGATAGGTAACGCAGCCGTCGCGCCTATCTTTCTCCCCCACTGACTCGATTATTTATTAACGGCCACTGATTAACTGTTTTTGACCCCGAGCTACTGTTCGCGGATTGTTTCCTGGAGATTCTCTGTCTACAAACAGGAAAGAACAGGTTCCCCTTTGCAGATAGTGAAAGGGTAGAGGACGCAGATCTTTTGCGAATCTACTTATTCTTCCCACTGGTCCTCTTTTTGTTCATTTGATATTGGTTCATGAGGTATTCACTGCTTGCAAACAACGTAGAATAGAAATATTCTGTCTAGTCTTTGCACACAGTGATAAGATAGGCAGTGCTGACTTTTTGTCCCTCATTGTTGAGCTGTCATGTCTGTCTTCTCCCCACTGGTCGATAACTGGTTCAGCCCGGACCGTTTATTAGAGGTGGATCATCTAGCTCTGCTGGAAGGCACCCCTAATAAAGACATGTTCATAAACTATGGATTAGTTACCATAGCCTATAGTAAACTGTGGCACAGGTATACCAAAGAAAGTCAAGAGAAACAGTGGCCACTGATAGGATCCTTCGATCTTGATAAAATAGAAACGTTAGAAATAGCCCTTCGTGATAATAAGACAACGCCTATTATGCTCGACTGCCTCGGTATGTGGCGCAAAGAAGCAATGCAACGAAAGAATAGAGACGAGGACAGAGCAGGTAAAGGAACATATCGACAGGACGACCCCAGAACACAACGTCCCGAAAGTAATCCCCCGACACTACGCACAGGACGGCCAGACTTAGGGCAAAACCAATGTGCTTTTTGTAGATATGCCGGGCACTGGAAAGCCCAATGCCCGACTCTACTGAACGTGAGTAGGAGCAGAGGACCGACAGGAATAACAGGCCGGCAGAAAGGGAAAAGGCGCGAGACAAAGATGAATCAGACTGACTTGAACAGGCCAGATAGAACCACCACGTTCGATTACGCCCGATGGCACAGATTTCGCCAAGCCGATTTCAGCGACATGTTCGAGTCCTCATAGATCAAACAACGATAAGACGGGAAAACCCAGTGTAGCTCTAAATTGACAGACGACAAACCCCGAAGAAACCCGAAAGAATAACGTGCACACATGATCAAGCAACCTTACGTTTAGCCAAGTAGGGAAAAGTCTAGGGTATTTCGAGGTAAGGGTTACACAAGTATCCTTTGCCGAGAGGACTAGGGAGATTGCCAATGTCTGAAAACCTACTACCTCCTTTCTTCCGCATCCTTATAGGCATATAACTAAAGCCTGCCCCATTGCTCTAACAAAAAGTATGCGCAGCATATAGAAATAAGATAATTGTGGCCAATAACTGTTTTATGTTTGTCTTGGGTCTTTTTATATAATACTTGTACTGTCTCCCCGTCTGAGTTTGTGTGTATGTGATGCATGAATCTGCGTCATCCCTCTGCCTGTGTTACCGTGTTACTTAAACTTCTGTTAACAGAAGCTTTAGCATGAAACAACCTGGAAAGAAAGGAATGAGAAAACGAAATCCGTAAGCCACTGATGAACATGAACTTTTATTTAACATGACGAACAAGAAACAAATAACAGTAAGCTAGAAAATGAAAGTCAGCAGAACATTCGCCCCCCCCCCATTCTTGAACCTTCCAAAGTAGGGTAGGGTTACGGCTACGCCCAGCCGGCAGCAACCCATATAAGGCGGGTCCTGCTGCCAACAGTCGGCCAGGAAATCGTAACATAGGGTGGAGCCGGAGGAGAGACAAGGGCCAGCGGGACCCAGCCAGGGGATCACCTTGACCACACCGGAGAGTTGTAGGGGGGGGAATGTCTATGTCCTCGACCCCTCCCTCTCTCTCTCCCCCAGTCCGGCCACGGTGGCACGTGAGAGTTGCAGATAGTCCCGCCACATGTCTCCCCGGTCCGGCCACCAATGGCCAGGGACTGGGGCCAACTGGATCCGGCTGCAGCCGATGAGCCAAGGAACCCGTTCATGGGGCCAGAGCAAGAGGCGTCCGGCCGACATCCACCGGAAGCCCGGCCCAGAGACGGACGGGACATTTTTCCTTTTCTCCTCCGTAATGGCCGCGACAACGCGCCAGGCGCCACTTCTTTCTTTTCTCCTCCGTAATGGCGGCAGCAACACGCCAGGCGCCACTTGAATAATGGCTGCGACAACTCTGGGGAGAGGGATGTCTTGTACATACCTCCGCGGAAATTAGTCCAGGTCGGGCTGGGAGGGAGAGGCGACGCGGACGAGCCTCTCCCACCTCCACGGATAGGAGGTTTCCCAGCCCCCGGCCCAGCGCCGAACTCCTCCAGCCAGGCGGTGGTGCCAATACCTGCGTAGCACCGAACATACCATGGTGGCGCCCCAGTACTTGCGCAGCACCGAACATGCAACGGTGCCGATACTTGCACAGCACCGAACATGCAACGGTGCCGATACTTGCACAGCACCGAACATGCACCGCAGGTGGCCATACTTCCGCAGCACTGGACATGGGTTCATTCCAAAAGGTCTCCTCCACTCTTGCGGACTCGACGAAGGGCGGCTGCTGCAGGCCTCAAAATGGCGTCTGGGCCCCCTGGAAGGCGGGTCTCGGCCGCTAGAGTAACTGTGAACAGCAACGTAACTCGGGCGCTTGCCCACCGGAGCACGAGCCCCCACCTCCAACAGCACCCCCACAGCCTTGAAGATTCTACAAAAGTCCCCGGAGCCCTCGGCCCCTGCAGGCTTCCGGTGAGGGACAACTGCCTTGACCGCTAACGAAATAAGCATGACATAGCCACTCCATCTGTTAGCATGAATTCTCGAACTGCCGAAAAGGACTCTGGTCCAACTGCCGGTTGTAAGGAAACATTTTTTTCCTTGATACTACTTCCGGACCAACCCGGCCCCGCCCAAAATGGCACCGGTATCAATAGGAACTCACGAACACCTCGTGGTGTTTTTCTTTTTTGCTAAAAAAAGACTCGATGTTCTGAAAAATATATATGATCCTTTGTACACTTGACGAAAAAAGGAAGGATTCACTCGACGAACATGTAAAAGGACCTCGTGAAAAATGTTTTTCAATGTACGATTCATTATGATATTATCATATCTGACATGTAACCTCGCTTATGACACACTCCCATGGTATACCTATAGGAATTTGATTACAACTAGTCCAACTGTGTTTCCAATTATGAAATGAATGCCCTTTGGTCCCTCAACTATTCGATAGACGTTTTTAGTTCCCTGCAAATGAATGAATGAACCTTTTTAAACATGTTTTTAATCCTACAAGATAGCCCCCCCCCTCTACTGTACGCACTTTAGCCATTGCCGTATCCGTCCAACCCCGATCACACTGTCCTATCGACATGCTGAACGATTGTGAAAATAAAGGTTTTCGAAACTATGAACGGGTATTGCATGCTTTATTTAAAATATGGGATCGGCGGGAGAGTTTTTTTCTGTGCACCCTACTCTGCTCTCTCTTTAAGGTTATTAGAAGATGGTTGCCCAGCCCCGGATGGAGGATCGAATCTGAGACACGACACTCTGCCGTCAAATATGCGACTGACTCAGGGACTCGCGCATGGAGAAAGACCTCGACTTCTGGGGATGGGTAAAAGCGAAATGGTGTGAAAGATGGAATATAAAGGATGAGTAAAGTGAAACAATGTAAATGATAGAATATTATAAAGATACGACACTCAAAGGTACTAGGGAACAGAGTTGACCGAAGAGCTGATAAACCTTAGAACATCACAGCGTTGAAAGAGATTTAAGGACCCCGATAGTTAAATACACCTACCAACTAGAAACCTCACTCTAAGTGCTTCTGATTCTCTAACGTTTTCCTACTCACAGCCTATAAGGACACACTGCCCCCCCCCTTGGCTCCAGAAACCACAACCTCAGGGATTCTATCCCGAGGAGATAAGACGAGTATGAGGTAAGTAAAAGACCTTCGTACCCGTGCTTTTGATGTGCTCGAATGTTGTCCCCCTCCCCTCCCCTCTTTCCCCCCCCCTGCAGGCCACATCGGAATCACGACCAAGGTACGGTGAAGATCTGAAGCCTCGCCATGTCTGATACACGAAGCGGACTAACACTGCCTGGTGGCACCTAAACACACCCACAAACTACTCTTGTACCAGAAGAGCCAATAAATTGTATGACATGATGAAAGCGATCACCCTTGATCCGTGTTGCGTGAATGGACACCTGTCACGTATGTCTGAAACTATGAGATGATGTTTGTGTATGACTGACGCGTTGACTTAACTGGTTAAAGGACCGAGAATGCAAGAAATGCGGCACAATGGTGCCCTCTTACTCGATGCATGTCCCCTGTACCCGGCCTAATGCTCGTCCATCCCAAACTGCATGCTTTCAACATTCTAACACGGACCCGTAATGTCTTATGTTGTATAATACGCTGAATAGCCTATCTTAATGCACGGCCACTCCCCATGTCGCACGTGTACTATTTAGCCTGTTGTTGCACATCTCTCTCTCTCTCTCTCTCTCTCTCTCTCTCTCTCTCTCTCTCTCTCTCTCTCTCTCTCTCTCTCTCTCTCTCTCGCTCTTCCGAACGACTAGCACCTAAATTGGCAAACCGCCACCCCTAGTGCACCACCAATTGGCCCCAAATACCACAAGTATTTGCTCGAAATTTATCCTAAATAAAAAACCCACCCTGACGCCGTGTCACTACCTCTCCTTTCTGCTAAAAAAAAAATTGATAAAACCGAGATTTGGCCATTAGGGAAAGGACAGGTAAGACGACTGAGGTTCCCTAATCTGACCCGAAATAAGGGAACTACATGTCAGCGGCTCCTGTGTTATAAAAAAGATGCCTCAGATAACGCGACCTTCCCCGTCCCGAATTGTCACAATACCCAAACAGTAAAGGTGAGCGAAACATCCTCATGTCCCCGGAACGCCCCCTGTTTCGTAACAGCTGCCCCAGACGAGAGTTATAAAACTGTCCCTCACCCCCGGTCATAAGAGATGGGTCTACTTACGCCCTTACCACAGTTTTCTATGTCCCTAGTTGTTTCCCATAAGACCCCTGTCTTTTCTAAGTAAGTAGTCAGGCCGTAAGAGGCTACGCAGGAACCAGAATGATGTTTTACAAAGTTAAAAATTAGACCGAAGCGAAGAAATCATTGCCATGAACCCTGTTGAAAGCGAAAATGTTTAGGCAGGACTTTGTAAGGCTCGTACTAGGAAGGTGGGTCTCCGTCAGAAGAACTGACGTAACTGAAATGCAATAACAGGTACCAGATCTCGTACCACGACCAACAAACACCAAAGTAATAGTTGTGAAGGAAAGTTATAGTAAATCCAGCAAGCCCATCATCAATCATTTATATGTTAATTGTGAACCCCAATATAACGGACGTTTCCCATTTTTGCCGGGAGCTGGGAGAGAAATAGACTTATGTGATTACCTTCCTCTGCCAATTCTCTAAAGACTGTCTTTTCAAACTCATTTAAGGGTACGACTGTCGGAGGAAAGAAGGACCTTATGTGGGAGCACGTGGCCTGACTACAGACTATGGAACATCTGCGACATTGGCCAAGGCGAGACCGCGACAGTAAGGAGCTGCAGGACGAGGCACTGTTTTCGACAAAATAAGAGGAAAGGGCTGACCTGATGCCCCTGCTCGATGTTCAACGTATGCCGAAAAGTCCCCGCTCTCTAAACTCGGTCATGAGCCCGCCTACCTGAAATTTTCCGTCCCCCTAGTCTGTTCCCGATCTGGCCCTGCTCCATCCCCCTTTTTCTCCGACCTACCCTAAAGGACTGCTCACACGCACATTTCTTCCATCTGAACCTTTTTGACAATCAACTCAAAGGACACAGGGCGAAAAGGACCTTTTTGACCAGAAACGCGAGGAAAAGGTCGTGCCCTGCAACGCGGGACCTAGAATAGAGCTGGACCCTTAGCTCCACCGCCGGTGCTCCACAGCGCCAACAAAAGACGACAAAGAATGCTGAGAACTCATTAACTTCGAACATTGACACCCTCAATCATCGTTTTTGCTACGTCTCATTTCTCTCCCAGCCACCATTGTATTAATTATGCCCCAACCAAACATGAACAGAACTCACATATGTAATGACCTCTGTGAAATGTACTCAATGCTCTCACTACAGAATCATTTTTGTCTGTTATTGCATTACTATGACTTTCCTGCAAACGAGTTATCTATAGACCCGCCTCCTAAGATGAAAGATTTTAAAATGTAATGTTTATAACTCCTTTACCTGGGTACCTACTTCTTTTCCTATGACCACCACAGTCGACATGAATTGGAAATAGGCCAGCAAGATGTCTTGGATATGTTAAAGGGAGGACTGTGGAAAATTAGTACGGTCTGGTAAACATTATCTGCGCCATCTTGCCTTTTTCCCTGATGCCACACTTTTTGTCGTGCGCACCCGCCATTTTAGGTGCTTCGATCAGAACAACCCTTTTTGCATGCCACTGGCCCCCGGCATAGCCCTCCTCCCTCACAAAGCCCGCACTCTGACAACCCCCGCTCGCACATGCCTTGGGTCATAAACCCCTCTTCAGCGCAGCTCTGCCTCAGAACCCCATCCTGTCCCCAGCGCGACACCTCCCTTCCTTCTTTTTATGGTCCCAGGCCCTTTTTGATACAAAACCCCTTTTCCTGTGTGCCCGTTTGTCTTCCTCGTTCCCAGGCCGACACCTAGCTCTGCCGATACTGTTTATTGCCCCTCCCCGTACAGTAGAAAGCTTCCCTCATCAAAGGACCCTCGAGTTGATCAATGCCCCCACCCTATGAGATCCGATCAAACCCCCACATTCCGTGAACCGGCGGAATGTCCAGCTGCGCGATAATCATCACCTGTCGTGACCGGGGTGGGGACTTCTGCTGTATATGTGTGTGGGAACGGGCTTGGAGCAGGGATTCCGAGAATGTCTTTCCGTACATCAAAGCATTTGCCATGAATATGTTATATGTAATAAAGCAATAAAGCTGTGTATAAGAGGCCAGGCCTCAGAGATGCGGTTAGAGCACCTCAGAACGATACCTGCTGTTTGAACTGATGTGTTCTCCTCCGGAGAGAATAAACCTTGTTTCCTGCCTTCCCGTCTCCAGCGCCTGCCTCTTCATTGATTAATAATTCCTGGGTTAAAGAGGCGATACCGCCGGGCAAATATCGATTGTCCCCTGACCTTAGATTTAACAGTGACGACTGCGTATGCTGTAGTAACATTGAGTACGGTTGTGGAATCTGCGAGATTGAGTCAGAATTCGGCCCAAGCGGCTGAGTTGATCGCCTTGACGAGAGCGTGTGTGTTATCCAGAGGGAAGCGGGTGAATGTGTTTACAGACAGCCAGTATGCTTTTGGTGTGGCGCATAGTTTTGGTCGATTGTGGAGAGAAAGAGGATTTTTGACGTCGCATGGTACGAAGATTCAGCACGGACAGCTTGTGAATGACCTTTTGGACGCACTTACATTGCCTAAAGAGGTGGCAATAATCAAATGTAGTGCGCATCGGAAGGTGACGGATGATGTTGGTCCCGGTAATGCGTTTGCGGATGAGATTGCGAAGGAAACGGCCAGAGATCTGCAAATCGAATGTACGTTGCGAATTCAGTAAGATGGCCAGCGGAGACTAGTATGTGGGAGGACACAGTTGAGAGTGTGAAGAAGATACAGGATGAAGCTACTGAGATGGAAAAGACTCAGTGGAAAGAAAGTACGGGAAAGTTAGACGAGAATGGATGTTGGGTTGATTTGTCGGAAAAACAGAGATGGATGTTACCAGATGCATACGTGCTTGCTGTTGTTACTATGGCTCATGGTACATCACACATTAATACGAAAGGCATATGTAAACTGCTGTCGCCCGTATGGAAGAATGATGGAATTATTAAATGTGCGGAGAGAGTGGTTAAGAATTGCATGGTATGTTTGATGTATAATCCTGGCAAGGGCACCCCCACTCCACGTGGTCATTTTGCTCCTCCCACATGTCCCTTTGAAATTATTCAGTTAGACTTTATCCACATGGAGAGATGCAATAATTTAAAGTTCGTCTTGGTTGTAGTTTGTGCGTTCTCCAGATGGATTGAGGCTTACCCCCTAAAGGATAATACTGCCCTGTCCACAGCAAAGGTCCTACTCAAAGAGTATTTCCCCAGGTATGGAATGCCATGGATTGTATGGTCAGATAACGGAAGTGAGTTTGTGGGAAGTGTAATGAAGAGTGTATGTCGTGGTCTTGGCATAAATCAGAAATTTCATAGTGCTAATCATCCTCAGTCTGCGGGTTTAGTGGAAAGATATAATGGCACTCTGAAACTGAAACTTGCCAAAATCCAGGCAACGACTGGTCTATCATGGCCCGACGCTTTGCCTTTAGCTCTCCTATCGACCAGAGCGACTGTGCACTCTCGAGTAGGGCTCAGCCCATATGAGATTGTGTTCGGCCGTCCTGCGAACATTTGGGGAGTTCCGAGGCCTAAAGAATTTGACAGACTTGAATATCCAATGTTAATCGACTATCTCTATGATCTGACTGCTAAATTGAGTTTGATTCATCAACAGGTCTTTGAAGCTCTACCGACACAAACAGAGGGTCCTGGTCATCGGCTCCAACCAGGTGATTGGGTTCTTACCCACAACTTTGGACAAAAACGAAATCTTGAGCCAAGGTTCGTGGGACCTTACCAGGTGTTGCTGGCAACGAGGACTGCGGTTCGGCTGGAAGGGAGAAAACACTGGGTGCATGCCACCCACACCAAGAAAATTCCGCTCCCATTGCCAGCAGATAGTTGGATCAGAAAAGGATTCGGCTCGTCTGAAACTTACGTCCCTCTAAATTACGTGCCGTTTAGTGACGCACAGCTTGTAGGAGATAACACAGTAAGACCCGACACCCTTGTTGAACCATCCGAAGTTAACCCTCTTTCAGCAACATTGGAGAATTCAAGTTCTGAACAATTGCGTGGACAATCGAACACTCCTTTGCCGTCTGATCCACTGTTTGAAGAGCAGACTCGCCCCGGAAGAAGTCGATACTACCTTCGACCGCGCTAACAGACTAATAAATTATTTTTATTTTTTAGAATTTACATCACCTCTATTGTTGCCATAAAAATTGTGGACGTGTATATATATATATATTGTGTACCTTTTTCCTTACAGCTAGGAGGCGTATATTGAACTCAATGAACTCTTGATTAAAAACCTTTTCATCTGGGTTAACCGTAGGGCCGTGCGGGTACTTCCTCCTGTTTAGCAGGTATCTGACACTAGGTCGATTACTTTTGTCGATTTCTGGGAACTCCTGGGGCTTGATAATCGCTACTCAGAACGAAGTGCGTCAAGAACGTCACGGACGGTTTTTAGAAGATGGAGTCTTCTAAGCTGTTGGAAATTGAGAAAATGGTGGCGCAAAGATCCAAACTGCACAAGACATTTCGGAAAAAATGTTTTTTGTTACAGGTTTTTATGTTGTTCCTAACTGTTTCTATGCTGCTGGTGGGTGGAGTATATTTTGGTTTTCAATCATTGCTGCCTTCTACTTTACCTACTCCTCCTTCTCTTGATTTAAATTCTGTTTCCACTATGTCTCCACATTCCTTTCATCTTCTGCCCCAACATGAACAGGTCAGACGTGCGGAATTTATGAACAATTCTTTTGTTCAACTTCTACATCAGCATCAGTTGGTGATGAACACTACCAATTGTTGGATATGTGGGTTAATGCCACATACCATGGATAAGGGTATCCCGTATTTTGTTCTTCCTTATAGCCCCCAAGGGTCAGCTCGAGCATTCCAGACCATGTTCCGTAGTGCACTAGACTCCTACCCCCATCGAGAGCCTCGCTCTGCAAACCTTGGTCCTGGCCCCTACCACAAGTCCTTGGCAATAGCAATTGCAGATTTAAATAGAGATATTTTTGACGCAACACTTATCCCAGAGGAAGAGGTGCGAGCTTATAAGGATCTGAGTGAGGTCGAGTATAGTACATCAGTGAATGATAGGCAGTTTAAAAGCTCATCTCCAATCTGGATCGTACCTCATCTCGGTCATTTCTGTCTGCAAGGTCTTGGTCGAAATCCGAGAGCTCAGCTTGGGAAGAGTGCTTGTGTTGATACTTACGTTTTACCAATGCTCTCGTCCCCTGTCTTTCTGACTGCCAAGGGTACCTATTTTGTATGTTATGATCGCGCATATACGTGGTTACCTCATGACTTCTCGGGTACCTGCTATATCGCGAATCTTTTGCCTCCAACTTTCACTGTTGCCTCAGATTATCACAAAACCAGAGTTGTGAGAGGTGTCATTAGTAAAGAAGATACTGCCGGTCAAGAAGCAGGAGATTTCTTTAAGGGTTTCCTACCGTTTTGGGGCCCTATGGTCAATAGCAGGAATCTGAGACAGTTAACTTGTGTAGTGGAAGCAACCGCTAACATAACTACAAGCGCCCTTGGTAATCTGACAGCAGAGCTTCAAGCGGATAGGCTTATGACGCTACAGAACCGTATGGTTCTAGATGTAGTACTAGCAGACAGAGGTGGTGTGTGTAAGGTCATCCATTCGAGCTGCTGCATTTTCATACCTGATAACGCTCCAACGGTTTACCAAGCCATCTCGAAGTTGCATAAAATCTCGGAGTCCATACACGTGGACGAGGGAGATTGGACGCTTCTAGGATGGTTTTGGGGTCTGATGTCAACTTGGGATTGGAAAATTATGATGATTACAGGAGTTGTTGTGACGTTTCTGTTCACGTGTTGTCTCTGTGTGCAGTGTGGTCCTGCCTTATGTGGCCTTTGTGCTAAAACGTGTATAAGAAGGCCATCTGTTACCGGCGAGACATTGATGAATAAGATGATGTTCCAGCAACACTTGAATGATCTGATGAATATCGAAATTGATTGTGATTCCGACTAGTGCTTGCCTACATGAGGGCAAAAGGAGCGTCTGAAGAGCAATGAGCTCCGTTACGATGCTAGCGAGTGTGGTATCTATGAACCGTAAATGACGAGATTAATAGGTGTACGCATTTTCGATACGCTACTTAGAAGGGTTCATCTTATTTACAGGTTTCTTCGTTTTTACCCTCGGGTTCCATTTTAGATACGGCATCCATTTTGTTTCTTGCCCTCACGTAGTCAGCGAACAGGCAAATGTCCGCCTCATGACCCTGTGATTCCCAAGACTGGGGGATGACACGGCAGAGACAGATGGCTCCGCAGCTGGGTAATCTTCCCACGTTGGCCTATTGTTTCAGCCTTGCATGCGCTCGGCTCGAATCCTTTGATCCTGGGATTGCGCTTCCGATATTACCTCCACACTCCTTCTCCTTCTGTCTGACTTCCTTGCACCTGTTCCTGTCTCTTGCTCTCGTCCTTTTACAACCAGAGTGGAATGTGCATAACAGCAGGATAATGTGCTTTTACAGTTGGGAACCGACACATGTTACTGTGATTATGTTCCGGGTTTCCGACACCATGAATGAAGCCCTTTTAAGTTTACTGTGGGAACTGAGTGGTAACCTTTTGTTCGTTACGTTATTGAATGCTGAAAACGTGTATAAAAGGAGCGATCCACATTTACAATTTGAAGCAGGCTCTTGGAACCTACACTCTGTTGTACTTCCTATGACTTTTGCATCCCTGCAGTAATAAACGCTGATCTTTGACGTCGACGGAAGTGTCCCGTGTCTCTGTCACTTGTGCGCCGAACAGGTATCCTACGAAGGTTTCAGGTGTTGTTCCCTGGCACCGCTGGATCTTAAAGATTCCAGTCCTTCAGTGTATAACAATGTCCCACAGCTTTACAGCCAGGGACCCTGGAATTATGTGGCAGGGGAGCACCTAATTACGCGGCAGGATTGCCCAAATTACGTGGCAAGAAAAAAACAGAATATGCAGCACAATGCGGCACATTTTTTTAATACTTTTGCTTATTTTTACACATGGAAATACTGTCTGGGCAAAGGTTTCCCCTCATTAGTACCAGTTTAACAACCAAATATTGGAAAAAAGGAACAAAAAGATGACTGATAACCTTTGAAAAGTGCCTTCCACTGCACGTGAACCCACATCGCTGCGTTTTATGTAACTTTTGATCTGTCTGAACTACATAGTAGCATAGAAAACCATGGTCCTGGGCAGGGCACAAATCCTAAAAAAGAAGTGGGGGGACGCTGTCACCGCAAGTGACCTCACGACAGGAAGTGACGTCACAAAAGGTGTCGTCCCAGAGAGGCCAAAGAGTGAAGTCCAGCTGTTTGGCAGGGGGGGGCGGTGTCCCCCCAGTAAAATAAGTGGGGGGACGCCGTCCACCCGCGTGGTACCCCGACTCGAACACTGGTCCTGGGCCAATACTTCGCGATAAGAAGGTAATTGAAAAACGTTAATGATACTCTCCAGTAGGAGCCGCTCTTGAATCAGCTCACAATAACAGGTAATCAATATATAACCAAAACACAAGAGTGCACCAATCCAGTCCTCTTCAAAACAATTTCTTCAAGGAATTGGCATGTATTTTATTTTTCATATATATTGTCATGAATCACAGTTCAGAACACCGTGAACACCTCTGCTCAACTCTGAGCAGTCTTATCCCATCAATAAAACCCACCCCTGTCCCGTGCACCCAGCACGCCAATAATTATGTATGAGAAATATTCTGGTGTAAAAGTGTGTTGATTGAGAACTTTGTATATATTTTGGAAGTATTATGCCTCAGTTGTAAAGAACATTTCCAAGTATCTTTTAATGTGCAGTATCTTTTGATGTGCATTCAAGCACTAACTAGTGCTTGACTGTTAGGATTATGCAGCCGGCTAAAGAAGCTTCTCAAAACGCACACGCACGCTGAAAAAAGGTGCGCAATGCGTCAGCGTCTCTTGGGGTGTGGCTCAGCTATAAAAAGCCACACCCAAGGCTTCCCGATGCATCGCCTCCTGCCGCGCCCTCGTGAAGGACCCATCTTGGAGCGCTCTGGATTCCTGAACGCCGACAAGCTCCCTGGAGATTTCCGAAGGTCTCCATCTTCATCTTCCTGCACTACTCCAGCGCAACATCTGAAGAGTCCAGCGCGACATCTGAAAAGGAAAACAAAACTCAAGCTAAGTGAAATCTTTTTACAGTTTGTTTCCTTCAAGGCGCCCAACGCAAGCAAGCAGCAACTCAGTTGAAAAGCTAGAATTACCTGAAACAGTTCTTCAAGGACATTCTGAGTGTTTAGAGTGAAAAGACTGTTTGGTTTTCTGAAAGACAAAAGAAAGCAAAGCGCTTTGAGAAAATATCAAAGCGCAGAACTTTGAGAACAGAAATCGAGATAATTGAGTTTTGGCAATTTGTTTCTTGTATTGAGTTGTTTTTATCTAGGATTTGAAAAACAAGAGAAGTCCAGACAGAGTATACAGAGTGAGTGTAATCAAGCAATGTTTAATTTGTGAAACACACTGTAGAAAAGGGAGTAACTTATTCACAATAACTTGTATTTTCTCAGGAGTAAGAACAAGACTTCATCTTCTCGGTATCGACTCGTCATCTCTACAACCCAAACAACTTTAACCCTCCACTACGACAACACGGACGCGACGCTTAGATTCTTACAGTCGCAGGTAGGCTTTTGGGAATAAAGAAGGGGATCTTTCAGATTAGTTGTAGGTTACAAGTTATAAAAAAGGAAGGGATAAAAGTTACAAAAAGTTTCTTTGTTGCCTCGCAGGTCGACAACCCAGGAACAGGTAGCGTCCACTATCCGGCCTTCCTCCCTTTGTTCTATTTAATTACCTAAGTGTTCTAAAACAATCACTAGGTGTTGCCTAGAGTTCGGGGAAGTTGGTCCATAACGTCTCTGCGAAATTCACCTACAAGCAACTTACAGGTAAGAGTGCTTGTAACCTTGACAGAAGGCGAAGCCCACGACAATCATTTCGCCCAGACGTTATGGATCATTCCGACTCGATTTCTCTGCAAGATATTGCAAACATGTTAACTGCGATTCAAGAAGAAAACACAGCTCTTCGTAGAGATATTACTCAAATTCAAAACAGTATTCATTCAGGCACAACTAGTTGGAACTTTTCTCCAACTCAAAGATCAGTCTTAAAACCAGCAACTTTTCAGCCTGGGTTTCAAACCTTGCATTCTAGTTCCAGTTCCTCTACAGTACCAACCCAAATTCAAGTAGTCACACCAGTTCCTGTCCCCTTAGCACAACCGGAAAGATTTTATGGAGATAACAACAAATTCTCAATTTTCTTGAATCAATGTCATTTGCATTTTATTGCTAAACCTGCAGCCTTTCCTGATGATTCCTCCAAGGTAGCTTTCATTTTGTCCTATTTAGGTGGAGACGCAGCTCAGTGGTTAGTATCAATTGTAGAGCGAGATGACCCTATCCTTTATGATCTTAAACGCTTTAAAAATACTATGAAAAAATTATTCGCTAAGCATGTTTTTGTTCAGTCCGCTGATCATGAATTGTTACATTTGAAACAAGGATCTTCAGATTTGTTACATTACATATCCCAGTTTAACAGGCTTGTTATTGAAGCTCGCTGGCCCGAAGAGAAAAGAGTGTCTCTTTTCTACAAGGGGCTTAAGGATGAGCTTAAGGATATGATTACACAGGTTTTAGATCCACCAGATGACATAGAGGACTTCATAGATTTAGTGGTGAAACTAAACCATTGTTTATCTGAACGAAGAGGAGAGAAAGGAAAGGTAGAACCTAAGGTATTTTCTTTCAAAGAAAGAAACAATAGTGTAAAAGTAGACTCCACACCTAGGGTAGATTTAGGAGAACCTATGCAGATCGGAACCATTAAGGGACCTTTGACGAAAGAGGAAAAGGACAAGAGAAGGAAATTGAATCAATGTCTTTATTGCGGGAAGTCAGGGCATTTTGTTAAAGAATGTCCAGTTCGCCCAAATAAATTTAAAAGTAAAAACTCTGAGGTTGGAGTAGTACAACAGTCGGAAAACTAACTGGCTCGGCAAATCAAGAGGTCAGATTGTCGAGTATGTTATCTAGCGTGGCCTCTATAACCCCTGAGATATCTTCTCATCATCTCAGCATTAAAATTTCTTTACAGTCTCTTTTAAGAAGAGAAAAGGTTTGGACTGTCGATGCTTTAATAGACTCAGGGGCCACAGGCAATTTTATTGACACCTGTTTTCTAAAAGAACTAGATTTCAAAACTGAGTCTAAGGAATATCCAGAAGTAGTAAAAGCCGTAGATGGTAAAGAATTATCATCTGGATTGATTCAATTTCACACAGAAACACTCTTAATGACTTGTTTAAATAAACATGAAGAAAAAATATTTTTTGACATTATAGATGCCCCTCAATTTCGCTTGATTCTAGGGATACCCTGGCTTGTGAAACATAACCCAAAGATTGACTGGATAAAGAAAACTGTGTTATTCGATTCAGACTTTTGTCAAGCTTCTTGTTTACTATCTCCGGATTTAGAATTACAAGTCCAAGGTAGTAATTTCCCTTTACAGTCTATAAGTGTATTGTTATTGGAAGGAGTTCCAAGGGAATATGCAGACCTCTATGATGTTTTTGATAAAAAAAGGCTAACACATTACCACCTCATAGAGATTTCGATTGTCGAATAGATCTTGTGCCTGGGGCTACCTTACCGTGTAGTCGAATATATGCTCTCACTGAGAAAGAAAACGAACACTTGAGAGAATACTTAGATGAGTATTTGGCCAACGGATTTATTCGACATTCTAAATCACCTGTATCCTCTCCTCTCTTTTTTATCCCTAAAAAGGGAGGAGAGTTACGTACTTGTATTGACTATCGGGCTCTGAATAATGTTACAATCAAAAACAGATATCCACTTCCTTTAATTCCGACTTTGTTAGATCAATTAAAAAATGCCACCATTTATACCAAATTGGACTTACGAGGAGCCTACCATTTGGTGAGAGTTCGAAGCGGAGACGAATGGAAGACAGCCTTTCGTACGAAATTTGGTTTATATGAATACCAAGTCATGCCATTCGGACTTTGCAACGCTCCTGCGGCGTTCCAATTTTTTATAAATGAAGTTTTAAGAGAATTTTTGGATATTTGCTGCATTGTTTACATAGATGATATACTCATCTATTCAAATAACACCACAGAACATGTAAAACAAGTAAGAGCTATTCTTCAAAAACTTCTTGACAAATCCCTGTATATAAAACTTGAGAAAAGCATTTTTCATACCACTAAAGTAGAGTTTTTAGGCTACGTCTTAAGTCCAAAAGGTATCGAGATGGATCCAAAGAAAATTCAAGCAGTACTTGATTGGCCAAGTCCCTCCTCAGTAAAGCAAATTCTAAGTTTTTTGGGGTTTGCTAATTTTTATAGACGGTTTATCTGTAAATTCTCCCACTTGATCACCCCAATAACTAGACTGTTAAAAAAGAATGTAAAGTTCGAATGGAACAATGATGTTGAAGAGGCTTTTCAAAAGCTAAAAAGACAGTTTACTACAGCACCAGTACTGATGCATCCTGATCCTTCTCATCCCTTCTTAGTAGAAGCTGATGCTTCTCAGCTTGCCATTGGTGGTATTCTATCTCAAAGAGATAAAGAGACTGGTCAAATGCATCCAATCGCATATTATTCAAGAAAACTCACCCCCACTGAACAGAATTATGCAATCGCTGACAAGGAATTGTTAGCCATAAAAGCTGTTTTTGAAGAATGGCGTCATTATTTGTTAGGGGCAAGACATCCTGTAACAATCTATACAGATCATAGAAACTTACAATTTTTACGTTCTGTAAAGGCTCTCACAGCTAGGCAATTACGATGGACGTTATTTTTTAATGACTACAATTTTATAATCACTTATCGTCCTGGAAAAGAGAATTTAAAAGCAAATGCTTTGTCTCGCATGGAATTCGCAGATGAAAAAGGTTGTACTTCAGAAAAAACTCCACCGGTATTGTCAGATCACTGTTTTAAAGTAGGTGTAATTATAACTGATGTGATTAAAGACATAAAAGAAAAGATACAAGAAAAAACAATGGAAGAATGGCATGATTTGTATCCCTTGTTACAAAGAAAGGATGATTTATTGTATATGAATGAACAGGTTTTTGTACCTACTCAAGAACTTCAAAATAAGGTGATGCATTTACATCATGACACATTAATGTCTGCACATCCAGGGGTAACTAAGACCAGTCATTCAATAAAAAGAAAATTTTGGTGGCCTTCTTTGTTAGGTGATGTAAAATCTTATATTGAAACTTGCGCAATTTGTTCCCAAAATAAAACACAACATCAACTTCCCAGTGGCCTTTTACTTCCTCTCCCGATTCCACCTCAACCTTGGCACACAGTGTCCCTTGATTTTATAGTAGAACTCCCTAAAACTAAGGAAGGCTTTAATACTATTTTGACTGTGGTTGATCATTTTTCTCGAATGGCTCATTTTATTCCGTTAAAGAAAATTCCTTCAGCCAAAGAGTTAACTCAGACGTTCTCTAAAGAAATAATCCGGTTGCATGGCATACCGTCAGTAATAATTTCTGATAGAGGCCCCCAGTTCATTTCTCACTTTTGGCAAAATTTAGGAAAAACGTTAAATATGGACATTCGCACCTCTTCTGGATATCATCCTCAAACGGATGGCTTAACCGAAAGAACTAACCAAACTATTGAACAGTTCTTAAGATGTGCTTTAGCAGAAGTAGAGAAGGAGTGGTCAGATATCCTATGGGTCTTGGAATTCGCTTATAACAATATGGATAATTCCTCTACTACTCTATCACCCTTCTTTTGTACTTATGGATTTCATCCTAAAAGTATTCCTGGTTCAGTACAAATTCCATCTGAAATACCATCTTTAGAAGATCATATTAAAACACTAATTCACGTTCAGGATCAGGCTCAATATCATTTAGCGCAAGCGAAAGAAAAACAAAAAGAAACTTCAGATCTTCACAGAAGAGCACCACCCAAATACTCCATAGGAGATAAGGTGTGGTTGTCCACTAAAAACTTGAAAGTAAAAACTTGCAAAAAATTCTGCCCCAAATTCATTGGACCATTTCCTATAGAGAAACTAATAAATCCTGTTAGCGTAAAACTGACTTTACCAACCAGATATAAATTTCACCCGGTATTTCATGTATCTTTGATTAAACCCTGTAATCCTATGACTAGATTGAGAAAAAACCCTGCGGCCATTCTAATAGATGGAATTCCAGAATTTGAAGTTCAAAATATCTTAGATTCCAAAAGAATTCGAGGAAAGTTGTTTAATTTAATTCATTGGAAAGGCTACGGTCCTGAAGACCAGACTTGGGAGCCCCTTTCGAATTTACAAAATTCTCCTCGACTCTTGAAACGTTTTCATCTTCAAAACCCAAAAAAGCCTAGACCTGTTCCTCAGATCTTGGGAGGGCTCTTGAGAGGGGAGTACTGTCATGAATCACAGTTCAGAACACCGTGAACACCTCTGCTCAACTCTGAGCAGTCTTATCCCATCAATAAAACCCACCCCTGTCCCGTGCACCCAGCACGCCAATAATTATGTATGAGAAATATTCTGGTGTAAAAGTGTGTTTATTGAGAACTTTGTATATATTTTGGAAGTATTATGCCTCAGTTGTAAAGAACATTTCCAAGTATCTTTTAATGTGCAGTATCTTTTGATGTGCATTCAAGCACTAACTAGTGCTTGACTGTTAGGATTATGCAGGTCTTCAGGTTTTTCCTGAACAAGAGCAAACTAGGAATGCTGCGTAAAGCAAGGGGCAATGAGTTCCATAGCTGGGGAGCCTTAAGGCTAAAGGAACGACCCCCGATGCGAGCCTTCTTCACGCGGGGCACCACGGCCATGAACAAAGATTCCGACCGCAAAGAGCGGGCCGGACAGTAGAAGGCCAGTCTGCGCTGCAAATACTTAGCTCCGGAGCCAGAAAGTGCCTTATGCACCAGCGTCAACGTTTTGAACATTATCCGCTTTCGGATGGGGAGCCAGTGAAGTGACTGTAGCACCCCAGATGTTCTTGCCCGCCTGTGAAGGCCGAATATGGCGCGAGCCGCAGAGTTCTGCGCCACTTGCAGCCTTTGGATCAGATACTCCGGAAGCCCTAAGTAAAGAGCATTAGCATAGTCCAGTCTAGATCCTATAAGAGCTTGGACAGTGATCTTCCTATGCTCCTCTGTAAGCAGGGGTAGGAACTTCCGAAGCATCTTAAGGATGCCAAAACAGGTGCCCGTCAGACCAAGAATGTGCGATCTGAACGTAAGGCCATTATCGACCTTGACTCCCAGATTTTTGGCAGCCAAAGATGGCTGGGCGGGGGGGCACTTATCAACTGGCCACCAATCACGCCATTCCGGTTCCGAAGCACAGCCAAATAGCAGAACCTCAGATTTACTAGAGTTGGCCTTAAGACCATTCTGCTGAAACCAATCAAAGACCCTCTTCAGGCATCCCTGGATGCTCTCCCCGTCAAATGACTGGTCTTTCCTGCAGGTGAAGAGGAGCTGAGTGTCATCCGCGTAGGACACGATCTGGGCCCCCGAGGTCTCCACGAGTGCCGCCAAAGGGGTCATAAAGATGTTAAAAAGTGTCGGGCTCAACACAGAACCCTGTGGAACTCCGACTCCC
Organism: Lissotriton helveticus; assembly: GCF_964261635.1. Classification (NCBI taxonomy): domain Eukaryota; kingdom Metazoa; phylum Chordata; class Amphibia; order Caudata; family Salamandridae; genus Lissotriton; species Lissotriton helveticus. The sequence goes on along the minus strand of NC_136061.1, from coordinate 39,932,732 downwards.
AGTGGCGGCATCTCAGCGGAGCTCGAAGAAGCCCAGACCGTTTGTCGGCGGTCTCCTTGATATAAACACAATTGTGTTTTCTTGGCCTCCTTTTATTTGGCAAAATACAGCTCCTATGCCTTTGGCACTGGCGTCTACTGTGATTATGTTTTACAGCATGGGGTTGTAAGCTTTCAAAGCGGGTGCCTCAGCGATCTCTTTTTTTATTTTGTTGAATGCCAGTTCTTGCTCACTGGACCAAACATAGGTCACATTTTCCATAATACTTTCCTTAGTGGTTCTACCTTATCTGCATATCCCTTTATGAACTTGGAGTAGTACTCACTGAGTCCAAGGAAAGATTTCAGGGTCTCTTCATCTTTCGGTTCCGGTGCCTCTCTGATCGCTTGGACTAGGTCATCTTTAGGAGTTATACCATCGGATGATAGCACGTGTCCCAGGTATTCTATTTTCCTCTTCATGAATTTACATTTTTCCTTTGATACTGTCATTCCTTTGTTCTTTAGGATGCTTAATACTTTGCTGAGTACTCGCAGGTGTTCTTGCTCGGTTTCGGTATGTATCAGGATATCATCCTGGAATGCCTTGACTCCTTTGATCTCTCCAAACAGGATGTCCATTAACTTCTGGAACACTCCAGATGTGGAGGCCAGGCCGAAAGGCAAACTTATATACCTGTAAGGGCCAAATGGTGTTATGAATGTTGTGAGCTTTTTTGATTCTTCTGACAACATGACTTGATGGTATGCGACTTTTAAGCCGATCAGGGTGAAGTATTTTTATATTATATATATATTTATATATTATTATATTTTGTTCATCACGCATATATTCTTCATATGAGACACTGTGCATTTTTTTACTTTGTAGTGTGGTAATTATTCTTTCGCTCGTGTTTTGCGCGTTATCCTGACAGGATTTGCCTTGACTCTCTTCCACAAAATGGCCGCACGTTGTACGTCAGTGACGTTGCACCAATCAACTGACTAGGGATGAGCAGGACGCTCGGATAGTTCCCGTCATGCCTCACGCGCGTGTCAATATCGCCATGCACCTACACACTATGGGGTCGATTTCGATTCGGGAAAAAACGCTCCGAATAGCCGTTCGGAGCATTTTTCCCGTACGAATCGTACCCTGCAACATCCCCCTTACGTACGACGAAGTACAATTTGTACCAGGAGCCGTACTCCGTACGAGTCGTACAAGACATCGTACCACTCTAATCTCCGTACGATTCTCCCTTGGAACCCGCTGTACGCGACATCTGTACGGTTTGCGGCTGGTTTTTACGACCCAGCAAGTATGACACATGTCGGGTATGTACCGTACGATCCTTTTTCAACGGGAGCTGAAAACAGACGTAAAAGCAGAGTTCGCGCCGAAACAGGTACGGAATGGCCCCCCGGGTACGGTGCGTACGCCCCATAATCGCAGGGGTACGCACCGTACCCCTGCGATCATGGGATGTACGAGCCGTACCCCCATTGTTCGATCGGTGTATGAGCCATGCCCCCATTGTACGATCGGTGTACGAGCCGTACCCCATGTACGATCGGTGTACGAGCCGTACCCCATGTACGATCGGTGTACGAGCTGTACCCCATGTACGATTGGTGTACGAGCTGTACCCCATGTACGATCGGTGTACGAGCCGTACCCCATGTACGATGGGGGTACTGCTCATACACCGATCGTACATGGGGTGTACGGACCGTACGGTGTGTATGTGTTTGTGTGCTTTTCCGTACGACTCGCCCTTACCTGACATGGACCGTACGAATCGCGTCCTCATACCCCGGTCCGGATCGTACTCATCGGGTCGTACGGCAAGTGTACGAGTCGTACGGTATGTGTACGAGTCATACGGTTCACGGTTACAGCCTTGCAATACGTACGGATCGCGACGATTTGGACGGATTCACGGAATACGGATCGTACTTCGCAACTCGGACGGACGGGTACGATTCGTACAGAGAGGGCTCCGGATACAAATCATACGGACGTTTTTTTTCCCGAATCGGAATCGACCCCTATGTCTCACAGCGGCGGCTTCCTTAGCGTTATGTCACTTACTTCCTTTCACCGTTTATTATTGCCGCGTTCTCTGGAGTTACCCTCTGCTTGTATTTCAAAGCCGTGGTACACTTCGATGACATCGATGGTGTCCGTGAGCCTCTCCTCCGCTTACATCCTCGTCGCCATTGTTGTAAAGAGGAGACGGACTAAAGTGAAGGGATTAAAGAATTTATTAGGACAGAAAGGCCCACGGGGATACGGCTGGGCAGGGGTAGTGTCAAGAACAAGATATGGGAAAATGCCGGGGACGCCAGGATGACGTCACCTAAATACCATTCCATGCATTCCAAAATGGAATGTGTGACGTAACATCAAGAACATAGATAACGCACTGCATAACTATCTGTTCGGTCGCCGATTTGGACCAACCTTAATAAATCACAACAATGCCCATTCCTTGATGAAATTGTTTTGAACGACTGGATTGGTGCACTCTTGTGTTTTGGCTATGTATTGATTACCTGTTATTGTGAGCTGATTCAAGAACTGCTCCTACTGGAGAGTATCATTAACGTTTCTCGATTACCTTCTTATCGCAAACTATTGGCCCAGGATCATTGTTTTCTATGCTACTGCGTATACCCAGGTCCGAGGACTTTTGTTGGGTTATCCCATTTTTCTATGGCTGACTGACCTACAAACAAAATGGTTTTCTTGCTTAAATCTGAGGATTATGCAGCAGATGATGGATTATGTGTCAAATGCGGCAACTCCGTAATTATGCAAAAACAGGCACAGCCGCGGAATTGCATACTTCCAGTGGCCCTGCTTAACAAAGAAGCGTCACTGCGGTTGCAAACCATTGAACGGTTGCACAGTTTGCGAAGTAGAAACTGACTGTAAACATATCCTAGTGTGAGACTGGCAGCCGTGGGCGTTAGAGGGAGCGAACTACGGTCCCAAGTCCGCTCTCTGCCCCCTCTGGTGTCCCTTTCATTTTACCATAGTTTTATGGGCTGACTTGACGGAGCGGCTGTCACCAGACAATCATGTGACATCGCTAGAGACAGCCTTTGGCTCCGCCCACATGTTGGAAAGTCAGGAGTACATGTTTTGATTGGGCAGAAGTTATGGCTTCCCCCCCCAAAAAAAAAGTGGTTATACTCCACACAGCTGTGATCATTTTATTCTTTTATCCAGCTGGCTGACCTTGAACTTTCAGAAGCACACGTATGACATTGTTAGGATCAATGACTAAATATCGAGAGACAAAATATGACTACCCAAAATATCGATGCCAAAATATCGACAGACAAAATATCGAATTCCTATCTACAAACAGGTAAGTACCAAAATATCGAATCCAAAATATCATTTAAAAATATATACTTTATAAAAATATCGAATTTCTTAGAAATAATGTAAAATTTAAAAAATAATACAAATAAATAGCTAAAATATACCTAAAAATACTTCAATTACCTTAAAATTATTAAATAATTAATTTAGCTTATAAAAAAATAACATACAATCATATATGTTAAAACATATATATATATATTAACATAATATAAAAAAAAATACACAATATTATTACAGTAGGATAGGGGGAGTGTAAAAATTACTATTCCCACTCCTGGAAGTGCAACAGTAGGGAAAGCGTTGGATAGCGTAGGGGTAAAAATGACTATTCCCACTCCAATGAGTGAAACAGTAGGGAAAGCGTTGGATAGCATAGGGGTAAAAATTACTATTCCCACTCAAGAGAGTGCAACAGTATGGAAAGAGTTGGATAGCGTAGGGGTAAAAATTACTATTCCCACTCCAGAGAGTGCAACAGTAGGGAAAGCGTTGGATAGCATAGGGGTAAATTTTACTATTACCTCTCTAGTGAAAATAAATTAATATAATTCACATAATTATCAATTAATACAAATTAATTACCAATTAAGAATTAATTAATTACCAATTAAAAATTAATTAACAATTTATTCAAAATAAATACCAATAAATATATTTACATATTTAATTAATTATAATTAAATTACTTCCCACCCTATTCCCCTATAAACCCACAACCTACTACAGAAAACAAATTAATATTATTCACATAATTATAAATTAATACAAATTAATTATCAACTAAGAATTAATTAATTACCAATTAAAAATTAATTAACTATGTATTAAAAAAAACAATAAATTAATTAACATATTTAATTAATTATAATTAAATTACTTCCCAGCCTATTCCCCTATAAACCCACAACCCGCTACAGAATTAAATTACGCAAAAATTAAATAACATAAAATTAATTACTTAAAATAAATTACAAAAAATATACACTTTTCACACATATACTAACATACAAAACACTTTAAAAAAATCGATATTAAAAATTCGATTTTTTTAATAACCTATATTATGTACTTCGATATTTTGACTTTCTATATTTTTAACATTCGATATTACATTACTTACCTTAAAAACGATATTTTTGATGTCTATATTCTGTCCATTCGATATTTTGTCCATTCTATATTTTGGAGTCGATATTTGTGTTACTCGATATTTTGACCATATACCCATTGTAATGATGTAAAAGTCTCGGAGATGACTAGATCATTTATGGTGTTTGTCTTTCTCTGGCAGCAGCACAGATGTGAAGAGGGCAGTCATTAATGTACTTGGATTTTTAGGTCTAGCTTGCGAGTGCAACTATCATCTGACCTTTTAACAATAATCTATTATTCTACAATACTTTCCTTCCACACAAATACATACTCATTCCCATTCTATACACTTGTAATGCTTCACATTACCATACAACATTCCTTTGAAAATCACATCAATTGGCATTGCCAATGCTTGTTTGGTGTTTATGATGGGACTTTGCGAGTGTCAATGCAGAGATGGAGGTCTGATGTCCCTCGCACGCCTCTGTCTGTGGCATTCATTTCCAGAGGAAATCCTACGTCATGCATATTAATGAAAAATTCCTGTCAGGCTGCCAATCCAAGGGATTCAATTGAAGAAACCACTATTACAACCCTCAGGACATGCAAGGCTTTCAGATGAAACCCCAGAACTGAAACTACGTTTTCCGCCTTAGGTCAAGATACTCACTCAGGGGCATATTACCAACAAAACGGCGAAGAGAGGTGTTAGCCACCTTGGCTTAACGCCTCTCTTCGCCACTTCGGAAACGCTAGGCTGCACCATATTACCAAGGATATGGTGCAGCCTAGCGTTTCCCCCTGCGATGGCGGTAGGTTTTACAACTTAACGCCAGCGCAGGCAGGGGGAAGGTTTTTTTATGTACAGGAAGGTGTTCCTTCCTGCACATAAACAAAGCTTAAATGCCATTTTGTAACTTACATGTGTGCTGCTTCATGCAGCACCCATGTAAGTTACAAATTGGCATTTTTAAAAAGAGGTTTGTTTATGTACAGGAAGGGACACCTTCCTGTACATAAGCAAACCTTGGCATTTTGCTTTTTCCATGTGTGCTGCACAAAGCAGCACACATGGAAAAAGCAAAAACGAGGAGAAATGAAGCATTTCTCCTCGTTTCGCCACCTTAAGAACAGGTCTTTCCTGTTCTTAAATTCGAGGCTGCCACCTATTATCGCCTCTCTTGATAATAGGTGGCAGCGTTGAAGTGAATGGGTGTTGTGGTGGAACGCCCACCGCAACACCCACTGCATGCCCCCGTTCACGATGAGTTTATCGTGAAAGGGGCCCTATTACCAAGGCAGCGTTAAGTCAATTAACGTGGCTTTAAGCCAAATTAATTTACTTAGCGCTGCCTTGATAATAGGGCGATGCAAATATCGCCGCGTTATCGTGAGAAAAGTGACGATAACGCGGCAATAAAGGGCTTGATAATATGCCACTCAGACTCTTCCCCTGTAAGAAGCGCAGGGCTTTAAGTCGGCCGGTCCCTCCGGGTCGCAGACACTGCAGTAATTGAAAACAGACACTGAAATGGGTCCCTAAGGGCCCCTTATTCATGTCCTTTACTTTGGGGGGAAAAAATACGGATGTATTTCTGATCAATGATTGTTAAAAATAAGGCGGCATATTATCAAGAACGGCAGGAAACTTCCGCAAAAACGGCAATAATGGGCTTGATAATATGTCCGTGTGAATTCCCATAGAAGTCCAGGTTCTGGTGTTAACCTGGGCTGCTATGGGAATTCACAAGGGCATATTATCAAGCCCATTATCGCCGTTTTAACAGCAATTTCCTGTCGCTAAAGCGGTGATAATTTTATCGCAGTTCTTGATAATATGTCCCATGGTTACAATAATCCAAGTCGCAGTTTCCTCTTGATATTTCACGTTTTCTTTAAACTGGCAATACCTAAGAGTGTTAGCTATTTCGAGAATATTGTGTTTCCCACAATGTACTTTTTAGTATTTAAGCCACATCCTTAATTACACAGCCCACGCCCCTAACAGGCGCCCCCACTTTTGTCATCCCATTTAAAGCTACGAACAAGTGTATACATGTGTGTCAGTGAAATACCAAATGGTGGTCACGGTTCAACAGATGACCACATGGTCACAAGAGTCATGCTAACCTTAAACGATTCTTAACGGTTGTTAACGGGCCCACGTGTCACAGGAAGCAACTTATGGGACACTATTAGAAGCTAACAAGTAGTTCTTGACTCCTACCTTGTATAGGAGATTGCAGGAGGTTCAAATCTAATAATATATGTATTGCTTGACTTATACCACCAGTAGCGCAGATATATTGAATGGATGACTGAATGGTTATATTGCAAAGCGCAGCAGTGACCGTTTATTTTATTTAGTTTTATAAAATTTATAGAGCGCAACTCTCAACATACAGGTAGCCGGCTGCTGAGAGCTTCTATCTAGACAGAGCAACTGCTAGTGTAAGAACATGGATAAGTGACAAAGGCTTCATGGGGTAAAGCCAGGTCTTTGAGGCTTTCCGAAGGGCAGTAGTTCAGTTGACAATGGTTACACGGGGTAAGCCAGGTCTTTGATGCCTTCCTTAAGTGCAGTAGTTCAGTTGATGATGGATATATGGGGGAGAGATTGGGTCTTCGAGGCCTTCCTAAAGTACAGTAGTTCAGCTGACGATGGTTACACGGGGAAGAGCCAGGTCCTCAAGGCTTTCCTAATTGCAGTAGTTCAATTGATGATGGTTACTCTGGGAAAAGCCAGGTCTTCGAGGCTTTCCTAAGTGCTGTAAATATAAATGTAAATGTAGTTGAGCTTATATAGCGCACAGCTACCCGCAGTGGGTGTCCCGGCGCTTGCTTAGGGAACCCTTCCTGGTATTCCCCTGTGAGATAGCAGGGTATCCACAAGGTGAAAGTCAGGCATCCCGCCGCGAGGGGCCGTTGTGGGGATTAAGCAAGCTATTGCCCAGAGTCGCAGAGTGTGAACCCGTGAGTCGAGGAGGCACCGGGGCGAGAATTATCGAGTCCGTGGAATTTTTAGCCCAAGACCCCGCCGAGGCGGGGAATTGAACCCTGGTCCAGGACCGATCTCAGCTTCCGGGTCTGCTGCCTCTAACCCCTGAGCCACACTTCTCCTAAAGTTCAGTTGATGAAGGTTACACAGGGTAGAACCAGGTCTTCGAGGCCTTCCTAAGTGCAGTAGTTCAATTGACGATGGTTATACGGGGAAGAGCTTGGGTCTTCAAGGCTTTCCTAAGTGCAGTAGTCCAGTTGGCGATGGTTACACAGTGTAGAGCCAGGTCCTCAAGGCTTTCCGAAAGTGTGGTAGTTCCGTTGACGATGGTTACAGAGGGAAGAACCAGGTCTTCGAGGCTTTCCTAAGTGCAGTAGTTCAGTTGACGATGGTTAAACGGGGAAAAGCTTGGGTCTTCGAGGCTTTCCTAAAGTACAGTAGTTCAGCTGACGATGGTTACACGGGGAAGAGCCAGGTCCTCGAGGCTTTCCAAAAGTGCAGTAGTTCAGTAGATGGTTAGTCTGGGAAAAGCCATGTCATTAAGGCTTTCCTAAGTGCAGAGTTCAGTTGACAATGGTTTCATAGGGAAGAGCTAGTTCTTCAAGGCTTTCTTTTTTTTTAAACACAATTTTTATTGAGTTTCAATTTGCAAATATATACGCGTGCACAGCATGTTATATAGCACATGGCATATGAACCTCTTAAGTCTGCTGTGCATCAGGATGCGTCTAGTGCTTCTCTTTAAGTGAACCAATACTTCGTTAAAGATAATAGACAGAAAGTACAACGAAGTAGGAGGGAAAAAAAACACACAAAGTTACCCCCCTCAACCGCCCTGGTCCATTGGTCCATACTGTGCATTAAGGTTTAAGAGAAAGTTGTATACACAGTGTTGGGACGGGAAGTTTCCTGCATGTCTCTTGAGAGAGTGCTTCCCCTGCCTTATGTTAATCTCCAGGCAAGTCACTCAAAAGCTACTGTATGGTTTCTAGATCCCTACCTCAGTGAGCATGACAATCATACATGTCCACTGAGGGTCTCCCTGTTTACCTGGATTGAGACCCTGGAGGTTGGCTCTGAGGTCGAGGGGGCATGCCTAGTGCACCCCTATTTTTCAGAGATTGGCTACTGCCCTCTCTATTAAGGCTGTGGTAGACTGACAGTGGTGGCAGCAATAAATCTATAGTCAGGAGGGGTGAGTCCCTAGGCACCCTCCTGACCACGTCTGTGCAGTTTGCCATGCCTGTGGGGCTGTTGCCTTTGTCTGCCTGATGTGTGTTTGAGAGCCCGTGGGTGTACAGGGGAAGAATGGTGATTTGAGCAAGTGTGAGGAATGCAAGCTGCTCTGCTGGACATCCCAGCTCCCCCGTGCCCCTCGACATTTCCTTGGAAAGTCCTGGTGGGCTGGGGTAGACACTAAGCTCTTATCTGGGTTTAGCTGCACTAACTATGCGAAGAGGACCCTCCCCCACTGGTCAGGGCCTCCTGGGCTGGAGTTAATTAAAATTCCTCTTTAGGGAGTTGCACAGCCTGAGACCAGGGACATGGTGCATGCTTTACCAATACATTGAACACGCGGTGAATGGTTTGTGATTGGAGGTGTAATCAGGATGCAAAAGTAGCAGACCCTCTGATTGGATGAGCCTGTCAATCAGAGGTAATAAAAGTCTGGACTGAGTGGTCAGCTGTTGTTCAAAGACTGGGCTATGACTCAAGAGGCGGCCACATCAGGTCCGAATGAAGATAGCCAGATGCGACCCGCAGTGTGAAGGCAGGAGATAAGACTCTGTTCACTGCATCTAGAACTAAGGCGTAAGCAACATTGAGGACCATCTGTTTCTGTGAGGCTTGGAGGAGAGTGGGCTTTTGACCAAGGAAATTACAGACAGCTGCTTAAGGTGTGGAAAGGAAGCTTACAGAACATCAAAGGGATTTGGTGTGGGAAGGATCAAACCCCCTCTAAGCTCCTCACTTGCGCTGTGGGAGCCTGTACAAGCAGTAACTGGAAATAGAGGCCAGTGAAACAGGCCCCACATTTCTTTTTGTGATCTCTGAGGGTATCAGGGTGAACTTGCACTCTGTCCAGCCACTACTCTCCTACAGCTAGCCAGTGGCTACTGGACTAGTGGGACTCCAGTAAACTGTGCCAAGACATCCGGCACCTTTGATCAGATCCCTGACACCACTAGAGCGGTGTCCTCACTCACGACGGGAGGGCACTTCTGTTGCTTCGGGTGGGGGGTTATGGGGCTGATCAAGAACATTTGACTTCACACATACGCTGAAAATATATCCTTTCAATCCAAAGATTGGTATCAAGGCTCTAGTGAATGAGAGCAGCCCTGTGTAACATGATCTGTAATATGCAATGCTTACTGTGTGTTTTCATGTTAACTACGTTTTTATAGTGCTTGGCGTCTAGGCACTATAATACTGTTTGGGGTCAGAACTCTGTCCCAGAGGGTTGTAGAGACAACTGGTTTTCACTGATTATCCTAGTTTTATGTGTAGTATAATTATCTGATGTGTATTTAAGTACTTTTCTTTAATCTTTAATAAGAAAGTAAAGCACTGACTGGACCTTGAGTCTATCAGCTGGTGGTACGGTTTATACTGTATTCTGAATGTCTAACCCCACCTCACCTCCTTGAGTAAGCCTTGGACTGCTCTGTCTCGCTACCCTGAGAGAGTTAAGTGCTGGAGAGGAGTACTTGGTTATCCAGTTTTGGTTCCATTAGTACTGAGGCCCCAGGACACCAGTGAGTGAACAATCCAGTTGATGAGATTGGAGCGCAGTTACCCCTGAGTGCCCTGGTGCCCAGAAAGCCGGGTCTAACACACTGATATCCCTGTACAAAGAAATCCATCTCCACAAGGTGGAGTAGACAATTACATGCATCCCTGGGCATCAACACTACTTCATAACATGTTATTACTCAGTTTCAAGTGAGTCAGCCATAGCAGAAAGGGGGGCTGAGGGTAATGAGAGCACAACCGGTGACACCGGGGGGGGACCATCTCCGTCTGCCAGACCATAACTGAAGGGGGGTGGGCGGATTTCCACCTCATGGTGATGGCCCGTTTTGCCATCAGCACAGCCAGATCCTCAAATATATAATGCAGTTTCATTTTCTTGGTGCGTTTATGTAGACCTAGTAGGCAGCTATCTGCAGCTATCCAGTCGGCCGTGCCAGTGACCTTCTGAACCCTGTAACCAAGGAGAACAAGGGAGAAGGAAAAAACAGCGGATGGACATACCCACATGAGGAGGGAACGAGGAGGAGTAGTCTGGGGGGAGGGAGCCATAGAGGCATGGCAACACATCCGAGGACGGCCAGACGGGGAACCAGGGAAACGTCATCAAACGAGGAGGGGAACCTGTAAAGGCAAAGAGGGGAGACGGAAGAAAGAATTACAAATCGACATCAAGAGAGAACAAGGAATCAACAACTGCATAAGCAACAAGAAAAACAATTAAGAAAACATCATGTAAAAGAGACAACAAATGTGGAGTGGTGTGGCTCACTGGTTAGAGGCGGCAGACCCGGAAGCAGAGAACGGCCCGGAACCAAGGTTCAATTCCCGACACGGCAGGGTCGTGGACCAGGGTCAGCGGACTCGACAATTCTCGCCTCGGTGCCTACTCTAACCAGGGATCACACTCGGCAACTCTGGGCATTAGCTTGCCTCATCTCTACAACGGCCCCCCACATTCGCCAGGGATGCCTGGTTTCACCTTGGAGATACCCAGTAGGGACCATCTCACAGGGATAGCCAGGACGGGTTCCCCAGTGGTCTACAGCGCCAGGACGCCTCAGGGCAGCAGTGCGCTTTACAAGACACATACATTTACATTTACATTTACAAAGAAACATGAACAAATCTGAACAATGCAAGGACAGAGAAAATGACAATTCAGCCAGGACAAGATGAAGAAGGACCAAAGGAATCCATGGCACTAGGTTTGAGTGCATTGATGAAGCTCTGCAGTCTCTCTGGATACTCATACGTGGTCGTCTTGTTGTTATAAGTGACTTTAAACAAACAAGGATGGTACAGGCCATATCGTGCACCCATGGAGCGGAGGTCGTCTCTCAAGCCAAGGAAGGCCTTCCGGCGATTTGCAGTTGCTTTGGCATAATCCTGAGCAAAGAACAGGGTAGATCCTGACCATGTCAATTTGGGAGAGGCTTTAGCAGTGGTGAGAACCTTCAAGAGATCAGTATATTCCAAAAAATAAAGGATAACACCTCGTGGACGTTGTGATGAGGCAGTAGAAGCAGGAGGGCGACCCAAACGATGAGCACGCTGAATATTAAGAGTCGTATCCTCCGGCAGTTGAAGCAATTTGGGGAGAAAGGATTTGAAGAAATTGATAGGATCCGCCCCCTCAAGACCCTCTGCCAGGCCGTAAATACGAAGATTGTTACGTCTATTTCTGTTTTCCAACTCCTCAACCTGCCTTGGAGGGAATCTACCTGTGAGGTTAGATGAAGAACTTTAGTGGTGGTTTCTTGGAAAGAAGCAACTGACTGTTCAACTGTAGAGACTCTTGTTTCGATTTGCGACCAACTGTCATTGAGAGCCTGAAGCTTAACCGTAGTTTCCTCCATAAAAGGACGCAGAGTTCCGATCTCTTCCAAAAAAGGGCGGAAGGAACGGATCTCCTCCAATAAAAGTTCCATGGAGACAGGGGTAGACTGCTTGGGTGGTGAAGGAGGATCTTTTTTTAGTCTCTTGGTAGTAGATTTCCCTGATGATGGCGGAGGAGGATCCATGGTGGTGTCAGAGCCAGAAGAGGCGAGAGAGTCTTCCAATTTAGAGAAAGCAGAGAAGACTTTAGAATTTTTCACGAAGGCCACCTTTGTATTTGATTTGGAGGATGAGCGCGACATAGATATAAATCGCCTCATAGAAAAAAGCAGGGAATTGCGCAACACCTATTATGCACACAGAAGAGTAAGAGAACGCTCTGTGAGGTGAAAGATCAATCAAACAAATGTATGACACAATCACCTGCAATAGCTGAAGAAGTACGTCAATCGGTACGCATCCAGAGAAAATCTGCACTGTAAGGGAGAACAGCCTCTATTTAGAGATATAGGCCATGAATTGTGAGGTTTGAGGAAAATAAATAGCTGTTCAATGGTCATTCAGTTAGAGTCAGAGTCAATAAAACAAAGCAGAGTTAGCAAGGAAAAAGACCATGTAGGGTGTCAAAAATATAGTAAATGAATGAATTATGTAGGATATCAGCAGCCTTATTTATGAGAAAATGAAGTGATTGCGAAGGCGCCATGGGAAAAATAGATAGCAATTCATCAGGGACCGTAGTAGATATACAATAGACGATCTATGCAGAAGCTCTGGGGTAGGCAGAGATGTAAAATGCGCCAAAAAGCGCGACGTCAGCCAAAGTTATCAGCAAGTAAAAGAACTGCATGTACAGATATACGCCTCCACAGAAGCAAGCTTCGCCTATCAAGGGGTCAACAAAGTAACAGCATGGCGCAATAAAGAGGCATTGAAAAATGACAAAAACAATGGTTACATTAATGCAGAAGCAGCAAGCAATCTACTGCAGATGCAAAACCGGTGAACCATAAAGGATATCATAATGGCACTGAGGGAGAAGTGCGTAAAATGAGTATTTAAGGCGAAGCTTGAGGCAAATGGCATTGGAGGACAGGTGTTTCACCCTGACTGAGAAGAGCGCAGCGCGCCGGCTTGTCGAAAATAGTGGCCACTTTGAAAAAAAAAAAGTTCCAGAAATTCATTACCTCGAGCGTTGGGTCGATGAAAGGAAAGACGGCGCTCCAAGCAATGTGCAGCCTTAATAAGAAAAGAGCAATGCAAGCCAGTCTCTGGAAATAATGTAGATAGTTGAATGCCTACATCGCCGTGAGGTAAAATCAGTGCGCCGGCTGATACAAGATGGCGGCTGCAGTCACTAGCGGAGCCCCTCGAAACGCCGCACACAGATACTCCATTTGCAGTCAACGGAGGAAATCGTCAGGTGTAGCGGAGCATAGCTGGGATATTCCGACGACGAAAACCATCCTCCTTTTGGGAAATGTCAGCAGGGAAGGAGGATAATCCCCGGAGTCGCCACGGAGCCTCACTCAGGTGCCACCATTCCTCCTGGGCGCCAAGCCACGCCCCCTTCGAGGCTCTCCTAAAGTGCAGTAGTTCAACTGATGATGCTTACACAGGGTAATCCCAGGTCTTCGAGGCTTTCCTAAGTGCAGTAGTTCAGTTGACGATGGATACAGGGGAAGAGCCAGGTCTGCGAGGCTTTCCAAAAGTGCAGTAGTTCAACTGACGATGGACACAGGGGGAAGAACCAGGTCGTCGAGTCTTTCCTAAAGTGCAGTAGTTCAGTTGGCGATGCTTACACAGTGTAGAACCAGGTCTTCGAGGCTCTCCTAAAGTGCAGTAGTTCAACTGACGATGCTTACACAGGGTAGTGCCAGGTCTTCGAGGCTTTCCTAAGTGCAGTAGTTCAACTGACGATGGACACAGGGGTAAGAACCAGGTCGTCGAGGCTTTCCTAAAGTGCAGTAGTTCAACTGACGATGCTTACATAGGGCACAGCCAGGTCTTTGAGGCTCTCCTAAGGTGCAGTAGTTCAACTGACAAAGGTCACATGGGTAAGAACCAGGTCTTCGAGGCCTTCCTAAGTGCAGTAGTTCAGTTGACGATGGATACAGGGGGAAAAGCCAGGTCTGCGAGTCTCTCCTAAAGTGCAGTAGTTCAACTGACGATGCTTACACAGGGTAGAGCCAGGTCTTTGAGGCTCTCCTAAAGTGCAGTAGGTTCAGTTGACGACTTCCCAAAAAGTGTAGGGCAAACATTGTGAGGGTTTGATCTTGTCCTAGCCTAGGGGTGTAAAATGCAGCCAGACAGTGGTAATAACCTTTTCTGACTAGACGCAGGTAAAATTTAAATTACGCTGGTCTATTTGCGAAATTTTGGGAATTTTACAATAAGGTTCTTACACCAAATTCCCATAACTGCAACTTTAAGCCATGTTATGTAATGATATTGCCGTTAGTGGGAGCGACTCCTGTGCGTACAAGGGAAATGGCCCCTGGGAATGATTCTGGTACATAACAGGCTTCTGGAAAATGTTAAATAACAATGGAGAAAGGGAAGAGACCTTGGCCACCTCATCACCCACCTTGACTGCGGAGGATAGACACAACTTAATATTGCCCTGTTGTTATGTGTAGTAAGTACAGCAGATATGGGCCAATGACGTCAATGGGCACAGGAGGGTCGAATGATCAGTAGAGTCGCTTCACTGCGTCCATCAGTAAATCGCAGAGTTTGCGACAACTAAACAGGTTTTTCGAATGTACTAAATCCATTTTGCAATTCAGTAAGAGGTTACCAAATCACTAAATGAGGTTAGGAAACCATACCAAATCGGTGTTTGGAAAGAGCATATTTAGGGCGTTCCATCCAAATACTGATTCTGAGACAATCAATGTTTCGGAACAAAATCTGGTTGCAAAATGATAATAGATTAGAGACACATCAAAGGAGCTGATAAGCCATTCGTGATTGGGAGGGGCACCCTCCCTTTGTACATTTCGAAAATAATATTTTTAAATGCGTAAGCAGTTGTCCGATGGACTTTAAAAAAGTGTACATTTTCTATTTTTGAAACGCATCCTATTTTACTTTAAAGGAAATGAGCTACATTTAAAAATGAAAAGAGGGAGTCTGCGTGAGTTGCTCCTGCTCGGCTGTCCACGCCGGAAGCATAGCACTGCGTCAGCCTGACGGATGCCAGTGCGATGTAGAATGAGACAGCGGCAGACCTGACTCGGCGAGTGCAGACGCTTCAGACGCTTAATCGCCTGCCAAGTTATCCGAACTGCAGGAGACCCCGGAGGCGTCGGACTGTGACAGCCTTTATCCCAGGCAACTTGGTGACTTACAGCGCAGTATTTAAAATGCTATTATTTTTTTCTTCTTAATTGCCGGCTTTCGGACACGAGGGCTTTTGAGAAGTTTTTTGACCGCAAATTGCTTCCTCCTCACGGCTGCTTCGACGGCCCCCCCGGAGAGAAGTCATAGAGGCCCAGCACTTCAGAGGCACGTGCATCGGAGCAGCATCATGAGCAGCATAAACAACAGAGGAGCACGGAAAGGCTCCAGAACAAAAACCCCTATCACGACGAGTGAAGCGCAGAACTCAAGGAATGTGGCGATTGCTGCTGTCGGCGCCGCTACCTCAGGAGGGGCCCAGGGAGGCGCATCGAACCTGAACACGGAGGTCAGTGTCAGGTTAAAATGCATGGGGAAGACGGTGGCAAGGGCAGGGGGGGGGACCAGAGGCAAGGACCTTAAAAACATTGATACTATGCATCTTCCCCCCGCTAAGATATTTTGGGGATCAAAAAAGTCCACAAATCCCAAACCACATCAAATCCCTCAGGCTGAAGGGGCAGCGCCAGTAGAAAGCCTCAGCATAACACCCCTACAATTGCCAGAAGAAGTGACTTGTTCTATTACGTCCCCGGACCTAACCCCCCAGGTCCCGATTGCCCTGACTACTGCAACACTGGAGCTCTCCCTCCCATTAGAACAGCCCTCTAGCGACTGCACCCTCGAGATACCACTGTCCACCCCTAACCTCCTGTCTCCAAATGACTCCAAGGAGATTAGTAAAGCCATACAAAATCTTGTGGGACCTTCTACTGTTCAAACTCCCTGGACTCCTGAAGCCGGGCTGGAGGACTTTTACTCTGTCTCCGATGGCACCCCCTCGTCTAGCGAGGAGACAACGGATCTGACTGGAGGGGCTAGCGAGGGGGACAGTGAAGTTTCCCATAAAGACACAGATACCGTCCAGAGGCCTAAGAAACCCAGCTGCAGGAATAAACGATGGAGCCAACTAAAGTGGGACTACTCCGATTCCCAAATGTCTTACCCAGCCGAGGAGGATGACCTCAATTCCACCCAGTGGGGGAGCTTAAAAACTCTACTGCCTGAGCCGCCAGAACCCTCGCTTGCCTCTATTTTAGCCTCTATTAGGGACTACCAGGAAGAGGTCAGAATAGACAATCGGGTCGCCAAAAATGCAGCTAAAAAACTACAAGGTGGGCTAAGGCGTCTAAATAAAACCTGCTCTGAGATCAGTGATAGCGTAACTATGGTAGAGGCACGCACCGAACACCTAGAGACTGAAAACCTAGCTGCCAAACAGTTGGGTGAATCTAACTCTGCTTGCATGGTCGACTTAATGACCAAAATGGAGGACCAAGAGAATCGCCAGCGCCGAAACAATCTGCGCCTCCTGGGTATCCCCGAAGGGAAAGAGGGAGACGACCCAAGGCGCTTCATCGTCAAGCTGTTACATGAGTCCTTTCCTGAAGAGACCAGCTGGGACTGGAACTATGAGGTACAGAGGGCTCATCGTTTCCTCTTCCACCTAAAGCGACACAATCCTGGAGGACACCCAAGAGTATTCCTTGTATATTTTGGAAACTTTCTCCTCAGGGAGATGATCTATGACAAAGCTCGGTTCAACTCAAAAAAAGGCGCCAATGGTATAACCTTTTTTTCAAAGCCGGACTTTGCCACCAAACTGTTGAACGAAGATGGCGTCTAAGACAATTAATTCTACCATTCCAGCAGCAAGGCACTGACGTCTACCTGATGAACCCTGCTTGACTGAAAGTAATCTACAAAGGAACCACTAAGATCTGTCTGTCGGAAATAAAAGCTGGGGAATACTTATCTGAGACAAAGATCAGAGACAGCAACAGATGACTTAGGGACGTTTGATAAATACCTGCTCTGTGCTATGTCCTCTGGCTTCCTTTTTTTTTTTCTTTTTTTTCTCTCTCTCTTTTTTTGCACTTTTCTGCACTTGGTTAAGTTTATTGCTCATATTGTCAGGCTTTATGCATTAAGTACCTGTGGAGGCTGAGACACTTAGAGACACTTAGAGAGAGAAATACAAAAGCGGGACTATGGTTTTTTGTGGACGCTTTCCGGCGTGGCAGACGGCCGGGACTCTTGCAGACTTCCATCATTCAGGGTTTGCCTGATTGCTCAAGAAGGGGTTGAGGGGGGTGGAGGGGGGGGGCTCAGCTCTAACTTCTTCAGGGGAAATGGTGTTCAGAAACTATGTGCAATTTCTTCTCACTTTTGTATTACACTTGCACATGCATATGCTATTTGACTGTATTGTTCTTTGTGTGAAAATTGTTCTCAGGCTCTTCTATATATTGTATAGAAGATACAGAAAGCCCCTACAAATCTTTTATCATGGCTAATGCGGATACATTAAGAATTGTATGTGTGAATATCTGTGGACTGAACGACCGTTCTAAACGACAAAAAACTGCCCAGGGGCTTTGAACCTTGAGGGGGGATATTTACTGTCTTCAAGAGACCCACATTGAAGGCACACAGAAACACTTGCTGGACTCCCTGGGGTTTAAAGCTCTGGGGACAGCCACTCAAGGCTCCAAAACTAGAGGGGTGGCTACTCTCACAGAAAAAAGACTTCCTCTCAACACTCCCCGGCTTAAAGCAGACACACTGGGCAGGTGGGTCTTAACTGAGTACTTTTTTCCCAGCAGTATTCCCTTCACATTGTGCTCGATCTATGGCAGCAATATTGACGACCCGGGACTTATTAACTACATCTCAGGTGAACTAGCCCACTGGCCTACCCCTATAATTCTCTGTGGAGACCTCAATCTACACTTGCCCAGCAATTGAGCTACCGACAAGAACTGGCGGTATACGGGCAGGAAACCACTGGTATTCCAGGCACTGAGTAATCTGGTAACAATACACGGGCTGAAAGATGTCTGGGCTTGCCTACATCCCTCACTGTCTGGACATACTTTTTTTTCGGCGCCTCATCGCACTTTGGTTAGGCTAGATTACTTTTTTATTTCTTCTGTACTTCTTAGCAACAGCACCATCGAGATTAGCCCACGCTTCCTATCTGATCACAATCCCCTTATTCTTAGCATAAAGGGGCTGGGAAACCCAAGAACGCTCTCCTCCTGGAGCTTCGAGAAAGCGCTACTCCAGGACCCACTGTATCAAATGCACATGCTGGCCTGGTTACAGGACTTCCTAGATACCAACCTAGGGTCCGCTTCACTGCCAATTGTCTGGGACACACTAAAAGCTGGCATCCGGGGGGAAACACTTGGCTTTTCAGCAGGAAGAAACAAGAAAGAGAGGCTTATTATGATTGACCTCCAGGGAAAGCTTAAGGAGGCTGAACTTAAGTTAACCCAAGCCATCCAAATGGGTCTAAACATAGAGAGTATTCAAGATGAGGTGGTCCTTGCTAGGTCAAAGATAGGAGCCATATTTACTGAAAAAGCTGCTGCTAAATGGACTTGCATGCAGCAAAAAAGTTGCGAGTGCAGTGATCGCATTGGACACCATCTGGCAGTAAGGACAAGACAGCAGGTCTCCCATAATGAGATGCACGCAATTAAGCTCCAGTCAGGAGAAGAGACAAATGACTCTGAGCGAATAAGAGAGGGCTTTCAGGAGTATTATGCTAATCTCTACTCAGAGGAGAATGATGATCTGACGGGCTCCTTTAAGGCTGACATAAATAGATACCTTATGGCGGCCAACCTACAAACGCTCTCTACTGACTCTAGTGAGGCCCTAGATTTAACTCCCACCCGGGAAGAGATTTTGGCTTCTCTGAACTGTCTTCCTGACGGGAAGGCGGCTGGGGTAGACTGTATCCCAATAGAGTTCTATAAGACCTTCGCACCTGAGCTCCAAAGATTAATAACTGATTTAATGACATCCATTTTCAATGGGAGCACGCCTCCTCCGTCATGGTCTAACGCCAGGATTGCAATTTTCCCTAAAAAAGACAAATCTCCCCTTGACATGAGTTCATATCGACCCATAACACTCATTAACACCGACTCCAAACTTTTTTCTAAAATCCTGGCAAACCGCATTTCCAAAGTCGCGGAATCCCTTGTCTCCAAATACCAACACGGGTTCATCCCGAAAAAAGGGACAATGGAACACGTCAGAAGAGTCATTACTTTGTTTGACGCGGCACAGGTAGCAGGGGACCCCATGTCGTTAATATTACTGGACGTCGAAAAGGCCTGTGACCGGGTTGCCTGGAAATACCTGTGGTCGGTCATGGACAGGATGGGTTTTGGGGAAAACCTGATACGAGCTGTACAATCGCTATACTTAAATCCTACCGCTTGCGTCACTATAAACGGCCAACTCACTAAACCATTTAAGATATCCCGTGACACAAGGCAGGGGTGCCCCTGGTCCCCTCTGCTTTTTGCTCTCTACTTAGACCCCTTCATTAAACATATTGAAAATAGCCAATTCATCCTACCAGTTGACTTCCAAGGCTGCTCCACTAAAATTCTTGCTTACGCAGACGATTTGGCCATAACCTCTCCAGATCCACTAAGCGCCAAAACACTTCTGGAATTAGAAGCTAGCAAATTCGGCAAAATATCTGGCTACACCCTCAACAAAAACAAAACACAGATAATAACTAACAGTCAAATTTCCTGGACCGATCACAGAATAGTTTCTAAAGCCAAATACCTAGGTGTCCACGTATCCTCTAATCTGGACGAAATTATCCCCAATAATTTACTACCGCTCTCAACACAAACCAAAAAAGCTCTGAAACAAATCGACAACTTACATCTCACTCTAGTTGGCAGGTGCAACGTCATTAAAATGACTTTTTTTCCCCAAATTGTTATATTTTTTCCGTACCATCCCCCTAGAATTCAACAAAGCCACCCTTATGAAATTCCAGCAAATCTATACACAATTCATCTGGGCATATTCTCAACCTAGGAGGGCCCTCAGACAATTATGCCTACCAAAAGAAAGGGGGGGCTGGGCCTTGCCTAATATCACTCTGTACTACTGGGTTTCTGTTATGCAATGTAGCTCTGACCTATTGAAAGACCAGCCCTATTCCTACTTGATAACACCGCCCTCCCCTTTTCAACTACTGGTCGGGGAAAATACCTGGGGATGTCTACTAAGAGAAACCACCTTCGGATACTTTAAGCGGGCAAGATTTAGAACTCTTCTTAACTCATTTAAAGTCTTTCGAAACATCCGCAGAAGCTTAGGCATAGGTAGGCTTAATTTTTACTCTCCTACCTTAAATAACGCTCACCTTCCCGACATCTTTGGGAAAGCTTACTTCTTTGACTGGTACAGGGCAGGCATCACAAAAATGGGGGACCTAATCACAAACAAGGGAGTTATTCCTTTCTTTGACCTCCAAACAAAGCACAACCTTAGGAGAGAAGACTCTTTTAAATATCTCTCTATCCACAACTTTCTCTCTCGTAAGGCTGGGGGCCCCTCAGGATTTGCAGAGGTGGAATTTCTTAAGGGGCTGCGGAAACCATTGGCTCCGCTTATCGGCTTTCTGTATAGTATTCTAAATAACCGGATGCCAGATGACCTCTCAAAAATGGCTGACAAGTGGCACGACAAACTTGGCGCCCCCCGAAATGTCTTTTTTAACTCTATCACCCTGTCCCAAAATATCTTGCTTTCCTCAAAACTTCAAGCACAACATTTCAAAACTATTTTCTTTCTTTATTACACTCCAAACAAAATCGCTAAGTGGGGGACAGGCCGAGGCACTCTCTGCCCCAGATGCACTATATTTGGAGCCGACTCCGTGCATATTTTTGCTTCTTGCCCAAAGCTCACTCCCATTTTAAACCGAATTCAGGGGTATCTAAGTCAAATCTCTTCTCAATCAATCACCCTTAATTCTACCACTATCATGCTAGGTACACAAACAGAAACACCACACTTTCAAAGGGAGGGACTGATTTTTATATGTCTGGAGAATCTGCATCGCTACAGCCTGGCTTGATCCACAGCCCCCCTCCTACTCTCAATGGCTTGCACGATTCTTAGCTACGTACCATCTTGAAAGAGCAGTTTATGCCAAGAAGGGAAGCAGGGGGTGCAAAAAGGGCCTAGAAGTTTGGGGCAAACTAACGGATTGGCTTTCCCCGATTGAGTAAGAAAGTCTCGTTCCTGTCATAATTCTTGGGCCTTTTATTTTCTTTCTCTTTTTCTTTTCTTTTTCTTTCTTTATAGAAATTGCCATACCAGGAAGACATATCCATGTTGTGCTAGTGTTTAAGATTGCCATGCTCTTCATTGTTGACTTTGTTTTTTCGTGATGTTTTGCACTTTTGGTCATCTATTTTTCTTCTTTTTTTGCTGTTTCCCCATATCCTCATTGGTATTTATGTGACCTGAAGGGGAGGGGGGGAGGGGGAGGGGTCACCGTTGGATTTGCTTACAGCCAGTTATAGTTGTATGAATTTTGCAATTTGAAAATTAAAAAAAATAAATAAATGAAAAGATTGCTTTATATAAAAGCAATGACAGACAAAAGTTCTCCATCCCTATGCTGGCAATGAATCGCAGTGGGTTGCAATTTGCAACCTACCTCATTAATAATAGTGAGGTAGGTCAAATTGCTACTCACTGTGATTCAGTATCTTGTGAACCAACCTATTATTATTAGTATATGGGTCAATTCGGAAAATACCAATGCATTTGGTAAGAGTAGGTGCACAAATTGCGACCAGTTTTACAGAATGCAATGCACATATAACTGGACCATTATGTCAGCAATAAACTCTCACAACAAAAAACAGAAAAAGTAAACAAAAAATTGTCAGCAGCAAGATACAGAAGTAAATGAAAATGACAAAACAAGAATCCTTTAGACACAAAGAAATGCAATGTGAGGGGCTGTTATTATAGTGAAGGTAAACCTATTAAATGTTGTGACGCATGGCATTCACCTGTCACCACCCTTATGGAGTGGTTTCTTGCATGGCTCTTCCTGTGTTAACATGGAAGTGAAGCAGATCTTTTAAGCTGAGCAAGAACAAGACAAGAAACAAGCATTGGCAAAGCTAACTGACTTTACCAATATATTTTTTCCATGCTGTACAACATCCCTGATTTTGTTTGTGGGGGAGAGTGAATGGGGAAACAACATAAAGGGGACAGCACTGTATGGGACCTTAGCATATGCTTTAAACCGGAATGTTTCATGAATGAGCAAAATTAATTTTCACGGCACTGTCAAGCAGAGGCGTCCAGGTAGCCCTCACCTTCAGTCATTTCAACTTTACGTGATGGGCGACCTTTCCCAGACACCACCAAGGACCAAAAATACATAAGATAACAAAAACTTCAAAGAGACAAGCAAAGGAAGACACCCAAAAAGAGGAAAAAGATGAACGAAAGCGTTTACTGCTTGTAAACCCTGAGATCTGGTCAATCACAGGGTTTGTGAACAGTGAATGTGTTTTTGGAATTACTAAACCCATTTTTTTATTCCGTAACAGGTTACCGAATCACTAAAGGAGTTTAGGAAACCATACCAAACTGATATTTAGAAAGAGCACGTTTAGGGAGTTCCTTCCAAATATCAATTCCTTACAGCATGCATTAATATTTAGAGACCAAAATCCATTCACAAAGTATTAATACTTAACTGGAACTTCAAAGAAGGTGGTAATCCATTCACAAACAGGAAGGGGTCAACAGGGGGATATTCTCCTTTGTAAAATTTGAAAAATACATTTTTAGGAGTAAGCATTTCAGCTAATAGGTCTCACTTTTAGACTTTGTGAATATATTTTAGCTATGCTGTTAGGCATCTCTGTGTTGTTTTTGGGGGGTAAATGGTTGGGGAAGCTGTACAGAGCCAAGAGGGTTTGGAAGCAACACAAGGGACTGGTGGTGGCTGAAGCAGCAGGGGGTGCCAGAATCAACAAGGAGGCGGCGGTTCAAGGAAGCAACATGAAGTGCAAATGGGCAAGAACGAGAGCAAAGTGGAGCGTGAAGAGCGCGAAGCAAAATAAAAGAAAGCAACGTGGCCAGTGGAGCACCCGAGAGCCATCACAACATGAAGGGACTAGAGGGAGAACCACATGGGTGAGAGAGCAGCACAGAGAGGGTAAGACAAGCACACTGGGGAGACAGGCGAAAAGCACTTCCACTTTTGTTGATTGCTTAAGCAAACAGAAAAAAGTAGCACCTGAAAAAGCAAGCAGTGTAAGGAGATAGTAATGCGTCCATGCTTCAGCAAAGTGACAAACACAAAAAGAGGCAGTAAAGTCTGCACATGTTAATGAATAAGAAGCAAGCAAACAAGAGTGACAATGAAGCCAACCAATGCTAAATATTGGGCAGGCTTCAAGCCCACTGTAAGTTACCAATATGTCTTGCAACAGACAGTGGATGCGCTGTCCAGCAGGCAAGACTTAAAAAAGGAGGCTCAAAAGTAGTTTGTGAAAGAATGTTATTGATACATCCCACAAGCAGGTGTCACTCTTTTCTATCCTTTTGTATAATATACGATCTAGTAATGAGAGTAGGCCTGGGCGGTAAATTCTGTTGCGCTCGTGGAATTTGTGGAATTTGGGTAATTTCGCGTTCCGCAGAGAATCCGGAATTGCCCAAAATTCTGCGATCCGTGGTTTTGCAGAATTTTTGGCTTGTTCGTGCTTTCAATATGCGAGTTTGCAGGATATTTCTCCCCGAGCACGCAAACAGCATTCGCGAACAGGAAAAAAGCATTGCGAACGGGTGGAACAAGCAAATCAGCGTGTTTGCAGAACTTTCGCGTGCTCGTGGAGATTTTTTACCGTTTTGCAGAGCTTTGCGTAGCGCAAATACGCAAATCCACCCACCCCTAAATGAGAGGCATAAATATCAGTGGTGTCCTGGCTCTGTAACCTCCTCCCAGACACCACTGGCCAAAGGGGTTTGCCTATGCGCTTCACTCCTCCATCCATCTTGTGCTGTGCAGGTGCCCACCCAAAGGAACGTCACATTTCTGTCTTGCCCTCCCTCCTGCACAGCATGCGAATCAATGGCATCAAGGAGATGGCGTGGAAGCAGGGATCGGGCAGCAGGAGAGCAGACAAAATAGGGAACGGCACGGAACGTGGCCAGGACATCCTGCGAATGAAAACTGGTGCAAATAGTAGCAGCGATCAACGTAAATGTACAAAACCTTTTCTGTGCCAAACGGCCTTTGCACTGCACCAACACTGCATTGTGCCAGCCCTTGTTACATTTTATAAACGGGGCATTTCTGGGGAGGAATCGACTAAAGTAAATGGTGGTTCTGTACCAAATTCTACTGCCAAGGATACCCAAACGTAAGCAAGGGGGTTGGGCAGCATATATCTTGATATACCTGCAGATAATGTGTGCTTTAACCTAAAGCACACAACTTACATATCTGACCCCTGTACTATTGTCTGTATGTAACAAGGAATTTGTAATGGAGGGTGCGTCTTGAGTACAAATCCTGTGCTAGACACTGGTGACATGTGTTTGCACCATACTGCGAAACTGAGCATCTCACATAACACTGATTATTAGCATAAGCACTGCAGAAGACGTCATCACCAGCAACTATTTCTACATCTGGTGCTGCAGAATTGTTGTGCTTCCCACAATACAACGCGCTGCAATTTTTCATGAATTGTTGTGTTGCATGACAGATAATCTAGACAGGTCATCAGTTGAAGTTGAACTTAGACAAGGCAGATTTTGTTGTCACAAACAAAAAGATCAGCCATGGAAATTCCTCCTACTGGCTGTCCAGGATGAGTCCCCCCATACCTAATAGAGCTGTAAAAAGTCTGGGAATCCAAATCAATGAGGATCTTTCCTCACAGATAGGAGCAGTGACTTCCTTATGTTTTCTTCAACTTAGGAAAATTAGGAAATATTTCACGTTTGCCGCTTAGGGACCCGGCTCCGCCGACCCCTCTCGCTCGCTCCGCTATCCTGCTACCAATCCTGAGCCCTGCACAGACTCTCCGGTGAGGGAATAATAGCGACACCTGCCGAAGGTCGATCGAACCGTCTCCGAGCTCGGACGGCGGATCTGCGCCGTCGCGAATATTGCGGCCTACTTCCATTGAAGACCGGGGTCTCGCGTGAAGCTGTGGCCGCTCTCCAATACAACAACATCGGCCGCCGGGAACTGATTGGGGTCGTCCCGGCCGGGGGACGTGCTGTGGAAGGCTTGAGGTGAGCGGCGGGACCCCACTGATGTGAGACTCTACCTGGATGGTGGCGGGGGATAACGTGGACATGAGGCTGCCTACCCTTTGAGAATTACCTGCGGTATTGCAAGCGGAGGCCCGGCTGGGTCATTGCTGGGGGTCTGCCTGGTGGGCGCTGGGACTGCGTCGATTGCTTGTGGACACGCTCGGGTGGAAGCTGCTTCTGTCTGCCGGTAATTGTACAGCTTCGCTCCCCGCTGACCGCCCTGGTTGGTACGCCTGAGAGGGCCGGGTGTTGCGTGGAGCTGCGGCCTGGCCCGGAGACGCCGACCGGGAGCACTGCCTTGGGGATGCGGAGTGCGTGGCCCGGAGCGGGAAGGAAAGAGACTGAGGGTGGTGAGGAGCGCATTAAAGAGGCAGATGGGCTGCTCTCCTTGACTGGTCTCCTCAATGATACTTGCGGCTGGTGCCATCTTTTTTTGGAGGCCTCTGTGCCCTCGGTCACATTGTTGTGGAGAGCTGTCTGTTGCCGGATAAAGAATAGCTCGGAGGATATGAGCGGCGGCCGGCTGGTGCGTTTGGTCTGACTAGGTGGTGCGTGAGGTGTGACACCTCCATTATTGTATATCTCATACTGGCAGAGAGTAAAAAGAGGTGGAGGTGCGGCCCTGGACAACAACGCATGCCTCTGGGTGCTGTGTAAACTAGGGGAAGTGATCCTGGTTTTTGACTGCATTTGGCAGGTTGGAGTCTACGTGCAACATCTGTAATCGACCTTCACTGTGTCGGACATTCTGAATGAGTGGTGTACCGCGACCTCACCAACTGCGTTGAAAACGACGTGCGTACTATCAGGAGCCAAAATGGCGGCGCGAGCGGACCAGGATAAAACCCAACCTAAGCCCCCTAGAGGTTCCAGAAATATCCAGACTAATAAATTGGGCTGCTACACTTTACCTAAAGGGTCCATGTCGGATCCAAAGAGGGGCCCCGCCGGGGGGACAGAGGAGGCTCCTACGGGCACCGAGCTGACGCTGGCGGACCTCATGGCGGCCATCACCGGGGTTCAGACTTCTCTGTGCCTGAAAATGGAGGTTCTAGACAATAAGCTTGATATCGTGACAATAGAGATGGGGTTAATCAGAGCAAACCTCACAAAGGCGAGTGAAAAAGTCAAATCGCTGGAAGTCAAGACAGCTAGCCTAATCGACAATGTGAACCTGTTGCAGCAAGAGGTGCGAGATCTTAAGGCCTCGAGGGTTCTCACCAATCGTAAGCTTGATGATTTTGAAGAAAGGGCATGGCGCAACAACTTTCGTATACTGGGGTGCTGGAGAATTCGGAAGGACAAACTCCAGATTTATTTGTTGAAAACCTTATTCTTAACCACCTGCAACCTAAGGGTCCTAAAGGTGGGGTTGAGCACGCCCACAGAGTTCTGGGAGGTAGGCTTAAGCCGGGGGCCCCTCCCCGTCCTATGATTGCTATGTTGAATATTAGATAACGGAGTGAACATTACCAGCGCCATCTTGTCCCATTTTAGGCCTTTGCGAGCGCATAAACGGCAGCCATTTTAAAACTGTGGCCACTCTCGTAACATTGCTGATCGCTTGCACGTCTCCCCGGCCTTGCGATCATCCCTCGCGCACTGGCAACCCCCAAACATCTGTCAAAGCCATAAAACAGCCTTTAGAGCGACCCAGCCCCGGAGCCACATCCCGTGCGGAACCCACATACCCTTTCATCTCTTTCACGCAAACGGGCTTTTGATAACCCCCTTCCCCTGTGCCCGATTGTCCGAGCTGATCCGAGCTGATCCCAGGCCATCACCTAGCCCTGCGGATGCGGTTTATTGCCCCCTACAGTAGAAACTCGCCTCTCTTCAAAGGGGCTGAGATTAATCAATGTCTTCGCACCATAAGATCCGACCGATCACACATATTCCTGTTTCCAGCTGAATGTCCAGCTGCGCAATAGCCATCACATGCTGAGATTGGGGTGGGGACTTCTACTGTAGATATGTGTGGGAACGGGCCTGGAGCGGGGATTCCGAGGATGTCCTTCCGTACATCAAAGCATTGCCAAGAATGTGTTGTATGTAATAAAGTAATAAACCTGTGTATAAGAGGCCAGACCTCAGAGATGTTGTTAGAGCACCTCGAGAAGATACCCTGGTTGTCCGATCTGACGTGTTCTTCCCGCTTTCCAATTTCCAGCACCTGCCTCTTTATTTGATAATTGTCGAGTGGATTGGAGGCGTCTAACGCCAAAGCAGTGTTAAGAAAGGTTACCCGGAATAGCTGCTTTTCTACAATTTGCGACCCAAACGTGGGGCCCATCAGCGACACGTGGATCCAGTGGGAGAGGTCCTGACGACAGAGTGAACGACTGCAACGATTGGGAAGAGCTCCCGCCTGATAGACCCTTGTCTGGCGGCCGATCATCCGAACTTCACTGGTTCCGAACAGACCTCTCTCGAGTGATCTACGGTCCTGACTGGGGACCCTCAGGAGTGCCGCGGCAAATAACGGAGAATAGAAGGCGATCGGGCGCTGGAAGTGGAAGACGAGAAACTGTCCATACGGTCCGGGTAAGGTCGTGCAGCACGACTCTTTTTGTTTGATTGATTGTTTGAAAATACTAGTTAATAACTTATTGATTGAATCGCTTAACCTCGGTTGTTAAGCGAGATTGGTTCTTCTTGAAACATTCTCTGTCTACAAACGGTGAAGAATAGGAATATTCTCTCTCCCTTTGCGGATAGTGAAGGATAGGTAGCGCGGACTTTTTGTCCATATCGGTAAGGGCTGATAATACGCCGCGCCTATCTTCTCCCCACTGATTGTTTGGTTCTATTGGTTCTCTTGAGATATTCCCTGTTTGCAAATAACAAAGAATAGGAATATTCTGTCTAGTCTTTGCAAGTAGTGAAGGATAGGTAGTGCGGACCTTTGTCCACCATTGTTTGAAATACTTTTTATTCGTTATACGTCATGCCTATCTTCTCCCCACTGATTGGTAGTTGGTTCAGCCCGGACCGTTTATTAGAGGTAGATCATCCAGCTCCACTGGAGGGAACCCCTAATAAGGACATGTTTACGAAGTATGAATTAGTCGCCGTAGCCTACAGTAAGCTATGGCATAAATATACCAAGAAAGATCGAGAAAGTCAGTGGCCACTGATGGGATCTTTTGATATAAATAAAATAGAAGCACTAGAAACAGCCCTTCTTAAACAGAAGACCACGCCAACCATGCTCGATAGCCTCGGCATGTGGCGAAAAGAAGCAATGCAGCGTAAAAAGAGAGACGAAGCAAAGATAGAAAAAGAGCTGCGAAAAGCAGCCCACGTGGCTGGTCAAAAGCTAGAAGAAGAGATTAAGGAAAGAGAGAGAATAAGGAAAGAACGAGAGTCCGAAACATCGGGCCAATGCCCTGTTAGAGCACCCTCTGTACTCTACCCCAAGCTACCATCGAAGCAAAAGGCAAACAATGATTTACTCTTAGCTCCCCCAATCATCTATATGCCCCCTCCATATGCTCCCTACCATCCCATAGCTCAGCACCAACAGCCCCCGACCCACATTGAAGGTAGTGCCAGGGCCTCGGTACCCACGGCCTCCGCGCAAACCGAGCCTCTCGTACTAAACACCGCATCAACTGAAGCTTCAAACCATCCTGAAGCCATAGGAAAGGAGATTACGAGAGCAAGCCGCTTGAACAGCCATGAACGAGCGGATATTGACAAAATTGTGAAAACGTTAATAGAACGAAAAGAAACAGAGGAATATATTTCAAATATGTGTGACTCGTATACTGGCAGCCAGAGACGACACTTTATTGAACGTTTTTGCTACCATACCCTCACAGCCTATGAGGAGAGAAAGCAGGATAAAAGGCCTGAACGCCTTGCGAACTTGTACCGAAAGGTAGATGTAGGAGATGAGAGCGAGTGTGATGTGACGGAACTCTTCTCGCATACGCTGGAAGTCTTCAGCCACCTCACTGAACAAAAACCGATAGCTAAAAACACGACTCCTGTAGCGACCGAACCCCCAATAGAGAAAGTCGATACCATGATGCCGATAAAGGAGGCCGCTCCCTACTGGGTCCCCCCATGAGGCCAGGGAACTAATGACGACATTAACCATCAGGACACAAAAGGAAGGGTAGTTTATAACTGGGTATACCAACCCTGGGATCGACAGGACATCCTGACATTCCAAAAAACCTTACCGGACTTACGAAAGAACCCCACAGCATTTTATACAGAACTAGGTACGGCCCTAGGTTCGACAATCATGACCTAAGCAGACATCGACTTGTTTTTCGGGTTATGTCTACCAGCTGATGTGTGAAAGCAAATCCGGAAAGTCGACCACCTTGGCTGTTCGGACATACCTGGAAACAACTCAATGACATAGATAAACAACGAGATCATGGACAGAAACCCTTAAAGGCTATTTTAGAACTCCCAGAAAGAATTGTTCAAAAGCTAAAAACACTGATCCCTGAGAAAAAGGTAGACTGGTCGATCGTAACGGCTTGCCGTCAGAAACCACAAGAAGATGTCTCCGAATACTTTTCGCGATTCGAAGCGGTGTTTTCTGATTATAGTGGTCAGGACATGACCACTGCGAACGGACATCACCTGTTTGTCCAAAATTACGTTAAAGGTCTGTTACAGGAAGTCTCACAGAAACTGCGGACTAGCGAGAGCAGTTGGGCGGCCTCCAAACCCGCCGCTATCCTTCAGATGGCTCAGTACTATGAGCATCAAAAGAACGAAAATGATAGGGCATCAGAGAAAAAGAAGAAAGATCTCAAGGAAAGAGTTATGATCGCACAGTTGCAGGGAGAGACTATAGGAAAGGAACCCTACAAAGGAAACTACCAACGGAATGCCCCTAGAAACCCGCCTCCTAGAGATAACGCACCCACATCCTACGCTGGACGTAGAGACTTGAGTGAGAACCAGTGTGCGTTTTGTAAAGGGCTCGGACATTGGAAATTCCAGTGCCCGATTCTGTTAGAAATAATCAGGAATAAGGAGACGAGGGACTCCACGAACGAACCAAGAAATAGAGGACGTGGGCGAGGGTACACGAATGACAATAGCGACGAAAGGCCCGGTTTAACAAACACATTTGACCGTTCCCAACAGAACCAGTGCCAACAGTCTGATCACGACAACATGTACGACTTTGCATAGGACTGCCAAAGGCAAGGGAGGGATCCAGTCGAGGTCTATGTTGACCAGCAAGGCCCTTATGTCACCGCTAAGGTCCTAGGTACAAAGTCTCCATTTTTGGTAGACACAGGAGCAAAACGTAGTGCTTTATCTAAACGACTGATTCCAGGGGCACCCTTGTCTGGCTCGCATGTAACATCGATAGGTTTTGATGGAATGCCCTCCACTAATCCCTTGTCCACACCAATCCCTTTTGCTTTGGAAAACCACGCTATTGACACAACATTCCTACTCTCCTCCAACACCCCCAATGCCATTATGGGTCTTGACTTATTGAAGCATTTTCGAGCCACCATTAGATGTTCACCGGACGGAGTCCGAGTCATTTTGTACGACAATCCCAACCAGCCTAGACTTTGTCCCACACGACACATGCTCTCTGTGACTGACGCCGACATATCATTACTTGACACCTTGCCCCTGTACTTATGGGCAAAGACCGACTCAGACGTAGGACGAATGATGATTGACCCCGTGCACATAACTGTACGACAGGACACAACGCTCCCAACACTCCCACAATACAGGATATCTCCCGAGGGCGAGAAGGCAGTGGTAGAGATTATTCAATCCTTAGTAGACGCAGGAGTGGTAGAGGAGGTGGTCAGCAACGTCTGTAACAGCCCTATCTTACCGATCATCAAGAAGCAAGGAGAGGGAGATGAGAAAGCGTACCGCATCATCATCGACCTACGAGAGGTTAATAAGGTAGTTGTGCCACAATACCCCGTGGTCTCCGACATCACCACCATTCTGACCCTGATTCCGTCCACTGCCACCACTTTCACTGGCATTGATCTCAAAAACGCCTTCTTCTCTATCCCTATCCACCCAGACAGCCGCTACCTTTTTGGATTTACCCTAAAATCCGTCTCGTGCAGATTTTGTCGAGCACCCCAAGGCTACACCGAAAGTCCCAGCATCTATAGCCAGGCCCTCAAGAGACAGCTAGACGCAGCCCAGTTGACGGATGGAGTGGTGTTGATACAATACGTAGATGACATCCTCCTAGCAGCCGACACCACTCCACTTGCAGTCACGGCCACCATCCAGCTCCTACATTTCCTTGCAGAGAATGGTCACAAGGTTTCCAAGAAGAAATTGCAGTTTTGCCAACCCCAAGTAACATACCTAGGCCACCTCTTGTCCAAAGAAGGGAGGAAACTTACGCCCGACAGAATTCAGACCATTTTGGAAACCCCTGTCCCTAAAACCCAGAAGCAAGTCCGCTCTCTGGTAGGCCTCACCTCCTTCTGCCGACAGGGGTTACCGAACTTTAGCCTCATTGTTAAGCCATTACTTTCCCTCCTAGCCAAAGATGTCCCCTTCCCACTCCCTTGGACCCCCGAATGCCAATCTTCCTTCAAAGAATTACAAGATGCCCTCTGTTCAACTCCTGTCCTAGGAACCCCAGACTATTCCAAGCCTTTTTCCCTTTATACTCACGAAAGGGAGGGATGCGCTTTATCTGTCCTAACACAATCCATCGGCTTCAAACAACGCCCTTGCGCTTACTTCTCTGCCACTCTCGACCCCGTAGCCAGAGGTCTGCCTGCCTGCCTTCGAGCCGTAGCTGCCGCTGCGGTCTCTATACGACAGAGTGAAGGGATTGTGCTCTCTAATTCCCTCACTGTGCTAGTACCCCATTCAGTTGACACCCTTCTGAATCAAACCAAAACCCAACATCTGACTAGCGCACGACTGACTGGGTACGAATTGACTTTACTGGCACCTCACATAACTTTGAAAAGATGCACCACTCTGAATCCAGCAACACTACTACCCTTGCCTGAGAATGACCCCAATGTCGCTCCCCTCCATGACTGTGTGACCCTCACTGACGAACAAACGAGGAGCAGAGTAGACCTCCGAGATACTGCTATCCCAGAACCTGACGGTGAACTGTGGGTGGATGGTTCATGCATTAAACTCCCCGACTGTACCACTTCCGCTGCATACGCTGTTACCACAGCCCGAACTATTGTCGAGACAGCTCGCATCACACAACAATCCGCACAAGCAGCAGAACTGATTGCCCTTACACGAGCATGCATCATAGCAGAAGGGACGACCGCCAACATATACACGGACATCCAGTATGCCTTCGGGGTGGTTCATCACTTTGGGCTCCTTTGGAAGGAGAGGGGATTCCTGACCTCACACGGCACACCGATCCTGCATGGAGACCTAGTCTCTGCCCTGACCGAAGCAGTTCTCCTCCCCAAACAACTAGCGGTAATCAAGTGCCAGGCACACAAGAAAGTCACAGACATTGTAGGACAAGGGAATGCACTAGCTGACATCGCTGCACGAACTACAGCTGAGAATAGGACGACTACCCGCATGTACGTAACTCGGTCTCAAGCAGAAAAATGGAAAGACGCTAGAGAGACCATAAGAGACATTCAAACGACTAGCACCCCACAGGAACTGACTGAATGGGCACGGGTGGGACTAAAAGACGAGGAAGGCTGCTGGCGAACGAGAGATACAGACAAATGGTTGTTACCCAATTCCTATCTGATCCCCATACTGACCATGGCACACTCCCCTGCACATATAGGATCTGCCCCCATGACTGAAGTCGTTTCTAAAGTTTGGCACAATGACAAGATAGCTGACGCAGCAAAACGCCTGGTTCAACAATGCCTGATATGCCTACAACACAACCCGGGGAAAGGGACTGGAGTACCCCGGGGAGGGTTTGGGGTCCCCGACCACCCCTTCGAAGTCCTCCAAATGGACTACATTCAGCTAGAAAGTTGCCATGGTCTAAAATACGTACTGTCATTGTGTGTGCGTTCAGCAAATGGGTGGAAGCCTACCCCACTCGAGATAACACCGCCATCACCACTGCTAAGGTGTTGCTGAAAGAGTTCTTCCCACGCTACGGCCTTTGTCGAATTTTGTGGAGCGACAATGGCCCCCACTTCGTAGCCGAAGTTATCCAACTCATACTGAAAGGGTTGGGTGTAAAACAAAAGTTCCACGCGGTCTTCCACCCCCAATCTGCAGGCCTAGTGGAACGACATAACGCCACACTGAAACTCAAGCTAGCAAAAATAGTTGCCACCACAGGACTGAAATGGCCAGACGCCCTCCCACTGGCGTTGCTATCTATGCGCTCCACTCCCACCAAGCACCACCTAAATGTAAATTGTAAATTGATACTTGTATAGCGCACTACTCACCCGCAAGGGTCTCAAGGCGCTTGTACGAATACCGCTGTGGAACCCATCCTGGCTTTCCCTGTGAGGTGTCCACTCCTGGGCACCCCCAAGGTGGAGGCCAGGCATCCTTAGCGTTGTGGGGGCCGTTGTGGAGATTAAGCAAGCTATTGCCCAGAGTTGCAGAGTGGGACTCCATGATTGGAATAGGCACCGAGGCGAGAATTATCAGGTCCGTGGAATTTTGAGCCCAAGACCCGCCGAGGCGGGGAATTGAACCCTGGTCCCGGGCTAGACCTCTGCATCAGGGTCTGCCGCTCTAACCATTGAGCCACACTTCTCCACCTATCCCCCTATGAAGTCGTCTTTGGCCGATCCATGAACATCTGGGCCGCGCCGAAGCTGACATCCATCCATGATGTCCCAGACATCCTAATGTCTGATTATCTGCATAATTTAACAAAAACACTAACTGGTATCCAACAACAGGTGCAGCAAGCCATTCCAGACGCATCCAGGGGCCCCGGACACGACATCCAATCCGGGGAATTTGTTTTGATACGGAATTTCCAGAGGACGAAGAGTCTGAAACCCAGGTGGACGGGCCCCTGGCAAGTCTTGATCACCACTCTAACTGCACTCCGGGTGGAAGGCAAACGCAACTGGCTTCATGCACACCACTGCCGAAGAATCTCACCAACTCTAACAATGAGTGAAAACGTGGACACCCAAGAAGAGCTCCTGAAGAAAGACAGACCAGCCCTGAGTTGCTACCCTGACCCAGAGACACTTGAACTGACAGAGTCTCCCGATCCCACTGTGCCATCCAGGGAAGGGTACAACTTGCGACGAAAGAGAAAGCTCCGGCAAAGCAGGCCTCTAACTGAGTCAACAGTCTCAGAACGGTAGCTAACACTACAAAGGCTACCAGGAGAGACGCCCGACAAAGTGTGTGGTTCTGCCTGCTACCGGGCCCTCTTGAAAGTGATGGAAGCCCTCGACATGAAGGTGATGGAAGCAACCGGACGTCCGAAGATCAACTACAGAAATCCAGAGACTGAAAAACTGCACAAAACAAAGACAATTGTCCTCTTCATTTCTTTTCTTTTCTGCCTCCATCTCATGGCCACCTTCTGGGTCGTGGTAGAAAGTGTGCCGGCCCATGAGACTTTGATACCTACTGTGTAGCCCACCACCAAAAGAGAACACTATCTCATTTCACTTCCACCCCAACTCTGAGAAAGACGTAAGGAGTTCTGGAACAATTCCTTTGTGCAATTGCTACACCAGCACAACCTCGCTGCCAATGCCACTAACTGCTGGATCTGTGGGCTGCTGCCACATGCAACTGAACATTCTATCCCCTTCATCCCTTCGCCTTTTTCCATTCATGGGTCCTGCCTTGCCTGGCTGATGCTCTTGCAAGAGAGTTACAAGGACAATGCAACTTTTGGCGAAACCGTTTCGCACTTCTACGATGGGTTCTGGCTGGGCAAAACCGGTAAAGCCTCCACTCCCTTTTGCGCTCAGACCTCAAACGCAACACTTCAACTGGACATTCCGGAGAAAGAACGGCTCGAGATGCAGGTTTTCAACAACCCAGCCAGACCCACCTTTTCATATCTGCGCAAACGAACTGCTGCAACTCTGACTGTGGCCCTATCTGTGGTGAATGTCTCCAGCCTTGTTTGCCAGGGGACAAAAATCGTGGGCCACAGCTCCTGCTCCATAAAGAGAACTTTGAACACTGTTGACCCCCCTTCATTTGTAGCATCTCCCAACATGTACTTCGTCTGCGGCATCAAAGCCTACACCTGGCTCCCCAAAGGCTGGGGAGGCACTTGCTACATCTCCTTTGTCCTTCCCCCCACCTATGTGGCACCGGCAGCATACCACAGACAGAAGCACTCATTGGACACAGAACAAGCAGATTCCACCTCTTCGCAGTTCCTCGATGCTGCGAAGGGGCTCATTCCTTTCTTTCGAGCCATCCGTCATTTAACCCAAGCAGTCGAAACAGCATTGAACGTCACAGCCGGCATCCTTGCTAACAACACAGCTGAGCTGCAGGCGGTCCGCCTCGTGGCATTGCAGAACCGCCTTGTGCTCGATGTAGTACTGGCAGACCGCGGAGGAGCATGCCGCATCATCGGTGCCAGCTGTTGCACTTTTGTCCCAGACTATTCACCTTCTGTCTACAAAGCGATAGAACACCTCCACAGACTATCTTCAGAAATCCACCAGGAACAAGACGGCTGGACACTCGGAGGCTGGTTTTGGACCACTTTGAAAGACTGGGGCTGGAAATTATTGATAATTGTATTGGTGCCAATTCTTGTCTTATGTGGGTGTTGCCTGGGGATACAATGCATACCGCCCTTGTGCTCTCTGTTTGCAAATTCGATATGCCCTAAGACTTTGGACGATAAATTTGAACACATGAAAGTGCTGTACGAAACAGAGATCCACCACATAATGAACATTGACATAAATTAGCAAGATGTCGGGGTATGTTCAAAGGGTACACTGTTGAATATTAGATTACAGAGTGAACATTACCAGCGCCATCTTGTCCCATTTTAGGCCTTTGCGAGCGCGTAAACGGCAGCCATTTTAAAACTGTGGCCACTCTCGTAACATTGCTGATCGCTTGCACGTCTCCCCGGCCTTGCGATCATCCCCCGCACGCTGGCAACCCCCAAGCATCTGTCAAAGCCATAAAACAGCCTCAGTGCGGCCCAGCCCCGGAGCCACATCCCGTGCGGAACCCACATACCCTTTCATCTCTTTCACGCAAACAGGTTTTTGATAACCCCCTTTGCCTGTGCCCGATTGTCCGAGCTGATCCCAGGCCATCACCTAGCACTGCGGATGCGGTTTATTGCCCCCTACAGTAGAAACTCGCCTCTCTTCAAAGGGGCTGAGTTTAATCAATGTCTTCGCACCATAAGAAACGACCGATCACACATATTCCTGTTTCCAGTGGAATGGCCAGCTGCGCGATAGCCATCACATGCTGAGATTGGGGTGGGGACTTCTACTGTAGATATGTGTGGGAACGGGCCTGGAGCGGGGATTCCGAGGATGTCTTTCCGTACATCAAAGCATTGCCAAGAATGTGTTGTATGTAATAAAGTAATACACCTGTGTATAGGAGGCCAGGCCTCAGAGATGTTGTTAGAGCACCTCGAGAAGATACCCTGGTTGTCTGATCTGACGTGTTCTGCTCCAGAGCGAATTAAACTCTGTTTCCCGCTTTCCAATTTCCAGCGCCTGCCTCTTTATTTGATATTCGTCGAGTGGATTAGAGGCGACTAACGCCAAAGCAGTGTTAAGAAAGGTTACCCGGAATAGCTGCTTTTCTACAGCTAGAGTTCTGAACTTTCGGGACAGAGATGTGATCCTTCAAGCGGCGCGGACCGGGGCTCCACTAAAATTCGAGAACGCTACTCTCTCCTTGTACCCGGATTTCCCTCAAGCATGCAAAAACAAAGACAAAGCTTCATGGCAGTAAAGAGGAAACTGAGGGACAAGGGTATAAAATATGCCATGATGTTTCCGGTCCGCCTCAGAGTGGAACTCAATGGTAGGTCTTGGTACTTCGATAAACCGGAGGTGGTAGCTGATTGGTTGGACAATACTCGCATGCCTGGTGCAGACAGTCAAGATCGAGAGGATGCGGAGGAACAATGAACATGTTCATGTTGACTAAATTGGCTTGATTAGTCGTAAGCTGTTGCGGGGCTGAAATGTGATTGCAAATATTCTCCTGTTTAGCTATTATGTGTTAGAATGAAACAATGTGGGGGGGTGGGAGGGGGTGTTTGGAGGGGGAGAACTGGGTGGCTGGTCTTCCCGTTGGCCCTCCTCTGTTTTCTACTTTTAGTTAACTTAGATTAGATTAAGGGTGACAGGCACACTGCTAGTTGGGGATTAGTGATATGTACATGCAGGGGTGACAGGGTGGGGGGTGGAGGTTTGAGTTTTGTAAGTTGGATGGGGGTTTTGGTTTGTTTTTTGTTTATTTTCGTTATTTTTGCATCAGGTGACAGTATCCTAATTTTATATTTGATGTATGGGGTAGATGTCGAGTGCTAACCAGGGATCTGGGGTTAAGGTGTTGAGCTGGAATGTCAATGGGCTGGGGCATAAGATTAAACGTGGGATGGTGAATCAGCTAATTAGGAGCCACTCCCCGGAGGTGGTGTTGTTGCAGGAGACGCAACTGGTAGGAAATCGATGTATGGCCCTGCACAGAGGTGGATACAAATTAGTTGCGCATTCCGGGTTCACGTCTGGTTTCAGGGGGGTTGGCATTCTGCTCAAAAATTCTTGCCCGTTCGAGTTTCAGGCCACATGGTCAGACCAAAGGGGCAGATATGTTGGCATATCGGGACGATTGGGGGGTCGGACAGCAACCTTTTTATCTATCTACGTACCACCGGGCCTTCAGGCTGACACCTTTAAAGATTTGAGCTCCATTTTCCTCACTCTGCCTTTGGGTCTTCTTGTTCTGGGGGGTGACTTTAATGCCGTGTTGGATTGTGGTGTTGATAGATTTCTTCTACGGGCCCGGGTGGTGGTGCAGGGGTGGATTCCTGACTTTTTTGAATCTTTGGGGCTAGTAGATTGCTGGAGACTCCGTAACCCAACTCAGAAAGGCTTCACCCATGTTTCGGCCGCACACAATAGTATGTCTAGATTGGATTACATTTTTGTCCCGGCGGCCATGGCGCATACCATTAGAGAGGTGGGGCACCTGGGGAGGGGCATTTCCGACCATTTCCCAGTGTGGCTGCAACTTGAGGTGGAACAGCCTGCAGTGGGTAGAATCGCACCAATCAATGCCTGGCATTTGAGAGACCCTGCCACCAAAAAGGAGGTGCACCAGGCATCGGAACATTATTTTCAGGATAACCTAGGTACGGTAGACTCAGCACATTCCCTTTGGGAGGCATACAAGGTGGTGTTATGGGGAGCGGTCCATTCTTTGATTGTGGGGAAAAAGAGGAGGCACCAGCCCGAAGTGGTTAAGGTGGAGGCAGAAGTGGTAGACTTGGAGAGAAATGCGGCAGACAGGAAGACTCGGGGAGACATGCATTTGTTAAAACTAAAACAAGATGAATATAAAGGCCTTTCTAGGGAACGAGCAATTGCACAAAGTAATGAGGTGCAAAGCCGAATATATGAGCATGGCGATAAGGCCAGTAAATTGATCACTTGGCTCAAGCGTGGAGAGCGTGCCTCTCGTCTGGTGCCGGAGTTGGAGGGGACGGGACCTGATAAAGTTACAGATCCACAGGCTGTGGCAGATACCTTTTCTGAATATTATAAGGAGGTGTATGAATCGGCAAATGGCTTTACCGAAATAGAAAATGGAGGGATGATCAGAGATATCGCCATGCCCAGCCTGACAGAAGAACATAGGGGATTCTTGGACTCACCCATTACAGACGACGAAATTGCACAAGCTATTAGGGGTATCAAGTACGGGAAGGCGACTGGCCCTAACGGACTGCCTTTAGAACTATATAAACTGAACGCTAACAAAATTACTCCCCATTTTGCGTGCCATGTTCCTAGAGAGTAGAGACTTGGGACAATTGCCTTATGATTAACGTGTGGCGAATATTGTCGTTATTTATAAACTGGGCAGGGTCCGGACGTCCCCTTCCTCGTATCGGCCTATCTCGCTTCTTAATGTGGAACCCAAGATACTGGCAAAGTTGCTTGTCACTAGATTGGTTAAGGTCATCACTACTCTGATACACCCTGATCAGTCTGGCTTTATGCCATGTCGAAATACGGCCCTGAATCTGCGTAGACTCCATGGAATATTGGGAGGTTCTTCGAAGATATTAGAACCACCTGTCTTGGTGTCCCTGGATGCCACCATTGCCTTTGATTGAGTTGAGTGGGCTTACCTCTTTGCCGTTTTGAGTAAGTTGGGCTTTGGCCCTGAGTTTATTAGATGGGTCAGTTTGTTGTATGCCACTTCCCTGGCCAGAGTGATTGTAAATAACTGCAAATCAGCCAACTTTGTTCTTGGAAGGGGCACGAGGAAGGGATGTCCGTTGTCCCCACTCCTTTTTGCGCTAGCACTGGAGCCGCTGGCATGGGTCAATGGACCGGTCAATATGCGGGCTGCGGTGGACGTTGGACTGGGAAGATAAAATCTTGCTTTAAGCAGATGATATTTTGTTATATTTAACAAAACCCAGAGTGTCCTTGAGCAACTTCCTAGATGTTCTAGCGATCTTCGGCAGATATTCTGGATTCACCATAAATTGGACGAAATCCGTTTTATTTGTAATATCCGGTGACCCAACGGTCGTCCCCCAGGCATGCCCTATTAGGATAGAACAGGTGGGATTTAAATATCTAGAGATCTATATAACGTTGGATACAAAGGTGAGATACGACAACAACTTGGTGCCTCCCCTGAGTCAGCTTAGAAGGGACGTGGAACGATGGAGGGCCCTCCCCTTGTCGTTACTTGGTAGGGCGGTTCTGTTTAAAATGTTGGCTCTGCCCCGGTTTTTGTATATACTTCAGAACTCCATGGGCCCTGTGCCTGCGGCTTATTTTCGGGAGATTGAAGCGATCCAGCGGCAGCTTCTGTGGGACGGCAGGGCTCGCATAGCCTTTGTCAAACTCACACTTCCCTGGTATGATGGTGGAATTGGGCTGCCGGACTTGAAAAATATTATTGGGCCGCTCATCTCGCTGCAGTGAATCACATGATCTATGGCTCGCCTGGAGATCCTGGTTTTGCTATGGATAGGGGACTCTCCCCAGGTGGAGACATATCCAGAGCTCTATATGCCAAACCGGGGAGATTTGCTCTTTCGGGTTCGACGGCGCATGTGGTGCACGTCTGGCACATGGCCAACAGAGGTTTGGGATGGGAAGGGAAATTAACTATGTCTACTCCCCTGTTTAACTCGGAGAGGCTTGGGAGCCTGTGACGTACTAAGGGGTTTGACAAATGGGACCTCATCGGTATCAGTCGGATTAAGGATGTGTGGGGGAAGGGCGGTGTACAGTCTTTCGAGTCCCTTCAACAACAGTATAGCCTACATACCAATGAACACTTTCGATACCGCCAGATTAGACACACCTTGCTTGCTCATGTGCCATCGTATACGGAGCTCCCGGATGCCTCCCCCCTTGAGGACCGAGTATTGGACGGGCACCTCCCTGACAAGACTGTCTCACTGATCTACAAGAAGTTAATTAATAATATGGATAGCCCGCTGGGTAGTATCAAAGATGTGTGGGTTGCAGACGGGTTGGAACTTGACGATGAGGACAGAGGCGGTCTCTTCCCCAAGAGTAATGGCTATCCAGATGAGGTTCAGGTTGGTGCAACTTAAAATCCTACACAGATCTTACGTTACTGGGTCAAGGCTGGTTAAGATGGGAAGGGTCACTAGCGGAGATTGCAGGAGAGGGTGTGGTGAAGTGGGCACGTTCATATACATTTTATGGCATTGTGATGAGATACAAACCTACTGGATGAAGGTGCATGATATTATGGGAGAAGTGCTGAGGATGGAGCTTCGACCGGAAGCCCGTAGATGTATTTTAAATGTATGGGAACCCACTGATTTAAAAGGTTATCCGAAACAATGGGTGACTTTGGCGTGTATGGTGGCGAAACGTAACATCGCTCAGTTGTGGGGAGCCAGTCAGCCACCGCAGCCTGCCAAGTGGGGTTAGGATCTGGACTGGTGCATGTTTCGGGAGAGGGCAGTATATGTGGCCAGGGGCTTCCCGAGAAATGAGGGAAGGTTTAGGGGGCCTGGAATAGCCACCGGGGTGACATATGTGCGCCCCCTACGACACTGAGAGTTGAAGCAGCGCCAGATTACCTTGTGATCACAATTAATATATATACTGTAATGATTATTTGTATGATTGACAGTAATGCCCTTCTCATGTCCTTGATATTTGCTCACCTGATGTTTTATTTGGGTATGTTATGTCTGGTTCAATAAAAAGTAAAAAAAGAATTGACTATACAAATGCTTTCTATTTGGGACTTTCTAATAGGCCTAAATTGTAGGCTTGAAATTGCTCCAAATCAAATAGCCCTTTTGACAACCTAGGTATTGTCACACCAAACATCTGATGTAGAAGGGGTATTGGCTCCCTGTAGCACAGCGAACCCTTTTCAAAACAGGCTGCTCCATTTTTAAACCACTTCACAATAGAAGCACTGTCTTTATATCCTCAAGAATCTAGAGCCACACCCGAAGTGTAATTTCAGATCAGCTCGCATGAACCTTTTAACGGTACCAATATCCAAGAGGAAGAGGTTGAGTGGGACTGCTCAGATAAGCACTTGACTAACTTCCTACTGGATGTCACCCCCCCTTTTCCTCAGCACCAAATAACCTTTCTGGTGTATGTGCGCTATACAAATGCTGTATAACATATAACATTGCCAACTGTCTGAGGTCACTGGCTATCTGAATGCGGGTGCTATTGTCCAGCTCTGTGTTTGCACTTTTGGGGTCAACTAGGACTTTCCCATTCCTGATTCTAATACTTACCCTCTGCCTTTCTCTTGAATTCATTAAAATAGATCTATGTACCTGCTCCTCTCCGGGAGCTAACAGTCTCTACGCCGGTGCCCCTTTATACCAAATTGAACGTATGCAGAT
This sequence comes from Lissotriton helveticus, assembly GCF_964261635.1. Taxonomy (NCBI): domain Eukaryota; kingdom Metazoa; phylum Chordata; class Amphibia; order Caudata; family Salamandridae; genus Lissotriton; species Lissotriton helveticus. The sequence continues at coordinate 39,890,088 of NC_136061.1, read as the reverse complement.
CGTTCAAAATGTGGCGGCGAGACTGATTGGCAACATCCCCTTTCGACATTCTGTCGTATCCTATCGTAAAAAGTTACATTGGCTTCCTATTGCCCGTCATATTCAATTTAAGGTTCTGACTCTTGCTTTTCGGGCCCTCAATGGGTCGGGCCCGTGATACTTGAGAAAGAGACTTATATTATCCCAATCGGTCAGATCTTTGAGGTCGAACAACTTGCGTCTAGTGGTCGTCCCTCGCTTCCGCCGTTCTAGAATGGGTGGCAGAGAGTTTGGTGTCTGAACCACTATTCCGGAGCAAACTGAAAACTTGGTTGTTCACCACCTCTTAAAGTGCTTCGTTCTTTCCAAGTCTGCGGTCTATAGCGCCGGGACACCCCCGCTGGGGGTAGCCGAGCGCTTTACAAGCTTCATAAATCATAATAATAATAATAATGGTATGTAGGGAGCGCAGGAAGATGTAACTCTTTCAGTCCTTTAGTTCTCTCTCTGCAGCTTGACACCTCATTCCTCCTCCAACTCGTCTAGCACCAAAGGATATTGTCTCCATTTCTGGGCAGCATTCTGAAATAAACTGCAAGTCAGCTAAACTTTAGGGCCTGTTCACAACCTGTAGTTTTTAGAACATTGAATAGTGCTGCAATAGTATGATTTAAGGTACTGTAAAAGCTATTCATGAACACATGATTGTAAATCTGCACCTCACTTCTCCTATATTTTTTATGGGGATATCCTCATACAAGTAAGTGCACTACCTAGGTGTCAATTACGATGTCAGTCGAAAAGGCTCTGAATCTAATTCAGGTCTGCCGAATCCGATTCAGAACCCGTCTTTCCAACTGATTCAGACATCTTTCTGACCGACCGATTATGATAGTGAGAAAGCATTCGGACTTTCGGTCTCGGTTCTGACTCATTTCCAAATGGCATTCGGAGTAACCAAGTCGTTCAAAGCCGACTCGTACAGGTGTGGAAAATGACAATGTAGATGTACATAAGCGGCGTTCATTTGTGTTCACCATACCCCTCGCTGTAAACAGAACGAATACTGCGAAGCATTGACCGCATCATCCCGCCAGCATAGGCCCATGCACGCGCGTACGCGACAGCCATTTTTAGGCACCAAGGCCTCTCTGCCCACTTCTGATAACCAGCCTCTCTCTCTCTTCCCCTCACTCCCCGGCCTCGCAAGCATCCCCGACAGCCCCGGTCTCTCATGCATAGGCCATAAAACCCTCTCCCACTGCGTGGCCCTGGTCTAAAAGTGACACCCCTGTCTGATCGACACCCCCTGCATTCCTCCCAGGAACACCCTTCCCCTCTTCTGATGACCCCCCCCGGCTACACCTGGCCTCTCGACCCGGTCCCAAGTCATAAACCAAAGCCTCATGGATGTACCCCCCCCTGGCCCCGCATAGCAAAGCGTGATACACCAACTGAAGTGCCCGATCCTATCGCCTGCCCAACCTTAGATCTGACCACCCCCCTTGCCCTCGTGTCCTGTTGGAATGTCCGGCTGCTAGAATACAATCACATGTTACATTTGGGAGGGGAAACGACATCCAAGCTACGGGTGTGGGAATAGGCCTGAAGCTGGGATTCCAAACGTGCCTTTTCGTACTTCAAAGTTTCTTTATTGCAATAAGGGATGTTTGTGCACCATAAACCTGTGTATAAAAGACGGAGCCTCAGAAAAAAATTGTTAGAGCACCTCTTGAAGACATTGTGCGTATGTCCGAAATGACAGGCTCTCCTCATGAGAAATAAATTAACTCTGTTCTTGCATTCCCGTTTCCAGCGCCCGTCTCTTTATTTGATAACTGGCCAAATGGGAACTAAGAGGCGTCGCATGCCGGCAGCCTGGGCATCGGTTGTAAACTGGGCTGTTTTTCTACAATTGGCGTCCCAACGCAAGGCCCATCAGCGACATAAGGTCCGGTAAGAGAGGTCCAGACGATGGGGTGAACATCTGAACGATTGAAGTATACCTGCCTTGAGAGGGCCCTCATCCGGCTGCCGATTGAATGAACTTCACCGATTCCGAACGGACCTCTCTCTCAAGCGACCTACTGTCCTGACTGGGATCCCACAGGAAAGCCGCGGTAAAAACATGGAGTAAGAGAACGATCGGGCGCTGGAAAGGGAAGGCGAAGAACTGTCCACACGGTCCGGTCCGGGAAAGGTTAAGTAGGACGTCTTTACGTCTGATTGGTAGGATGTCTTTATCCATCTGATTGATTGATTGTTTATATTGGAATCGGTATTTAAATACTGGTATTGTTCATTGATTGGTTCATTTAGCCTTGGGTGCTACTTGAAGTATTGGTTCTCTTTGAGACATTCTCTGTTTGCAAACAGCGACGAATAGGAACGTTCCTCTCTCTTTGCAAATAGTGAAGGTAGGTAATGCGGACTTTTGTCCCCCGTTGTAATCCGTCATGCCTATTTTTCTCCCCACTGATTGATTGGTTGCTCTGTTGCTCTTTGAGACATTCGCTGTCTACAAACGGGGAAGAATAGGAATATTCTGTCTCCCTTTGCAGATAGCGAAGGGTAGGTAATGCAGACTTTTGTCCCCATTGTAATCCGTCATGCCTATCTTTCTCCCCACTGATTGTTTGTTATCGATTTTTATCGATTATCGCGCTTTTGAGATATTCCCTGTCTACAAACAGAGAAGAATAGGAATATTCTGTCTCCCTTTGCAGATAGCGAAGGATAGGTAATGCAGACTTTTGTCCCCATTGTAATCCGTCATGCCTGTTTTTCTCCCCACTGATTGATTGATTGTCTGGACATTTATTGTTCAAGGAATAGTTCTTTTGAGGTATTCTCTGTTTGCAAATAACGTGGAATAGAAATATTCTGTCTAGTCTTTGCAAGTAGTGAAGTGTAGGTAATGCGAACCTTTGTCCCCCGTTGTAATCTGTCATGCCTATCCACTCCCCACTGATTGATAAACCAGTTCCACCCGGACCATTTATTAGAGGTAGATCATCTGGCTCAACCGGAGGGCGCCCCTAATAAAAAGGACATACGTAAAATACGAAGTGATCACCGTATCCTGTACAACAGAAACTTTAGCACGAAACGCACTAGAAAAGGAAGGAAAAAGAAATCGAGCAAAATCAGTAGGCCACTGATGAGTTTTTTACTTCGCTAGAAATAAGAAACGTTAGAAATAGCCCGCAATAAGAAACATGAAAGTGGTGAGAGAAGCCAAGCTTGACATCACGGCAGCCACGAGGTAGCTAGGCTCCACCGCCCCTCCCTGCTCCAAACATGTCTGTCCCACCACCCACCACGCCCAATAACGGTAACATAAGATAGATACAAGTCAGCAGATACCTACCCCCATTCAGGAAGCTCCCGAAGTGCAACAGGTCCACGGTCACGCCCATCCGGAAGACGAGGCCTCGACACGTACAGGGCGGGGCCGGCTGGCCGCCATCGGCCGGAGAAGTCGTGGGGTGGATGGCCCGGGATGTAATGGTCCTCCCATCCTCTTCTTCTGACGCCCTGCAGGCCACGGGGGGGGGGGAAGTCTTGCCTAAGCCTCCGACCCCCCCATCTCATCGCCTTGTCCGGCCATCACGAATCTCAACGGCCGAAGAAATCGTGGGGGGATGGCCCAAAATGTAGTGGTCTCCCCATTCTCCTCTTCCGACGCCTCGCAGGCCACGGGGGGGGGATGTCTTGCCTATGCCTCCGACCCCCCCCCCTCTCTCATCGCCTGGTCCGGCCATCACGAAAGTCAGCGCTGGGAGACGGCGTGGGGTGCGCTGGGAGGGAGAGGCGGCACGGACGAGCCTCTCCCACCTCCCCAGGTGGAGGCCCCTCAGCTGCACCCCCAACGCTCCACTCACCCGACAAGGGTTCGTCCACTCTTGCAGTACAGTGGCGCTCTACTCGCCCAGCGGGGTCTCGTCCACTGTTATGATGCAGCGACGTTTCGCCCGAACCAGCTGAGTTGAGAGATTGGGCCTGGCGTGCAAAGATGGCCTGGTCGCTTGTCAACTGGAAAATGACCCCCCCGTCCGGAAGTGTTCTCCTCAGCTTTGAAGATTCTACGAGAACCGCAGGGGCCCCCGACTCCCGCGGGCCCCCGATGGGGAATGACTGCCATGATTGCCCGCGGAACGACCAAGACGTAGCCGCGAGACGATGGTGCTCTCATGCTGGCGCCAGCCTCAGTTTGAATGACCAAAATCCTGCAGACTACCAATTTGATCAGTTCCGGTGGAACCCCAGTATGACCTGGTAGGAAAGATTGTTGCCTCCCTCCCCCCTTTGACTGATGGTTCTTACCGGCGGCCCCTTCTGTTGCCCTTTAACGAAACTTTTGGACTGCCGAAAGAGACTCTGGTCGAACCACGAGTTGGTGGAGACATTTTGACTATACTTGAACCTGCCTGACCTCACCCAAAATGGCGCCGGTACAAATGAAACTCGCAACTCCCTGTTGTGTTCCGGTTGCTCAGCCTTGATATCATGAGATATGTATGCAGGTTTTTGAAGCGCATGGAGGGAGGGGATGAGTGCTGAGTGAACACTTGGACCATGAATTGATATTAAGTTCTGACGCGTCATTAATTACCGTATTATTGAAAGTTCGAAGTTTCGACACGTATGGTACTTATCCAAAATGATTTTATTGCACTTGTCGCACCTTTATAAAATCAACGGTCACCGACTCCATTCAAATAGATATCCCCGCATGTACAGTTCCAGTCTGCTCCGTGGCTGGCCCACGTGGGTGTAGACCCGTATTTGTGCGCCAACATTTTTTAATAAAGGTATTTGTGAAAAGCAAACATAGTTGCAGCGCTTAAATTGGTAAGTTTCGAATAAATGGCCACTGTTTCCGATATAAGTAAAATACAGGTGAAATGAAGCAACTCGATTACTCAAAGGTTAAAAAGCAAAGTACACAGAAATATCGCAAATGTGAATGGTCTAGGTTTGTTGTGTATATGTTTTTATTATTATATTTTTATTTTTGTGCTACGTACAGCAATCGATAAAGGTCCTGGTATTTAGTCTTTACCTTATGTGCCACATGTGTCAGGGAAGTTGTTTCAGATGGCCCTAAGCCACTCCGAAAGAATGCCACCTAGCCCCTCTAGTCTCCATGCCTAGTGAACAAAACGACCCTGTACCACGGTAGACCATCCCTCCTCCTCGAAGGAGAGCACGAGTTCACCCCCGCTTTACTCTGACTGCCCTTTGTTTTGACCCTTCCCTACACACGATCCGTAATACCACACTTAGGCGATCTATGCAATACACCGTCTATCAAAGACTATCTCTCCCGCACTACCGGTCCCTCTGGGCTTAAACGCCGAGATGAAAGGGATTGCATCCCGCGGAAATAGATCGAGTATGTGGTAAGTAAGAGCATCTTCGGGTTTATGCGCGCTGATGTGTTTTAAAACGCTGCCCCTACCCCTTCTTTTTTCCCTTCTTTCTGCAGGACACATCGGAACGTCGACCAAAGTATGGAGAAGACCTAAGCAACGCGCCATGGTTCCGCACGGAAAAATTGTATATTGTCTATGGGGACTGCCCCTGAGAACGTGATGAATTTGTGTGATATGAATGCACGCGTGTATGCCCTGATGTGTATAGCCCAACTGAATACGCGTTGCACACGTTTGGATTGATAAGAGAAATGTTTTATGTTTGACTTAAGTGATGATCGAACGGCCGGTGGAATGGGGAAAAGGGGTCTGAACATGGTGCCTATACACGACGAGCAAACAGAGATATAGCACTCCCTTACTTAGAAACGACTGTCTCCCTCTCTCTGAACCCAGCGACTGGGAGGGTGGCCTGAAGCAGGAACTTGACGGGTTATTGCAGTATGACAAAATATGACTCCAACCGGCATCCCAAATAATGCAACCAAGAATGACGTGCACCCATGAGTAAATTCATACGATAACTAAATAGGGAAAGGTTTAGGTATATCCCGGGTGAGGTTTACCCGAGTACACTCCTCCTGGAAGATTAGGAAAATTGTAAATGTTTAAGATTTACCACCCCTCTTGCACCCTCGTAGACATAAAACTCAAAGCTGCTCCATTGTTCTCCCGACTGACACCCTCCGTTTCCTCAACTTGGATACCCACTCGCTAAAAAAAATGATTCGAAGATCCCACCGTGAGTATCAGCCCGACTAGGTTAGTCCCCAAATGAATGACAAAGGTGTAAGTATTTACAACCGAAGCCACCAGCAAAGGCAGCCAGATGAATTAAATAGGATACTAAGGATGCGCAGCATGCAGGAAGAAACATTTTTTTTGGCCTAGTACTGTTCTATGTTTGTCTTGGATTTTTGTATATAATATATGTACTACCCCCGCCTGAATTCATGTGTACGTAATGTATGGATCTACGTCGTCCCTCAGCCTGTGTTTCTATATAACTTGACCCTTATTGTTCTGTGTTGTGTGCGCACTAAATGGCCTATTATTGTACACGTTTCTCTCTCTCTCTCTCCCTCTCTCTCCATGTTGTACGTGTACCTAATAGTTCGTTTAAAATGCGGACGACTCTCTCTCTCTCTCTGAGGGTCCCCCTGTTCCCTCTTCCTTTGTGTGGTAACGTTGTGCCCCGCCGGCACAAGCTTAATTGGTTTTTGAACACAAAGGTGTTCGGCAAAATTGACAGCAACTAAAACAATTGTAATTTGCCATATTACTACCTCTCCTTTCCGTAAAACGATGGAACTTGAATTGGCTAAGAAGGAAAGGACAGGTAAGACGACTGATGTCCCCTAATTTGGCCTCTTTATAAGGGGACTATATGTCAGTGGCCTTCTGTTCTCAGTCCGTTAGAAAAACAATACCCAATGCGCAGACTGCCCCACCCCTCTGCACCCAAGTACGAATGTCCAAAGCGTCCTCGTTTCTCCCGATTGACCCCAGCTCCATACCCCGAAGTATAACTGATGACCCTGATTAACCGTTGCTCCCCGAGAAAAGAATGTTTAGCCTCTCTCTGTTCCTCTCTCATGATGATAGAAGACTGCCAGGGCTTGTGTTAGAAGGACGAGTCTCTACCGTAGGATCCGATTTCGAGTTTGATGATGTGATAAGAATCTGACTTCTCTCCAATGTACGTCATGAATGAACGCCAATTAGACTTAGTGCAAACTCAGTAGGAATGCCCGCATACATACTCCATAGCGATAACTTCTGACTGTGACCGATGAAACGTATCCCCAACTACTTCAGATTGAGGGCGGAATTGAAATGTATAAATGTCTTCTCCTGCCAGCTCTCTAAAGCTTGTTTTGTACCCATTCAAAGATGCACAATCACCGGAGGAGAGGGGCCGGACGTGACACACAGCCTAGCCGCAGATCATGAAGCACATGTGACCTCGACCAAAGGTGAAGCCGCAGAGCAACGAGACGCGGGACGAGGCACCACTCTCAAACGCGGGAAATGAAAGGATGGAGGGCTGCCTTGAAGCCCTCTGCTTGCTGACCCACGCGTGCCAGAAGTCCCCGCCCCTTTTAGCCCGATTGATGGGCCTGCCTGCTCGTTATCCTTTGCTCCCTTGGTCTGTCTCAAAGATCTGATCCCACTCCGCCCTCTCTTCCCTCGATTATCCGACAAACCCTCCTTTTCCTTTTTCCACATGGACTTTGACTCAGAGAAGAAGAACAGCATTTAGGTAGAATAGGGTTTGCCACGGAATGAGAAAGAAATGCAGGTGCCCAGCATGAGGCACCCTTGAAAAGATTAGCTAGAAAACATGACTGCAGTCTAACAGCAGAGGACAGATCGCACCCTGCAACGTGTAAGGATTGATCCGAGCTGGACCTATAGCTCCACCGCCGGTGCTCAACAGCGCCAACGGAAGAAAACGAACTACTAGAGCTTACCAGTGATGGCTCACTGCTAAAAAGACACTGTGGCGAAGAGCACCCCCCCTGTCTGACCGACACCCCCTGCATTCCTCCCAGGAACACCCTTCCCCTCTTCTGATGACCCCCTGGCTACACCTGGCCTCTCGACCCGGTCCCAAGTCATAAACCAAAGCCTCATGGATGTACCCCCCCCCCCCTGGCCCCGCATAGCAAAGCGTGATACACCAACTGAAGTGCCCGATCTTATCGCCTGCCCAACCTTAGATCTGACCACCCCCCTTTCCCTCGTGTCCTGTTGGAATGTCCCGCTGCTAGATTACAATCACATGTTACATTTGGGAGGGGAAACGACATCCGAGCGACTGGTGTGGGAATAGGCCTGAAGCTGGGATTCCAAACGTGCCTTTTCGTACTTCAAAGTTTCTTTATTGCCATAAGGAATGTTTGTGCACCATAAACCTGTGTATAAAAGACGGAGCCTCAGAGAAACTTGTTAGAGCACCTCTTGAAGACATTGTGCGTATGTCCGAAATGACAGGCTCTCCTCATGAGAAATAAATTAACTCTGTTCTTGCATTCCCGTTTCCAGCGCCCGTCTCTTTATTTGATAACTGGCCAAATGGGAACTAAGAGGCGTCGCATGCCGGCAGCCTGGGCATCGGTTGTAAACTGGGCTGTTTTTCCACACAGGTCTACGGAATGCGTTTCCAACCGAGTGATTACGATGTCAGATTTGGACAGCCTGTATGAATCGGTCATTCCAATACAGATTGGTTGTCAGAATCTGACTTTGGGGGCCCATAGAAGCCCCACCTTCACCCGGAGCCTTCTGAATGGGGCCCGTGGGGGTACCCCCACCACAGGGGGCAAGATCTTCCCCAGCCACTCCTTTCTTCAATGGGAGCCTGTGTATTGGGTTGGAACACAGGCTCCCGTTGAAGTCAATGGGAGACTGACCGAATGGTATTCAGAACCATCGTTCATACTCCCTGATTCCAAATCGGTCAGAAACCATTCCAAGACCGATTAGCCCTGAATGCTTTCCGACCGACACCGTAATCGGGCCCTTAGTAGTAGACATGGGGAGTGGCTAGAAAAATGGCATACATGCTCCACAAAAGAGAAACACAATGCTATTCACAAACTGCACTTCTAAAGATCATACATCCAAAAAGGGACACAAAACAGTAGTAAGTTACTCCATCTCAAACTTAACATAAGTACAGCATCACACATGGTCAACCACGGACACTGCAACACTCTCCCAAAGACAGGTAATTGAGGAAAGGATTTCAAATAAAACCAAATAGAAAATACTGTTAAATTAAATTAAAATAATTAAAATAGCTACAAATATAAATAAAAAGGACTTCATGTTAAAAGAATCTAAAAATAAAACATATTTATTATTTAATTATAAAATATTTCTACAACCTTTTTTAAATGTATAAATTAATGTAACGTTATTTTTTATTCAACTAGAATTACATTACTTTTCATTTGTTTTATATCTCACTTTTAATAAATGCATAGTAAAAAAATAACATTTTACTCTATAAGGGGCGGAGTACAATGTTGCTAGGAAAGCCCCCCATACGGCTTTCATAGTGAATTGTGCTCTGCGAGTCCGAGCGACCGATTCCGATGCACCCGTATGGTGACGGACTCGGTTCGCTCGGACTCCCATTGGACTCTATGGGAGCCTGTATACTAAACGCGTACACAGGCTTTCATATTGGTGGGTGGGGAAAGGTGTACACCCTGTGGCGGGCACCCATGGTGCCCGCCACCTTGTGCATGCATGGAAAGGTGGGACCCATGGGTACCCCAACAAGATCAATTCGGAGGACCCCGGGTGAAAGGGGGCCAGCTACAGCCTCTCGAAGTCCGATTCCCTCAGCTGTTTCTTCTCGCTGTGACCAAGTTGATATAACCGTCCAAATCGTGCATCGTGCTCACTTGTTTGGAAGCTGGCTCCATTGCGTGTCACAATTCAGCTGCGAATGAGTCAAACTGACAGGATCGGTTTCAGAAACGAATCAGTTGACACAGACAAGATCGTCACATCATACTTGGTCGTTCGGAACGGGGGAAGATTTAGTTGAAAACATAGGCTCTGCATCGGATTTGCTTGTTCTTGAACCTGCCTGGAGCCTTCCTAGCGAGATCGTACTCGGCCCCTAGGTGGAAATCTATTTTTTAATTTACATTTCAGATTTTGTTTTCTTTAACTTAATATATTTAAATTAAAATGAATTAAGTATTAATTCAGAATAACGTTTTTAGAGTTATAGCAGTTATTTACTCTGGTATACAATTAAAATAAATATATACAATACGTTTACATTAATATTTAACAAAAACATATTTGTACTATTTTCTTTAGTTAAATAAACTGTTTTACTTGTCCCCATACTTTGCCATAGGAAGTCATCACACCCATGATGGAGAACTCCTCCTGCAACTTAGCCTCCAGGAACTTCGGGCAGGGAATTGGTAACTTTCTGAAAGTGTATTTTTCTTTATATTTATGAAACCTATTTGACTTCATCATTAATTGGATTTTCAATGACTATCAAAAATGTTTAGTTAATTATTTTTTAGCTGGTCCGATTCCCATGATACATAATTAGTGTTTTAATCCGTGGTGACATTCATTTTGTACATGTCTTACTTTTAAATGCCATGCACACTGCCTTGAGATCAACAAGTCATTACATCAATCACTGCAATTGGATTCCAGCATGATTGGCTGTAATCAGTGGAGGGTGGAGGTCTGTTGTGCCCCCTGGTGATCCTCATAAAATCCTTGCATATCCCCTGTGGCACTGCACTTTCTATGCTGTTAAAAAACGGCCATTATCCATCTAAACCATACTAATCAACATCAAAGAGGACGTGTGTGTAGGCAGGCCCGGTCCTAGGATTTGCGAGGCCCTGGGCTAAAAGGCAACGTGCGAGGCCTCCTCTAATTTAGATAAGTGGCCCCTTGCAAAGAGACCATTCAGAGACACTGTGGGGGGCCCATTGTCCAGCATTTTTGCGCCCCCACAGTTTTAACTTTTACTTCACAAGCATTTCTCACACCTTCAGTCCGATAGGTGTGAGAATTGATTGTGGTCTAAAAGTTAAAACTGTGGGGGCGCCAAAATGCTGGACAATGGGACCCCCACAGTGTCTGTGAATGGTCTCCTTGCAATCGAGGGAGCGTCTCCCTCCACTATGCCTCCAGACAAACACCACCCCTGAGAGGCCTGGGGAGGGGGGCCCCTCTGAAGGACCTTAAATGCAAGGCAACACCTTTTTTTTAAATAGATCGCCAGGGAAACAACAGGACACATCACCAGCGTGTGGCCCAATGCTGGTGGGCTGAGTGCAAGGCCCTGTGCAGCCGCCTACGCTGCCCATGCCTAGTGCCGACCCTGTGTGAAGGCATCAAAAGATCAGCCTCATGGGGCTGGCAACCTGAAGAACTTCAATATAGTCCATGCCGGCAGGTCCCATCATCATCCCTGACAATGTTCAAACCTAGAAACTCTGCGGCACTACTCACAAAGGGGATGTCTATACTGCAGATCATCGGAAGTTCACGCTGTTAAGCGAGGAAACTCAAGACACGATGCATGCACCACCATGTTCACCAAAACACTTCCTACATAGGCACCTTTCTAACCATGCACTCCCCATGGTGTAGCATGCTAACCATCACACCGCGGGTTTCAGAGCTCCAGAGTGAGGTGTGAGGACCTATACAAACACAATTACTAGTAAAATATAGTCACTTTGGGTGATATCTTTGGCCTGCCGTCACTGCGACCTATCATCCCCTGATTCTCCACCCCCATGTGCATATGGGTGGGCAAAATTGCGGTGCTAAAGATGAAGGGGCAGATTTACGAGAAAGTGCCACCGCAAGCCCTTTGACTGCGCCATGCTGCAGCACTTTCAGAGCACCGGAATGCAACATATCTACAATGATATGTTGCATTCCTGTGCTCTCCCCTGCGCTTCCGCACAAACAGCTGCCATGCGCTGGCGCAGGCACCCTTTGACCTTTGTGCAAGGATGCCTGCGTCATGGGGAGATTGTTTTTTGTGCAGGAAGGGGCACATACCTGCACAAAAACAATCGCTACATGCATTTTCCTCTTTCAATGCGTGCTGTAGACTGCAGCACGCTTTGAAAGAGGAAAAAAACGAGGAGAAATGAAAACATATCTCCGCATTGCGCCTCGCTACGCCACATATAGGGTGGCGTAGCATACTGACACATTTCCAGGTTTACGATGTCTTGTAAATCTGGAAACGTGTCTGGGTCCATGGGTGTTGCGTGGGAACACCCACAGCAGCACCCATGGAACGCACCTGTCACACAAAGTGCTGCGTGTAAAGGGGTCGTATTTACAATGACAGGATAAGCCACGCAGGGTGACTTTTCATCTCCTTGTAAATATGGGGCACATAAATGTGCTACTGGTGCGTCACAAAAAGTGACGTACTGGCACTGCAAGGGGCTTGTAAATCTGCCCCTCGGTGTGGGGATTTTGCAAAGTGGAATTGGACCTGATTCCCTGCTTCAAGCGTGGAGTATATCAAAAAGCACGGTTGTTTATTGAAGCACCGTGAGGGTCTGGTCAAAGTATTTAGCTTAACACCAACTGCACTGCGGTAAGTGCATTGCCCGACACCTAACAGTGCACTTCAAAGAGCTTCCCCAGTTGGCCTGACTGTGCACGTCACCAGCCTGCAGGGCCCTCCTGGAGGGCCACTCAAGGCTGGCCCCACACAGAAGACCCCTGTGGGCTGAGTTCATTTGAAGGGCACTGTCATGGCTGCCCCCTGACGGAGAGGGAGGCACACAAATGTCTCCTCCTTGAATCCTCAAAACATGTACAGCTCTCTGAGACCCTTGGGTCTAGACAGCTCTATGTAAAACTCTAACAAATAAATAAATACAAATTCCGTTATGCCCAGAAGAGGAATTTTTCTTTTGCACGGCCTTGCATTCCTCCATTTTCCCTTGAAAGTAGACTAGTGCTAAAATTGAGAAAATCCCCACGGTTTCGCATGGGAACGCCAGTGGTGGGAAAAAGGCATGCTTGCCCACCCTTACATGTGTAGCTGGTAGAGGTGATCGGCAGTGCTTCGAGGGTCGAAACTCCGCCATGATGGAAAGAAACGGAGCGGCAGATTCCAGAGACACCCTCTCTGCGGCTTGGGACAAACCCCTCCCCCCCTTCAGGTTTCACTGCATCTCTGACCTGCTTACCAAATATGAAATTATTAATAATTGTGGCGCCAGCGCCGGCCCGGCCGCCCAGCGCACTGCCTTCCAAACTAATGATACATTTGTCAGTTAAACCCGCCAAGGAAGATGCGAAATGCATCAAAATGTAAATGAGAGAATTTTAATACTTACTAATGCACCACAGGTTACTGACATACGAGGCGGGCGATTAACACTGACAGAGCCATTTCCGAGGCTGGGAGGGTTGAACCCAGCTCGGAGGGAGCAGATTTCTCCGAAGAAATAACAGGGTTGCGGCCCACATGCCGCCGATAAACACACGGTGCCTGTGGGCACGCCAGCAGGCTGCGCCCGCCGCCGAGGACTGTAATTTCGAAGACTCGTCGCCAGATGTATAACTTTTAAAGTGCTATTATAAAGAAGCATCACTTAGGGGAAAAAATAAAATGGGATGAGAGCTTGGCCAATGGATGCAGGAATGTCAAGGGAGGGTCTTCTAATGATGGCTGTCAAAGGCACTTTACTGTCCTTTTTGAATACATTTCTTCTCTGTTGCTCTTCGCAAAGATGCTGTTGATATTTTCCATTGTAATCTTGGTTCAAGTCTTACATATTGCTTATGCGCTTGGCATGAATACAAAGCTCACCATATCCCTGCCCCTCTGCCCAGGCACCACCTTTCCCAAATACACAACAGCGTCATCGCTGCTTTATGCTCCCTTTTGCGGCAAGGACGTAAGTTAGGGCCCTTACTCAACCTTGCAGGGGGGCCCTAACGGTTCAGGAGCCTTCCATTTAAACCAAGTCCAATAAAGATCCGTTGGACAGAGGAACTCAAGGTCCCCTCATTACCAGGGCATGAGTCGGGGGTACACGCAGGTGGACGGCGTCCTCCCACTTTTTTCAGAGGGTGGACGCCATCCACCCTGCCAAGAAGTTGAGCCCCACTGAAAAATATGATGTATTTGTCCTGGTGTAATTTCCAAAGAATATATCTCTTTGTCCCGCAGTCTTTTTCCCCGCATGGATTCACAACGCGTTCGTTACAACAACAGCATTGTGATTCTGCATACAATTATTTCGCAAGTCTGAACAACGATGTTGGAATAGTATAATTTACTAATCCAACTCCAGTCTGTGCGGACACTAGGGATGGTGTTGGATTTTAAATCCAACACCTCCCCCCCTCCGCAAGTCGTTGTTCCGACTTGCGGAGTCATGGTATGCAGAATCACAACACAGTCGTTGTAACGACCGTGTTGTGATTCCATGCGTGAAAAAAGTTTCGTCACGAACGTTGTTTACCATTTCGGCAGGGGGCCCTTAGAGTGAAGATCACATGCCTTTCCGTCACGGCATCGCCGCCACGGAAAGGCATTGTAAAATGCCCATGCTAATATGGCTGGCGGTGTCTGATAGACACCGCCACCATATTATTCCTTTTCCGCTCTGGCAGCAAGTCGACTGGGGCGGAAAAGCGGCGGACGATCTTTCCGTCCGCCGAGGTCTCCCCGCTATACTAATATGGCGGGGGGAAAACTAGTGAGGATGTCCGGCGAATTGCCCCCGCCAGGCTGGCGGTGGCTACCGCTAGCCTGGCAGGGGCAATCCGCCCAACATGCTAATGGGCCCCATACTGTTTTAAAAAAATAAAATAAAACCAGCATGTCTCTGAATCTTTCTTTTAACATTTTTCATTCCAGAAAATGAAATTAAAAAACACAACCACAACGGTGGCCTTACTCTCCAGTCGAAGAGCATAGAACTCCAGCTAGGGGGGCTTTTTAAACATATGGTCTGTTCTCCTCAGGTCATGGATTGGTCAAAATGGACCCGCGGACGGATTTTGCACTATGAAAAAAGTGCTACATACAACCGAACACGAACAGCAGCAGCCAGCAGCTGGTTGTACTCACCAAGTTTGTTGTTCCTGTGCGCCTGCAGTAGGATTTTTGTGCCAAATTACTCATAATTATGTGAACAGGTTTAATTGTGTAATTGTTGGAAAGTTCCTGTCAAGGAGTAACTTGAAATTACCAAAATTACTTCAATTACTCCAGCGTAATTAAAATGTCACTGAGACCTAGCTGTGCATGGTGACTGCTCTGTATATGGAGTAAGTCATGACTCATTGGTGATGTCACTTCCCTCAAGTTTTCCTCTGTGACCCAGGGTTGGCTGGGAAGTGCATTGTTTTTAATTTGTGTCTTTTATAATAAGCTAGCAGCCCGTCCCGACGTTGTCCGGGTATGAATTGCTGCCGGCCACTAGTATATTGTTTTGTAGGATTTCGTTTTGATAGCATTTCTTATCTGTGACAGGCCTGTCAAACGCTCCGATTCACAGTGCACTGCTGATGCACTTAAGAGTGCGCGTTCAGTAGTGTGTGAACTCGAGTTTCCCCACTTTATTTTTCCTTGCAATATTATATAGCGGGAACTCAGCAACATGGCATGAGCACAATTTACATTACAGAAGAACACATTCATTTGTGGTAGGCACGGGGAGACAAATCGATTTGCCTGGAATCACAGGATGTTGAGCTGATGCTTAGATTCGAACATAGCTCCCCAGCTCTAAAGTTCGCAATTCTAGTACTTGTGGCGGGAGGTGTGTCTAAAAGTGTATGTCGGTGCTGACCATCAATGAGAGAGAACTGTGCATTTTTCAAATGGGTGGTGAAAAAATATGAGTATGTTGCTGGAGATGTGGGCCGCCGTGCCACCAATGTACTTACCGGGGGAGGGTAAACACCCATTATTCCGCAACTTTCATTCCGCATACCATCACTCCGCATACTTTAATTACGAAAGTACCATGACTCCGCAATGCCATTATAACACATGGCATTACATTTTATATGCTTTTACCACGCATACATTTATAACGAAATTCGTTGTTAATGCATGAATGGTAAAAGCATGTTTTTAAAAAAATGTTTGGATAAGGTAAGTATGGGTGTAGGGGTATATGTTTTGGGGTACTGAGGTACATGTTTTGGGGTGTTTGGGTATTTTAAGGGTTCAGATATAGTTTTGGGTTATGGGGTACAGGGGTGGGTTTAGGGATAGGTATGGGTTTACGGTACAGGGGTATTTTTAGGGTTCAGGGCTAGGTTTGGGTTTTGGGGTACAAGGGTATTTTTAGGGTTCAGGGGTAGGTTTGGGTTTTGGGGTACAGGGGTATTTTAAGGGTTAAGGGCTAGGTTTGGGTTTTGGGGTACAGTGGTATTTTAGGGTTCGGGGTGGTTTTGGGGTACAGTGGTATTTTTAGGGTTCAGGGCTAGGTTTGGGTTTTGGGGTACAGGGGTATTTTTAGGGTCCAGGGATAGGTTTGGTTTTTGAGGTACAGGGGTATTTATAGGGTTCAGGGCTAGGTTTGGGTTTTGGGGTACAGGGATATTTTTAGGGTTTAGGGATAGGTTTGGGTTTTGGGGTACAGGGTATATTTATAGGGTTAAGATGGGTTAGTGTTTAAGGGTGTTGGGGTATTTTAAGGAGTAAGGGTGGGTTATGATTATGGGGTGCAGGGGTATTTAAAGGGAGCAGAATGGGAAAAGCACACAATATGAGACATGGCATGAAGGGCGGCACGTACCACACGCCCCCAGCGTTTGTCACGCCCCCAGCACATGCCCACAGCACAACGCAGACACGCCCACAAGGGACTACTTTGCTGGCATGGTTCTTTTACCCTTTAAATGTATATGGTGGGCTTCTGAATAGCCTATGTCCTTCTGCTGCAACTGCCCTTTCCAACGCTGTATTGGGTATTGTGATTGGTGCTGTGATTCCTGAGATTACCCACCTCAAAGGCTTGGGCTCTCTCTTTATTATATTAGTATAGAAGTAGCAAGATAAGAAAGCATAAGGGGAACCTCATATTTATATTAAATTTCTGTGATGTTACAGTGCTTCTGGTGGAAGTGTCTCCTCCTGGTTTGTGGAGAGGGAGTCTTGCTGTCACCTGCTGGTACAAGCAGCATCCTGATGGGAGTGTGATGTGTGTTTGTGTCAAGCCCAGATGTGCCTGGTGTCTACAAGTGGGCAGTGATGTCACTTGGCCATCCATGGGACAAGCCAGGGGACAGCAGAGGTCACACGGGGACAGACGCACCGCCCGTGCACCAAATACAGATTGCTGTAAATGTCTCCGGCCGCTCAGGGGGTGCCTTCTTACCTGTCAGCCTGCTCACCAGCAGTCATGCATCACAGCTCCCAGAAGGACCCCGGCAGCCCTCCGCATGCAGCGCCTTTGTAATGAATCTGGGGAGGCTGATTGTATGCACAGACTGCCGGATGTGACGGAGCCTGGATTGACCCAGTGCTCACTCACTGCTCAATGAGGCTGATTGTATGCACAGACTGCCGGATGTGACGGAGCCCGGATTGACCCAGTGCTCACTCACTGCTCAATGAGGCTGATTGTATGCACAGACTGCCGGAACTGACGGAGCCTGGATTGACCCAGTGCTCACTCACTGGTCACTGTCATGGCTGCAGGGACGTGCCAGGAGGTGGCCAATCGCCCATCCTGTGTGCATGTGCTGGAGCTCATTGTAATCAAATTACTGAATGCGCGGGCAAAGGCAAAGCACATTCTGTGTTTCTTTTACATCCCTGTTGTAAATTTGACAAAGGTTCCTGCTTTTTCTTTGGTTTTGCAGAAATGAACGACTTTTATTGGCATTTGTTGCCTTTGGAAGTTCTTTTTCACAGTAATGGAAACTAGAAGCCTAGCCCAGCCCTGCCACGTGACTCTACTCTTCTGTCAAAGTCTTTCATTGTGTGAGAGTGGAGGCGGGGCCTCAGAGGGGGTGGGACCTGCTGTGCGTCTTGTTTTCGTCTGTCAGATTCCTTCTGACAGTGGTGAGTTTTTGGATACCGAGGCAGTAGCCTCATTACTCCACATTCATTTTGAATTTTTTAGTCGCTGTTTAGGTTGTCTCATTGATGTGTGACACTTTGTCACAGTTGAAGTTGTATCACAAGGTCAGCTCAGTGATGGGCGGGACCTGGGAGGGGTGATGAAGCAACGCTTCGCATCGCGACGTGCTTTATTCATGAACCTCGCCCGTGTGTAATCCAGTAATAATTTGTACGTCTTACTAACGTTTAGATTTCATGTTTAAACAAAGTCCATGAAGCTTGCCTATGTGTTTTACTAAAATAATTAATTTGAGTCTTTAAAATGGCCGCTGCTTTGAAATAAGTGTCTGCGCATGCGTCAGTCACACTCACGTGTCCTGATGTGTTTGCAGGTTTGGAGGGAAATAGTTGCGCATGCGTAATGCATAGCTTTGCCAGTAACGTGGTACTGCTCGTGCCACTGCTCTTGTGCTCGTATACATGTAGCTAACATTTACACTGCATAAGTATATTTCTTAGTGATAAGTTGAAAGTACAAACCCTGTGATGTGTTTTCATAATGTTATTTCTATGTATTAATTTGTTCTCACTTACTTTTCATGTACCGCGGGGAATGGGGGTCTGACTGAGCCGAAAGCCATCTTGGAGGGTACTTGTGCGCAGACTCGGCAAGAGCAGTCTTGGCATTGAATTGCTGCCAAAGAAGGTTGATACCAGAAGCCACCCTGGGAAGCAGTACCTTCGACCCGCAGCATCACGATATTGTTCTATTATGTTGCTAAAATGTATCCTTTCCCTGTACTCTGCACAATTTTCTCATGGGAACCCCAATCTTGCTAGGCGGTACCCAGAGATGTAAATAAGGCCTCCAAATAATGTGTTCTGATTGGTGTGTTACCCAAATCCTATCTTAGGACCAATCCAAATTGAGGGATTCTGACACTTTGCAACATTGGGGGGTGGTACACCATTCCCAAACTGTATATCTACCCTGGGTTCACCTAGGGAAATTGTCCGACTTGTCTGGTTTAGCTGACCTGTCACTGACCCAACGCACTCAATAGGTGACTGAAGATACAGAGAGCTGCGGAGCACTCTGTCCGAAATTGACCATAGACTAAGGTTCTACTGAACCTTAAAGTGCTGGCGAAGCATTTTGCTGGGAGTTCGCTGACCCAATCGGGGTCTTGATCGATAGCTGCAGAGAGGGTGGAGCGCAGGCGTTGCTTCCGAACTGCGGGTGCGGTCCTGTCCTGAGTGGTCCTGTCCCGAGGGTTTCCTGTCCTGTCCTGAGGTCCTGTCCTGATTCCTAATCTGAGGGTATCCTGTCCTGTCCTGGGTGTCCATTCTGCACCTGCTGTCCATTGAGGGGTATCCTTCCTTGAGGGTTTCCTGTCCTTAACTGACCCATGGCCAGGGTTTGGTTTCCACACCAGTCTAGGTAAATATCGCTCTAAGTTCTTTAAACTTGCACCTTTCTATTTTTCTGTCTTTTGCTTCAATAAAGAAAACACCTTTGCACCTGTTATTTTCCATGCTTTTGCCGAAATTATTGAAACATAAAGTCATTTGCATATTTTCATAACGTGTTCCCATGTTACCCTACCTTTTAGAAATCATATTTTGCATTGCAGTTTGTCATTTCCTGATATGGTCTAGAACGGCCTTACTTAAACTGTCCAAAGAACTTTTACCCTGAATGCATAGCGTTTCCTGTTGCATCTCATATTAGCATTTCCATGATTACCCTGACTTTATTTCTCTATAGTTATGTACTTTTCATTATCTTGGTTATTGATTGCCTCATTCTTGTAAATCTCATGCTAGAAGAAAACGAACTTTAGATAAAGATTTTAAAACTTCCAGTTGTCCGTGGTCATTTACAAACAGTATTGAATGTCATTTTGAGGTTGTATATTTGCTGCCTTTCCTTTACAGCTAGCTCCCTGATCCGTTGTGGTCATAGGTACCCGTGTCGGTGGATGGTAAGTCGGGTACACTGAGTAATAACAGTAGGGAATTCACACAAATTGGTAGCAGCCCGCGAAGTCGCCCGGTCAATGTATATAGTGAATTGAAAGTATATGGGCCCGAAGCCGGAAACGGCGAAATTATTGGCTGGGTGACCTCGCGCGCTCTATCAGTTTTTCTGGTAGCAGAGGTATGGTTAGGGACTAGTTAAAGGTTAGGCAGGGACTAGTTAGTCTAGTCAAGTCGGTAGCTGCTAGTATATTAATGCTGCTATAAGAGCGGCTGTTCCGAGGGACCTGATCATTCCCTTGTGAATATGCGGCTTTGAAATTCATGAATTGTTTTTTCATTGTTATTCTTGTTCTTATATTATTATATGTACTAATCCATGCGTTTGTAAACCGTCTCGTTCATTGTTGTCCGAACTCCCCGGGGAATTGAAAAGGCAAGTGGTGAATAGAATCCATTGCCTTGAGGTCGCAGGCTTAAGGAAAGTTAGGTGCAGGTTAGGATAACCGGGAAGCACTAACTAGGGTTTTTCTGAATACATGTGGGAATAAATGTCAGTAACGAGGTTCATTGGCAAAATTCCCATAGTGGCGTAACCTAGTAAGGGTCACATCGGAAGAGTAGCAGGTTCCTCGGAGCTTGGGTGAAAGCAGAGGGGTCCGCTGGGAAACCTTAGACTCGAATATATCCCGGAGAAGTGGATGAGTTTAGGGGAATAACAGGTTCACCGATGCTAGAGTGAAGGGTAGGCGGAAGAGATCTACCCGCAGCGCGTGAAAAGTAAATGGAAGTAGTTTACTTGCAGTAAATAACACTTTCCTGTCTAGACACTTGAGCACTGTGGCGAATGTGTATTCGTTGTTAAATAACCAAGCACTAAGCACTTTAGAAAGAAAGAAAGTTTCCGTTACCTTGTGAAGGGAGGGAGTCAGCCGCGAAGCGTCTCTGACGTCACTCCGTGCCGCACTGGGATTGGTAGAAGCAGCGGGCGGGTAGCGGGGCTGAAATTGTGAAGGAGGGGTGAAGCGCCGGAGCGTGAGGACAGTCTCACGAAGGGGCCGCGCACCCATTGGCCGAAATTATTTGAACGCGTGCACCTCATTGGTCGCACGGAATTACAAGACGCGTTTTTATTGGAAGTAACTTTGTAAACAGAGTTAAGCGTAGAAATCGTATGTGGCACTCGTATTGTCCAGAGACTAGACCCGATCCAAGAAACCAAGGGTTTGAAAGGGATCAGTGGAAAGCCAATAGATACGATATTATGTACGGAGCTAAGAGAAAAATGTCCCTTGTAAATAGGGTAAAGAATTATTTCAAAACGGACAAGCCGATTAAATCCAGAGAGGGCGTTATTGTTCCACCACCGAATACTCCCGCCTCGTTCATGATGTTTGACCGAGGGTATAATACCTGTGTGTGGTTGGAGAATTGGGTAAAGTACACAAAAGATGACGGAATATTGGCTTTTCCGTTAGACGGTACTTTCAATGGCAGGATTTTATTTAATTTAAGAACCCGAATGAATGAATTGCATCCCAGACCGAGACTAACGCAGTATGAGGCATTAGAGGAATGGGAGATTGAGGCTTTTGAAAGAGAGAAACCCCGGATGGACAAAGGTCTGACCAAGTGGTACCCAAGGCTGAAACAAGAGACCAGGGATAAAAAGATGAAACAGTGGAGGCAGAGCATGATTGTTGAGGGTATGTTTCCCATGATGCCAGCATGTAACCCTTCTGTGGGAGAGAAAAGGACAGAAAAGAGTAAGCATTGGGGAGCCCTTGGGGAGTCAGACGATGAACTGTTAGATGACATCTTTACGAGAAGTCCGCCCCCTTATAATGAGGGAGCCCGACCTTTCAGTGCAGGAGAAAAACCCCAGCGTCCATCTATTAAGGAGGAGGACAGATCCCTAAGTAGGGGGGGAGGTGGTCAGGTACTGTCCTATTTTGAGAAGCTCGAACCCGCGGAGGTGAGGAATATATATCCCAGAGTGCCCGCGAGCCAGGAGGAAAAATATTCACGTGAAAGGGTCTTTTTCCCCAGACCTCTTTATGAGAACGAAGAGAAACCATCAAGTTCAGGAATGCCCTTTTTACAGCCTCCATATGAGGAAGAGCGCAGGTCATTTGGCACAGGAACTTTGTTCCCAAAACCAAATTATGGTGGAGGACCAAGTGAAACGCATCCTACTGCCCCGAGTTTTACTCCTCACCTGACCCCACAGATAATACCTGACCGAACATTAGGAAGGATACTGGAGGAAAGGGAGCAAGAGGCTCTAGCTAAACAGAGAACCGAAATAATTCAGAAAATCTCCCAGTTAAATACTAGTCCTGAGGCTTTGACCATCCCAGTAACAATTGGACCAGTGGTTCCGTTATATGGGAATAATCAGGGAAATTCAAACCCTCCAGTTATGACCCCAATCATGGCACCCCCCAGACAGGAACCCATAATAATAGATGATCAGTCCAGTGAGTGTGAGTCTGAAGTTGCGTTCTTGGACCTGCCCAACAAACAGACCGGAAAGGGAATGCAGAAGAGGCCTAATCCTTTTAATGCGAAAGAAATTAAATTAGAATCAACGTCAGGTACTAGGAGTGTCTCTCTGGTAACTCCGGAAGAAATTGAAAATTGGAGTCGTGAGTTAGAAAAACAGACTCCGCAAACGAAACCTTTAGACCTCTACAAACTGAGGGTAGAAATAGAGGAATTAATGGCAGGAAATGTGGGATTAGACAGATTGAATACCTACTCTGAAGAAGAGTTGCTGTGTATGTGTAAAAACCTTACCAGAAGTACCAGAGTGCTCCACGAAAAGCTGACAGACACTGCAGCTAGTATGGGGATAGATATTTCCAGATCGAAGCCCTTGCAAAAACCATACCGAGCTGAATTCTCAGACAAAGATATAGAGAACTTGAATGTGTCAGGGAAAAAGTTGCAGATTAAAGAGTTGCTCGCAATTTTGCAAAAATGGGGAGACGTGGAAAGGTGGAAAACAAGGTGGGCACGAAAGAAAGATGAGGCTCGATCCAGACAAGCGACCCCTGAGTTCCCTTTGAGAGAAGTAGACAAACCAGAGCAGTTGTGCCCCATGCGGGAAGTACCAGGTGGGAGGTATGTGCACGTTCCGTGGTCCAGATAGGATATTGTGTCCTTTACTAACGATTTCCCGAAACTGCGCGAGAAGCCAGTTGACTGGTACCGGCAGGTGGAAAGGTTCGTAAAGGTGCAAAAATGCCTGTGGAAAGACCTGGATGGGTTTTTCGACATTGTGGTCCCGGTCGATCTATGGACCGAGTGTAAAATAGTCATAGCCTGGCCTAGTGAGGAGTACCCGAGGGACTCTAACACAGGGGAACCATCGGTTGAAGTGATGAAAAAATATGAACAAGTAATTCAGCATTTGAAAAATAAGGTGCCAGCAAAGGAAACAGATTGGACCAGGATAGATAGAACAACGCAGGAAAGAGACGAGACAGTGCACTCCTATTATGAAAGGCTGTTGCAGGTGTTTAAAACATACAGTGGTATAGACAACATCGAGATGAAGGATATGACGCATTTTATTTACAGGTTTGTAAATGGTTTAAGGCCCGAAATTTGTCAGTGGATAAAGGATAACAAAATTTGTTGGCAGTCCAAAAAGATAGACGAGGTCCTGCGGTACGCAAAGTACTGCGAGGACGAAATGGCAGAAAAGAAAAAAGCCCTTAAGGAGAAGGTTATGTGGGCTCAAGTGAAGCTCGCAGAATAGCAGGAAAAACAGTTGAGTAACATGGTCAAAAACACTCAGAACCAAGGTCCTGGGGGTGGGGGAGGAGGTAAGCCCCGGCCCAAAATGAGCAGGGAAGAGGCTATGAAGAAATTTCCCTGCCATCAGTGCGGCGAAATTGGACACTGGCGAAACGAGTGTCCTTACTTGCCAGACGATAACCCCAAAACACCTGATTTAACTCCACAGACGCAGAAAGAAAGACCAAGAAAGACTCAACCACAGGTAAAAACGATTCAGGTGCCCCGAGCACCAAAGCAAGTATACAAGGGAAAACAAGCAGAGGGTGATGAGGTAGAAGTCTGGGAAAGTCATGAGAACAGAAATGCAGCAACTTCGCAGTATTTGTTAAATGATACCTTTCTTTGTGAGGACCAGTACTGACGGGGCCTGAGAGGGGAGGATGAGGAGTGCGTACTTGGCGCCTCCTTGCCGGTAGACCAGTCCGGACCATACATTGAAGGAAAGGTTGACGGAAATGATGTCACTTTTCTGTTGGACACTGGCGCTACCCGTTCTACTGTGAGAACAGTGGACGTTCCAAACCTACCCCTCTCGGGAGAAGCCATCCAAGTAGTAGGTGTATCTAATCAATTGATTAGTACTCCTGTTACCGAGCCCATGGAGATCTCAATTGGAAACTTTAAGGAAATGCATAGATTTGTCGTTTGTGACACCAGTCCAGTGAACTTACTGGGACGTGATTTGCTGTGCAAAATGAACTGTACCATCTTTTGCACACCAAAGGGCGTTGAAATTCAGACCCCAGATGAAGATGGCATTTATAAATTAATGTTAATCAGACCTGACTCGGAAATTAAACGAATGACCATGCAGGACTTGCCCCAAGAACTCCAAGAAGCAGTGAAGCCAGAGGTATGGGACTTTACTGGGAAAGATGTAGGATTAATGAAAAACGTGGACCCCATACAGATAGCAATCAAGGACAATGCAGTATACCCCAATACTAAGCCCTACAGAATGAATGCAGAAGTGAGAGCTGGTGTTACCCTGGAAATATAGAAATTGCTAGAAGGAAACATCATACAGGAAGTAATGAGTAGCCCGTGTAACTCACCGATTATGGGCATCAAGAAGCCTAGTGGCAAGTACAGAGTAGTGCAGGACCTACGAAAAGTCAACAAGATAGTGGTCCCCTGTTGCCCTATTGTCCCGAACCCAGCCGTGATTCTGTATCAGATTCCCTGGGATGCTGAGTGGTTCACTGTGATAGACCTGTGTCATGCATTCTTTTCCATTCCCTTGCATCCAGACAGCAAATTTCTTTTCTCATTTGCTTTCAATGATCACGTGTATGTCTGGAACAGGGTCCCTCAAGGGTACACAGAGAGCCCCTCTATCTTTAATCAGATCTTGAAAAAATGTTTGGAAACTTTGGTCTTACCTGGGAACTCTGTCCTAGTGCAATACATAGACGACCTCTTGGTGGCGTCTAAAAGTCATAGGGATTGCGTGATTGACACCATTGCCCTACTGAATCACCTGAGTGAGAAGGGACATAAAGTGGCCCCTGACAAATTACAGTTCTGTGCAAAATCAGTGAAATATCTGGGGCACCAGATAGAGAAAGGTGTCAGGAAAGTAACATCAGAAAGGGTGAGGATAATTCAAAAGATGCAGTTACCTCGTACTCAAAAAGAGATCAGAATGTTCCTGGGAGTGATAGGATACTGCAGGCAGTGGATTCTGGGATTTGCAGTCCTGGCTAGGCCCTTGATAAAAATGACCAAGAGAGGAACACCAGATATTGTAGAATGGGATGATGAAAGCTTAACAGCCTTCACCAAGCTGCGAGATTGTCTGTGTACAGCCCCTGCGTTGGGAATGCCAGACTATTCCAAGGAATTTGCCCTATTCTGTGACACTCGCGATAATTGCGCGTTGTCAGTCCTAACACAAGAACATGGCACAACCAGAAGGCCTGTGGCATATTTCTCTGCCACCCTGGATCCAGTGGCTGCTGGATTACCAGGATGTCTGAAAGCAGTAGCTGCTACCTGCGCAAGTTTGGAGCAGAGTGAGTCCATTGTCATGGGACATCCTGTAACTGTGTATGTTCC
Source organism: Lissotriton helveticus (assembly GCF_964261635.1). Taxonomy (NCBI): domain Eukaryota; kingdom Metazoa; phylum Chordata; class Amphibia; order Caudata; family Salamandridae; genus Lissotriton; species Lissotriton helveticus. The sequence goes on along the minus strand of NC_136061.1, from coordinate 39,864,252 downwards.
GCATGGAGTGGTAATTTTACTGACCAGGACGAAGACTCAGTACCTCACCCCTAGTCGGCTGACTAAATACGAGAGGATTCTTGTGGGTGCTGCGAATGTAAACATTGTTAGGTGCAGTATTCTGAACCCCGCCACTTTGCTCCCCGACCCAATGGATATGGAAGGTGGAGTGGATGATGAGCATGATTGCATTGATTTAACAGAGTTCAACACCAAGCCACGCCCAGACATTAAAGAAACACCATTGCCTGTGCATGACAAGGAATATTTGCGGATGGTTCATGTCTAAGACATGAACAAGGAGGCCTGAGTGCTGCCTATGCGGTAGTCTCCTTAAACAAAATTGAAGAAGCAGGTTATCTATTTGACATAAAGTCTGCACAAGTAGCCGAATTGATCGCTATGATAAAAGCTTGCCAAATTGGGAAAAACCTACGCATAACAGTGTATACTGACAGTCAGTACTGTTATGGGGTTGTGCATGACTTTGGCCAGTTGTGGCTACAGAGGGAGTTCCTGACTTCATCAGGTACCCCTATTTGAAATGGAAAAGTGGTTCAAGACCTTTTAGAGGCAATCCAGTTACCAAAGGAACTGGCAGTGGTAAAGTATGTTGCTCATAAGAAGGGCATTGACACTGTATCACTGGGAAATGATTTTGCTGATCGAGTGGCCCAATGGTGCGCCAGAGATCGGTATATCATAAATCCAAAACGAGGGGGGCCAGGAACCAGCTGCCAACTTCAGGTGTTTGAAGAAGTGCCTACATGGGATGAAGTGAAAGAGTGGCAGCAGGCGGCACCTTGGCAAGAGAGAGAGAAATGGAAGGAAGATGGGTGTAGACCAAGGCGTGTGGATGGTGTCATCTTGGGCCCAACTGGTATGCCTGTGTTACCTAGACACTTACTTAGCACAATGGCGAGATTGATACATGAAGGATCACACATTGGTAGGGACGCCATGATTCTAGTGTTCCAACAGACTTGGTACAGTAAAAAGTTCAGGAAAGTAGCAGAGTCCCTCTGCCAGAGGTGCCTGCCATGTCAAAGGATGAACGCAGGCAAGAAAACTGTGGTGGAACTGGGAAAAATTGGGAGGTCCGGGGGTCCCTTTGTGAGAATACAGGTTGATTTCATCACCATGCCCCGTTGTGAAGGGAAGCGATATGTCCTTGTCATGGTCTGTTTATTTTCGAAGTGGGTGGAAGCTTTCCCTACTCCCCAAAATGACGCAAAAACAGTAGCTAAGTGTTTACTGAAAGAACTGATACCTAGGTTCGGGGTTCCAGTCACTATTGAATCAGATCAAGGCTCACATTTTCAGAATGAGGTGATCGCCGAACTCTGTAAAGCCTTTGGAATTTCACAAAAGCTTCACTGTGCATACCGTCCAGAAGCTTCTGGAATAGTGGAACAAATAAATGGAACTATCAAAAACAGACTAGCAAAACTGTGTGATGCATCTGGCATGACCTGGGTGAAGGCCCTGCCCTTGGTCCTGATGGGACTCCGAAGTGTTCCTGACCGTAAGACAGGCCTAAGTCCCCATGAAATCATTATGGGAAGAGTGATGAGACAAGCATGGGTGCCAGGAAGCAAACTGTTGAGTATTACTGATGATTTGGTGCTTGGATACTGCAAGAGATTGGGTGACCACGTGCGTTCTATCTCTCGCCAGATCGGAGAAGACGCCATCCTCAATCCAACGACTCCTCTCCACAAACTGGTCCCGGGGGACGGGGTCAAGATAAAGAAGCATACTCGGAAGAGCTGCCTGGAGCCAAGGTGGGGAGAGAAACGTCAGGTGATCCTGGTAACTACCACAGCAGTAAAGTGTGCAGGGGTTCCACGTTGGATACACGCCAGCCACACCCAGAAGGTATTACCAGACGAGGAGCCTGAAGAAGAAGGGCGTCCAGCAGAGGACTCTGCAGGAGCCAGACCGGAAGTAGCTGACGACATACAGCCCAGTACCAGTCGAGCTGCAGAATCAGCAGACGTTGGCCCAAGAATAGTTGACAACGAACTACCAAGAGCCCAACCTGCTGAAGGGGTCCAAGAAGCTGAGCCAGAAGTAGCTGAAGACGAGCTGCCGAGCATATGGCCAGAGGAGTGGATACCATTGATTGATCTCACTGAAGACCCCATTCGAACAAGTGAGAGACTTTGGGAGGGTAGAGAGTGGACTAGAGAGGAAAAGAAAGGCACAGGCGAAGAACCTCAGGATCTTGAGATTCACATCAAAACTGAGGAAGGAGAAGGTCAGACAGGGACAGAGCAAGTGATTGATACTCCTCCACTGACTCCTGATATCGGGAAGGGACAGACTAGACATAGCGTAATAGTTCGAGCAGAAGAAAGTCCAGAGATCGAAGTGCTTGAACAGGATCAGATAGAATTAGAAGAACGTGTTCAGGAACCAGAAACAGAGACATTTGAAAGGCAAACACAGAACTGTCCTGAACAAGGCCAGATTAGTGACCAGGCAGAATAAATAGATGCTAGCCCTGGAATTAGTCAGATAGAAGAGGAAGAAACTGAAACAGAATTGCCACAAACTAATGAAAACAAGAGGGCAAGAGAAGAAAACGAAGCCCAAGTGCCAACTAAAATACTTAAGAAAAGAAAGCACGTAGAGCCTGGCTTCGTAAAGAAATTGAGACTAAGGATAAAGACAGTGGAAGAAAAACGTGCTGAAGAAAGGAGAAGTGCTTGCATAGCTGAGCAACAAGAAGGTGCTTCCAAAAGAAGGAGTGATCGAATAAAAAGACAAAACAAGAAGTACAAGTCTCCCGAATGGACGCTCGTGTTGGAAGAATTTGAAGATCTTGATATCACTGACGAAAGTGACGGGGAACCAGTCCCTGAGTACTTTGCCGAAGAAGAAGACGAACCACCGTGAATTTGCACAAAGTAAGATACTCGTGTAAAAGTCACAAAGAGGGGTCGAGAAACTTCTTCTGAAGCCAAAATGTCTGATTCAAGCGTGAGTGGTAGACCTAGTCGCAGCTGTTGTAAAACTTGCTGCAAGGTATGTGTATGTAGTATAGTTATACTGATATTAGTTTGGATAGGACTAACAGTGTTCATTCCCTTTGTAGTGAGCAAAAATACTAATATTGTCCCTACTGAAATTGTAAATACTGACAGTGAGGAGCTGACAACACAGAGTGTAGCAAGACATGAGAGAGCACTGAGACAAACAAAGCAAGACTTAGAAGCATCAGATGAGGGAGGACTACATTATCACGGAGTTAAGAACAAGACACACTTAAATGTTTTCGCAAACTTGTTAATACACTATGTAGAGACTATGGAAATTGAAGATTGCTATGTCTGCATGAAGCTACCTACCTCTGTAGCTGAAGGCGTGACATACCATCACTTGCCGCTGACATATGGAATCTCCTGTAGCATTTTAGCTAGTTTATTTTACAAAAGAGGACCGTTACAATACTATTACTCTAACAATGACGTGATCTTTTCTGAACTTCCTATACGTGGGAACTTGAATCCTGTACATACTAAAAGTGACGTTACTCGCTATATGGGCGAATACTTTCTGACTATAGGTAATATCGACATAGGTGACGCACACAGAGATAACTTGACTTGTTCTTTGCATGAGCAGGAAAAGATGTTCCTGAACATGGCAGAGAAAAGGAGAATAAAAATACAGAAAAAGGCAGATGATGAGAAACAGAAAAGGCCAAGATGGACAGAGAACATGGAAGGCACCTCAACTGGTGGGGCGGGTCCTGCTCTGTTGCTGGATTTTGAAAAGAAAGGCAAGCTATGTCTTCACGGCGAGAAGACTAGCTATTATAATAACATTTTCATTGGTTCCAGTGAATGCGAACATAATTACAAGGTAATTGGAGGTTGGGGTTTCAAAAATGGGTCAGAGCCTGTGTTTCCTGGAATTTATTATATTTGTGGGGACAAGGCTTATTTCAAATTGCCGGATCACTGGTATGGAAGTTGCTATTTTGGCATTGTCTTCCCGAAAATATACCATGTGAATGGAGTTGCTGGAAGCAGTGAAAATACTAATGGCTTAGTGCGTAGTAAAAGAGAAAGTGTAGGTGAAATTATGGGTAGTATTTTCAGTGCACTGATACCTGGAGTGGGAGTGGTTCTGAACACTCACAGAATTTGCAAATTGTCCACTATAGTGGATGTGTTGTCTACTGACACAGCTCATGGATTTCTGCTGGTCAATACCGAAATGGTTGCGATCAGATCAATGGTTTTGCAGAACAGACTTGCTCTTGACACCTTATTAGCGAAAGAGGGCGGAGTCTGCCGGATGTTGAAGGCGCAACATTGTTGCACTTATATTCCGGACAAAAGTGTACAGCTCAAAAGATACGTGAAAAACATTACTAATTTGGAAAAGGAACTCAAACCACTCGAGGTTGATAGTGCCTGGAAGAGACTGGTAGATGGTCTCTCAAATGTAGGTCATTGGCTTGCTAGTTTAGGTAAAAGCTTATTGTTTAAGGTACTGATGCCAATTGGAATTATAGGTCTCATCCTATTCTTCATATTTGTCCGTTGCAAATGTCGTAAGCACACCAGAAAGCATCAAGTGAATGCGAGAGGGGTGAAACGAAGTGTGGATGAGCTTGAATTGGAGGAGATAAATAATCAGATATACAAAAGGGTGAAGAATTCACCCTACAAAAGATGAGAAAGAGAAATTGAATCGCTTGCTGGAAGAGATAGAACTGTATAGAGTGTGAGAAGTTGGCATCTGGTTCCATTTATTTTTTGTGATGATAGTAAATATCATCAAAGAGGGGATTGATGAAGCAACGCTTCGCATCGCGACGTGCTTTATTCATGAACCTCGCCCGTGTGTAATCCAGTAATAATTTGTACGTCTTACTAACGTTTATATTTCATGTTTAAACAAAGTCCATGAAGCTTGCCTATGTGTTTTACTAAAATAATTAATTCGAGTCTTTAAAATGGCCGCTGCTTTGAAATAAGTGTCTGCGCATGCGTCAGTCACACTCACGTGTCCTGATGTGTTTGCAGGTTTGGAGGGAGATAGTTGCGCATGCGTAATGCATAGCTTTGCCAGTAACGTGGTACTGCTCGTGCCACTGCTCTTGTGCTCGTATACATGTAGCTAACATTTACACTGCATAAGTATATTTCTTAGTGATAAGTTGAAAGTACAAACCCTGTGATGTGTTTTCATAATGTTATTTCTATGTATTAATTTGTTCTCGCTTACTTTTCATGTACCGCGGGGAATGGGGGTCTAACTGAGCCGAAAGCCATCTTGGAGGGTACTTGTGCGCAGACTCGGCAAGAGCAGTCTTGGCATTGAATTGCTGCCAAAGAAGGTTGATACCAGAAGCCACCCTGGGAAGCAGTACCTTCGACCCGCAGCATCACGATATTGTTCTATTATGTTGCTAAAATGTATTCTTTCCCTGTACTCTGCGCAATTTTCTCATGGGAACCCCAATCTTGCTAGGCGGTACCCAGAGATGTAAATAAGGCCTCCAAATAATGTGTTCTGATTGGTGTGTTACCCAAATCCTATCTTAGGACCAATCCAAATTGAGGGATTCTGACACTTTGCAACATTGGGGGGTGGTACACCGTTCCCAAACTGTATATCTACCCTGGGTTCACCTAGGGAAATTGTCCGACTTGTCTGGTTTAGCTGACCTGTCACTGACCCAACGCACTCAATAGGTGACTGAAGATACAGAGAGCTGCGGAGCACTCTGTCCGAAATTGACCATAGACTAAGGTTCTACTGAACCTTAAAGTGCTGGCGAAGCATTTTGCTGGGAGTTCGCTGACCCAATCGGGGTCTTGATCGATAGCTGCAGAGAGGGTGGAGCGCAGGCGTTGCTTCCGAACTGCGGGTGCGGTCCTGTCCTGAGCGGTCCTGTCCCGAGGGTTTCCTGTCCTGTCCTGAGGTCCTGTCCTGATTCCTAATCTGAGGGTATCCTGTCCTGTCCTGGGTGTCCATTCTGCACCTGCTGTCCATTGAGGGGTATCCTTCCTTGAGGGTTTCCTGTCCTTAACTGACCCGTGGCCAGGGTTTGGTTTCCACACCAGTCTAGGTAAATATCGCTCTAAGTTCTTTAAACTTGCACCTTTCTATTTTTCTGTCTTTTGCTTCAATAAAGAAAACACCTTTGCACCTGTTATTTTCCATGCTTTTGCCGAAATTATTGAAACATAAAGTCATTTGCATATTTTCATAACGTGTTCCCATGTTACCCTACCTTTTAGAAATCATATTTTGCATTGCAGTTTGTCATTTCCTGATATGGTCTAGAACGGCCTTACTCAAACTGTCCAAAGAACTTTTACCCTGAATGCATAGCGTTTCCTGTTGCATCTCATATTAGCATTTCCATGATTACCCTGACTTTATTTCTCTATAGTTATGTACTTTTCATTATCTTGGTTATTGATTGCCTCATTCTTGTAAATCTCATGCTAGAAGAAAACGAACTTTAGATAAAGATTTTAAAACTTCCAGTTGTCCGTGGTCATTTACAAACAGTATTGAATGTCATTTTGAGGTTGTATATTTGCTGCCTTTCCTTTACAGCTAGCTCCCTGATCCGTTGTGGTCATAGGTACCCGTGTCGGTGGATGGTAAGTCGGGTACACTGAGTAATAACAGTAGGGAATTCACACAAATTGGTAGCAGCCCGTGAAGTCGCCCGGTCAATGTATATAGTGAATTGAAAGTATATGGGCCCGAAGCCGGAAACGGCGAAATTATTGGCTGGGTGACCTCGCGCGCTCTATCAGGGGGCAAGGCTTTTTAGGCTATCCCATCCTGGAGGAGCTTCAGAGGGGCGTGGCTTAGCTATGGGCAGGGCCTAAAGCCACAGGTATGTGTGCTGCTTGGAGAAGCATTGGAGGGGGCTGGGTCAAAAACACAAAAGGATTCTGAACTGAACAAGCGTCCGACTTAAAGCCTGATTTAGATCTTAGCAGTTTTACTGCCGTCCCGCCACGGCGGTGGTCCCAAGTGTGCCGTCGAGCTGACGCCAGTCCGCCCACCATATTTAGAGGCGGCAGCTAGAGACTGAGGACCGTTGTCTTCTCTGCTGGCTCACATTACTCCGCGGCTGTCAGGTTGGCGGTATTTACCCCAAGTTAAATTAGATGTTCCCGTTGTGCTTGCGGTGTCCTGGTTACGAAGTCCTGACAGAGTGCGGTTCATGGGGGTGTGGAGACAGATAATTACAACGCATGTATGTGTAAATACACATTTGTGCCATGTTTGCATGCACGTGTAGGCAATGTTTTACGTCCCTTTGTGTTTCATATTGCATGCCACACTCACAACACGAGCCTAAAGTGATCGACAAGACATGATATATAGGACACTAGTACAAGTAGCTTACATTAGACCTCGGTGACAACGGAGTCGTTAGGCATCATGTTTGAGTGGAGCAGCAAAGGAGGGACCTCAACAATGGGGTACAAGGCAGAAACAGAATAGCAAAACAGGAAATAAGGTATGTTTTTCCTCTTTTCTTTCAATACCACCAACTCGAGTTTGGAGGTCTTCCTCCTGCAGTTGCCTGGGTGGGAAGGCTCTTTGAAATCTGAAAAGCGGGACTCTTTGGCTGCAGGCCAGCAGCTTCGGCCCAAGATTCCTGGCAGAGGCGGCAGAACTGCAACGCTTTTCCCTCCAGTGACTCGTCAACATCTAAATACAGTGGGCGGACCGCTGAGTCGGCGGGTGGGAAGACCGCCAAAAAAGCGACAGCGAGGCCATTCCCACCATGATCTAAATTAGTCCCGGGAGGCTGTGAACTCAATAATGGATTTCAGTCCTTCAAGGCCTCCACACAGGAGCTGGAAACACACGCGGTGAATGGATTTCAGTCCTTCCAGGCCTCCACTCAGGAGCTGGAAACACACCTGGTGAATGGATTTCCAGCTTTCCAGGTGCTCACTCTGTCATATTGTGGGATATCACTAGGTGACCATTAGAAGGGAGCTGATATCGAGTGACACACGGTGGCACCATGTGAGTTGGCATGTCTGCTACTAATTGCATCATAATTCTGCACCATAAAAGGTTTTCAGGCTTATGTTTTCAGAAATTTCCATTTTGTTGATCCTTTCGCTGCAGAATAAGGATCCCGAGAAGGATACATCTAGGCCCTATTTACATGTGCCACAGACCTCGGCATGCAATGAAGTCCAATTTAAATACAATTTGGCACAGAGAATTCCTATTATTTCTGTAAGAGGGAATTGTGCATTTTGTACACCTGGAAAGGAAATATCCACACAGTTCGATGTTCCTGAATTCATGTTTGCTTTTTCCCTGCAAAATGTTGACACTTTTCCCCAGAGATTTCACTTGGTTCAGAGGGGGTACCACTCCAGGCAACTAATAAAGGGATCCCAAAAGAAGCTATATGTCCCAAAAGACTGAGTGCATTTAGAAATCAAATGCTTCTATTACAACACACCATGTTCCAGAATTGGAGTTTTTTTAAAGAGAACAGGGCATTATGGGAGGTGTAGCTCTGATTCCTCTCAATTGGCTTCTAGTTCCTGATCGCATGTGACTGTCGAAAGAAAATCTTTATTGGAATATAGTGTCCCCAATGCTATGGAAACTTAAAATAACCTTATTTGTGATAAGTATGTAATATAGATTAACCAGTTGAAAATGCAACTGAGTGGCCCTTATTAGTCTGTCCTACAAGTAAATACTTAGCTACCCAATGCACATATGTCCTCTGGGAACTAACTTTACATTTCTGATCTGTTTCTGCTTTAATGATCAACATTGTGCCCGTACGCTCATATTTCAAGGCCAGTGCTAGAACGCTTTGGATATTTCCTGTTTACAGTAAATTTCTTTCCAACTTGAGAGCTTTTGTTTGATTTGGCACAAGTGAACTTGGAAATACTCACTGACTCCTCAGAACTGTGTCATGACCAGTATCGACTCTGAAACGGATGGAGGCATCTCAAACAATTTTTCATAATGGCGTCTAACAATTTAGCTCCGATCATTTCTTCAACTTCCTGGCAAGTCCTTGATTGAGTGGTGTACTTGGTAAAGATCTTTTGGGAAGTATTTAATCGCAGTTGGAGCAGATGGCTTTGAACCTAAAAGAAAGGCTGCTATTTTGTTTAGTCATTTGGGAAATGAAGGGCAGCACACTTTTGATAATTTGCCTCCAGCTGCTGCCACATCTGGACAATCCAGAGATTCTAATGAGTGCTCAGAAGGAATTGCAAACATAGAGTCAAATTCTCAGAATAAACTAGCGTTCCATTTGAGAGATTCAATTTTTTCAAGAAGAAAAAACAACTTATGAAACTGTTGAAGAATTCATATTAGCATTAAGGACATTAGCTGCTTCATGCAATTTTGGAGCGTCTACTGACATATTCATACATGATAATTTTGTGTTTAGCTGCTTTTCAAAAAAGATACAAGAAAGGCTCCTCAGTTGCAGAGAACCTCCATTGTCACGGGCTGCTGATCTGGTCAAAAGCATTGAGCGTTCAATAATCTCCAGCCGCATAATGGCTCAGGAATCCACTCCAACATCTTCTCCAATTGTTAATATTGTGGGATAAGATGAACATGATGATGCTGTACAAATTAAGGGCAAAGTCATTAAGAATGTTCAATTTAATGAAGAGTGTCCCAATGCTAAGGCGTGCAGCCCAGAAAAAGAACATCAACCACCCTACAGTTTGAACAAGTGTGTTTTCAGCTGCTTTTGAAGTATGTTTTTCTCTGATGTGCATCTGAGTGGAAGGGGGAGCACGTTCAAATACTAGGCAGCCAAAAAAGAGCAGGCAGAACGTCCCCACTTCTTTAGTTTCAGGTGCAGATCTAAATCCCATTTAAGCAAATATATGAAATGACCCACAGTAGGTAAATGATGCAATAAGTGCAAGAAATTAGATGACTTTCACAATGTTCGCATACCGAGGACACACCAAGTTAAAGTACACAGTGTTGACTTAAATGAAGGGGCCTGTCCTGTGGGCCTATCAAATATGGTCCTGAATCTGGAGATTGACTCCTTGTCTCCTAACAAAATGAAGGAACCTTTATGTCAGGGAACTCTAGGTTTCAAAATAGCTTTCAGCATGACGTGTGACTCAGCTGCACCTATTACTATCATATATTTATTTTACTAATGATGGGGGTCTAATGTTATCCTGAGCATACCAGAAACACATCCTAAAGCTGATGATGATCAGGATATTGATATGGTTGGGTTCTTCATAGACACTGTCTTGTCTTGTCAGGTCAATGTCAACTAAAATATACACTGCATATATAGTTGGCTGGTGCAGTTTCGTGAGACTATGTGCGCTCAGACCCTTGTGGTTCTGGGTGGACTCAACAGAGGAATTATGTAACTTGCTGGGAGGTGTTCCAGTGTAGGTATTAATGGCTATTAAGTGATCAGAGTGCAGTGTTTGATTGTATGCTGAGGAATAAAGACATCTGTTACAAAGCTGTGTGTATGGCATGTTCGTTTGCATGCTTCCGTGCTAGATAAGACACTACAACTGGTGACGAGTAAGGGGTATGTATCCCAAAGAAACAAGACTGCTCTCCCTCATAGTATTAATTGATACAGCAAACTACTCATGTGTGCATGTATGGAGCCGAAACCCCGCTCCAGCCCTTATACGGCTCTTGAAGAAGTTGAAGGCCCTGTGGAGGAATGCATTTGAAAAGTCAACCAGAATATGTTGGTAAGGCTGAAAAAATACATACTGGTTTGTGCCATAACACAGAGTCATTGTCCATGCAAAGCAAATGCTAAAGGCAGTGATAACCAGGTACGAAAGTACAAACATACTTACCAGCACGAGCAAGGGAAGTTCACCATGACCTAGAATCAGGTGTGCCGACCCAGGCCTAGTTTAGAGGCTGATGTGTGCACAGTGGCAAGTGACAAGTGACATCCAGTGCAATGAAAGCTATCAGAATAGTGAATAAGTTCAATGGCTGGAGAAGGGAGCGTGAGTATGATGCAATTGTGTTTCTAAAACAACCACTGGCATTCAACACTGCTGTTTTAATTTAACGGCGATTAGGTTGAGCGTTAGCAAAAGACATCTTAGTTCTAGCCGTTATCTTGGCATTTAGCGGACTCCATTTTGTATTTATGGCAGCCATTTTGTCTGCCACACGCTACCTCATGTCGACCATGTGCTTTGTCCTATCTTTCTGCCCATGGCATTTGAATCTGCCCAGCAACAGGCTATTATTAGCGTCCCCTTGTTTTGCCGCTGACCGTTAGGGTCCACATCTGTTAGTGATTAGCCCTACATTGGAATGTGTTAGCCGAAACCCCTAAGACTGTCAGCTCCTCCCACTGATCGATTGTGCTTCTCGATTTTACCTTATATGTACATAAAATGTGCTCTTGTGCTTTGTACCGCCTTCTTTTGAGCCCCTGTGTGGGTATAAATAAACTATGCACCCCTAGTTCAGGGTGCTACTTCTTGCAATGCCGCAGTGTACTGTTTGAATTGTAGCACCACCTCATGAGGTGTAATAAACGTTATGTTTTGTATTTCCAGTTCCTGTGCCAACTTCTTTTGTTTTGTCTGAGGACTTTGTGCGGAGAAGGGCGAACCCCTTGAACTAGCGGGCCTGGCTGAGGCTTGCTACGACAAATTGGCGCCCTACGTGGGGCTCATCGGCGACTCGGATGCCCGAAGGATTGGTCATGACGAAGGTTTGGAACCTCGCTAAGGACGCGATCGCTCCCAGAGGAGACCCGAGTCTTGGCACCCGAGGCGTTTCTTCCCTTCTTTCCGATCCGACCATCCAGGTGGCGCCGGTCCTTGACTGAGATCTCTTCTGTTGGTCTGCCGTGCAGTGACCGTTTGGTCGAATTTAGAACTTGGAAGTTGGAATCTGGACAGCCTATGATTGGTAAGAGACGTTTTTCGGCACCTATTGTAGGTTTTGGATGCCCTTGTATGGTAAGGTAGTTTTAGGAACACTTACTGTGGCATATTTGTATTTGGAATAGACTAGTCTAATTTGTATTTGGAATTTGCATTTGGAATTTGGAATTTGGAATTTGTATGAATATATGTGTTGCAACTCATATAGGCAGGTAATGTGAAGATTTTTCTTCAACTATTTGATTTGAACGGCGCAACGTACTAAGAAAGTACCTTAAGCGCTACTTTACGTATAATACTGCATATTTTGCATTGTTTTTGGCATGCCTGTTTCCAGCGCACTTAGAAGGTTGTGCTGCTTTTGTAAGGGTACCAATTTGCGACTTGAGGAATCACAGCCGGCTCCCCTGGAAGGGACGCCTAATAGGGATATGTATGTGAAGTTTGGTCTTTCTCCCATAATGTACAGCACGTTGTGGCACAAATATACCAAAAAGGATCCTGAGTTATAATGGCCACTGCATGGGTCATTTGATGCGCGAAAGATTGAGTATGTGGAACGATGTATGTTTGAGCGAAGGTCTAGACGTGATATGTTTGAATGTTTGCGTATGTGGGAAAAAGAAGTACGACAACAAGAGAAGCGTGAGCAAGCGTTGATTGAGAAAGAACAGCGGAAGAATGTGTATGAGAAAGCGCTGGAGTTGAGAAAGAAAGAAGTGAAAGAGTTAAAGGAGCGAGAGGATAAAGAACATAGGTTGCAGGTATCTGGCCAATATCCTGTCCGACAGCCTCTCTATCCTGTCATTAATAAACCGCAAGATGATTTTTTGTTATTAGATCGACCTCCACCTCCGTATGCTGTTCCGTCTGCTCTGGCCGAACGCGACGAGGATTCTGACACAGATCAACGGAAAGCGCGGGACACTCGATCCATGTTGTCTGCTGAGCGTTCGTCCGAAATCAGACAAGCTGCTCGTAAAGCATTACGTGATATTAATTCTGCTCCTGATCTCTTAGCTATTATGAAAGATTGGTCAGAAAAGGAGCAGATATATTTTTCTGCGACATTTGCTGACGAAGTTGTAGAAATGTTTCGAAAAAAATTCTCCAATATTAGAACCTAATGATATAGCATATGATCGTAAACAGTTACTTGATGGTTCTTTTGTTTCTTCCCAGGTAGAAGACGTGATTAGACGACTGGTTAAATTACGAAACGAGGCGTTCTATCTGAAGGAGCAGACAAAGAATGCGGACGTCGCTCCACAGTCCAACCCGCCCGGAGAGACGCAGTCTCCTAATCTCGTGACAGATAAGAAAATACCAGCCGAAATGAGACCTATGCAGGAAGCCGCGCCCTTGTAAGTTCCTCCCAATGGAACGGGTGATAGCGACAATAAAACTTCTGGTGATGCTAAGGGATATTTTATTTATAAATGGGTGTATACTCCTTGGAATAGAGCAGATGTAATGGCGCTTAAAATAGCATTACCTGATCCGCGTAAAAATCCAGCCACCTTTTATGAGGAAGTTGAAGGCGCTTTAAATTCTTGTACTATGACCCTATGTGATATAGATTTTTTTTTCGGTCTAATTTTGCCCCCAGATATGTGGCGGACTGTTCGTAAAATTGATGACCGTGTTACTTTTGGTGCCGAATGGAAAGATTTGGAATGAATAGACGCGGAAAGAGAGCCCGCCCAAAAGTCACATCAGTTAATATTAGATCTTCCTGCAGCGATTTTAACTAAACTTAAAACAGTTATTCCCCCTAAAAAGATTGATTGGACTGTTTTAGCTTCGTGTAAACACAAGGTAGGTGAATCGGTTTCTGATTTCTTTACATGTTTTGAGGAAGCTTTTCATGACTTTAGCGGTCAGTCTTTAACGGATTATACCGGCAGACATTTGTTTGTCGATAAATACGTTACGAATATGCTACCAGGAATAGCCAGCCGCTTAAAAGCTAGTGAAAGTGCTTAGACTACATCCTCTCCAGCATCTGTTTTAACAATGGCTCAATACTATGAGCGTCAAGAGTTAGAAGCAAAAGGTAGTGAGGATAAGAAATCTAAAGAATTAAAAACAAAAGTTATGTTGGCCCAGGTTTACGGACCGCCCACTAGAGGCTCTGATAGAGGCTATGATAGGAGTTATGATAGAGGCGGACGAGGATCTTTCAATACCCCCTACACTCGTACGAATTTGTCTATTGATCAATGTGCATATTGTAAGCAGCTTGGCCATTGGATGACTGATTGCCCAGTGTTGCGCGCCCAGCAGAATTCACGAGGGCGGGGACAAATGAGAAATTGTTCAGGGTTTTCGGGGCCTAGGGGAAATATGAATGATCGTGCCCGATTTGATACGAATGTACGAACACAAAATAGTCGAAACACTTTTTATAGACGAAATCAATATCAAATGTCCGATTATGTCCAGCCTGATCTTTACGATTCTGTTCATGCATAGGATTGCCTAGGATGGGGTAAGGAATCAGTTGAAGTTCCAGTAGATCAGACGGGTCCCTATTTTACAGCACATGTTTTGGGCTCTACTGATCGGTTTCTGGTTGATACAGGAGCTACTTGTAGCGCTCTATCTAAACAATTGGTTCCGAGGGCTCCCCTGTCTGGTACGACTATTACTTCGATAGGTTTCGATGGAACACCTTCCCTTAGCCCATTGTCACAACCACTTGCATTCCATGTTGATAAAGTTAGTGCTCCATGTCCATTTTTGCTTTCCCCAAATACACCAGATAACATTGTGGGTCTTGACATGTTGAAGTATTTTAGAGCCACGATACGATGTTTCCCTGAAGGAGTGCGTGTCATTTTGAATGATAATCACTCCGAGCCTGAAAAAATTTGTTTTGTTAAAGAAGATATTGCATTAGCTTCACTTCCCAAAACTTTGTGGGCCACCTCAGACACTGATGTGGGTCAAATGGTTATCCCTCCGGTTCAGATTAGTGTCAAGGAGGGATATGTGTTACCTCGTTTGCCACAATACAGGTTCTCACAGGAGGGTGAAGAAGCACTCATACGTATTGTACATGATCTCATCCAAGTTGGGGTTGTTGAGGAAGT
This sequence comes from Lissotriton helveticus, assembly GCF_964261635.1. NCBI lineage: Eukaryota > Metazoa > Chordata > Amphibia > Caudata > Salamandridae > Lissotriton > Lissotriton helveticus. The sequence goes on along the minus strand of NC_136061.1, from coordinate 39,849,245 downwards.
CCCATTTAATGTTTGTAACAGCCCGATTCTTCCAATCCTGAAGAGAGACACTGATACACGAGTTTACAGGTTCATTATAGATTTGAGGGAAGTGAACAAGATTGTCGTACCACAGTATCCTGTGATTTCTGACATCACAACACTTCTTACTTTGGTTCCTCCGACTGCTACTACATTTTCTGCGATAGACTTGAAGAACGCTTTCTTTTCGATCCCTATTCATCCTGACACCCGATATCTGTTCGGTTTCACTTTGAATAATCGATCAAATAGATTTTGTAGAGTTCCTCAAGGCTATAGTGAGAGTCCGAGTATTTACAGTCAAGCCTTGAAAAGAGAACTTGATTCTTTTGGTTTGCCCGAAGGTGTGGCTCTTATACAATATGTCAATGACATCTTGCTGGCAGCCGACACCCCAGAACAGTGTGAAAAATGTACTCTGTCTTTGCTTTCTTTTCTTGCTTCACATCATCATAAAGTGTCTAGAAAGAAATTGCAATATTGTAGACCAAAGGTAACCTACTTAGGTCACCTTTTTTCTTAGGAGGGACGTGCATTGACATCAGATCGTATACAAGCCATTTTAGATACGACAGTTCCTACTACACAGAAAGGAGTACGTGCATTTTTGGGTCTTCCTTTTGTAGACAGTGGATTTGGGCATTTTCACACATTGTCAAGCCTTTGTTAGCACTTTTGATGAAAGATACCCTCATACCTCTTCCATAGACAGATGAATGTGAAAATGCTTTTTGACAGTTGCGACAAGCTCTTTGTTCAGCACCAGTGTTAGGCACACCAGATTACACGAAGCTTTTTGCACTTTACGTACATGAGAAAGATGGGTGTGCATTGTCAGTTTTAGTCCAGTTTCATGGCGATAAGCCACGCCCTTGTGCTTATTTTTCAGCAGTACTTGATCCTGTTGCTCGTGCATTGCCTGGGTGTTTTCGCTCAGTTGCGGCAACAGCTGTGTCAATACGGCAGAGTGAGGGAATAGTTTTGTCACACACGCTGTTAGTGTTGGTACCTCATGCTGTTGATTCCCTTCTGAATCAAACAAAGAAACAGCATTTAACTAGCGCGCGTCTGACAGGATACGAACTGACATTGCTAGCTCCTCACATTACATTGAAGAGATGTGCAACTCTAAACCCAGCTACTTTGTTGCCGTATCCTGTGACTCAGCCTCAGTCACAAGAAACGCATGATTGTATATTCCTGACTGAGGAACAGACAAAGGGTCGCATTGATCTGCAGGATACGCCCCTTCCAGATGTGGATGGTGAATTGTGGGTTCATGGGTCTTGCTTTAAATTACCAGATGGTACGACCACAGCCACGTATGCAATCACCACGCTTGAAACAATAGTGGAGACAGCTCGCATACCACAGAAATCGGCTCAAGCAGCTGAACTGATAGCTTTGACACGAGCATGTGAGCTTAGTACTGGTTTGTGTGTGAACATTTACACAGATAGCCGTTATGCTTTTGGAGTAGCGCATGATTTTGGCCTGCTCTGGAAGGAAAGAAGCTTTCTTACATCTCACGGAATGCAGATAATGCACAGAGAATTAGTGCATAATCTCTTGATTGCATTGACATGCCCAAAGAAAGTAGCCATAGTGAAGTGTAGTGCGCATAAGAAAGTGACAGACAAGATTGGACAAGGAAATGCCTTTGCAGACCACGTGGCACGTGAAACTGCGATGCAGAGAAACACTACTCCTATGTATGTAGTGAAGTCACAAGCTGAGAGATGGCATGATGCTAGACAAGAAGTGCGAGAGATACAGAGGACAGCCTCTGATAAGGAACGTGAACAGTGGTCTGAAGAAGGAAAAGTTAGATGACGAAGGTTGTTGTAGAAATAAACAGATGGATAGATGGAAGCTGCCTGTAGCTTTCGTACAACCTATGGTTCAGATGGCACATGGGCTAGCACATGTTGGAGCTTCCGCAATAACGAAAATGCTTACGCAAGTTTGGGAGCATCCTGAAATTGCTAGCACAGCTAAAAGAGTAGTACAGTCTTGCTTGATTTGTTTGCAATACAATCCTGGAAAGTGAACGAGAGTTCCATCTGGAGATTTTGCTACACCTACTGCACCTTTTGAAGTCCTGCAAATGGACTACATTCAGCTTGAGCGTTGTAATAACCTAATGTATGTTCTAGTGGTGGTTTGTGCTTTCAGTAAATGGATTGAAGCATACCCCACAAAAGATAATACTGCTTTTACTACTGCTAAGGTGCTATTGAAGGAGTTCTTCCGAGGTTCGGTGTTTGCAGACTTTTATGGAATGATAACGGACCTCATTTTCTTGGGGAAGTTATCAAGTATGTCTTGAAGTGATTAGGAATCAAGCAGAAGTTCCATGCTTTGTTCCATCCACAATCAGCAGGATTGGTGGAGAGGTATAATGCTACTCTGAAGCTGAAAATTGCGAAAATTCAAGCTTCTACGCACTTGACTTGGCCAGATGCGTTGCCATTGGCATTTTTGTCCATCAGATCAGTACCACATTCTAGAACGGTTCTCACCCCATACGAGGTGATATTTGGACGGCCAATGAATATTTGGGGAGTTCGGAAACCGAGTTCTGTGTATGATGTAAATGTAATGTAATGTAAATGTGTTGGATTTGTAAAGCGCACAGCTGCCCGTAAGCGTCCCGGCGCTTGCTTAGGGAACCCGTCCTGGTATTCCCCTGTGAGAAACCCCGGCAGGGTGTCCACAAGGTGAAAGCCAGGCATCCTGCCGCGAGGGGCCATAGTGGAGATTAAGCAAGCTATTGCCCAGAGTCGCAGAGTGTGACCCCGTGAGTTGAGTAGGCACCAGAGTGAGAATTGTCGAGTCCGTGGAATTTTTGAGCCCGAGACCCGCCGAGGCGGGGAATCGAACCCTGGTCCACGGTCGAACTCAGCTTCCGGGTCTGCCGCCTCTAACCACTGAGCCACACTTCTCCTTTGATGTACCATGATGTACCTTGTGTCTTAATGAGTGACTATTTGGCACAATTAACTGACAGTTTGGTTTCTATTCATCAACAGGTTAGTGAAGCGCTCCCCGATAAATCCGAAGGTGAAGGCCATGAACTCCGTTCTGGTGACATCGTGATTGTGAAAGTATTTGAGAGGTCAAGCAGCTTGGAGCCGAGATGGCGTGGACCAGAACAGGTGCTCCTTGGCACGAGGACAGCGGTTCGGGTCACCAACAGAAAGAATTGGGTGCATAGCACTCATTGTCGGAAGGTATTGTCGACCTTGGTGGAACCTGCTATGCTGACCGATCAGTGAGAGATCTTGACCACAGAGAAAGGCCCTGCTGTATCACCTGACGGATCTGTGGAGTTCTTCCCGGACCAGACGATTCCAGCAGCAATGTGATGCAACTTGAGACCGAGGAAGTGATCTACAGTTTTGTTTTTGATAGAGAGGGGTTGAGCAACCGCCCTGGGTAGTGGAAACAGAATGCCAATATGACAAGGGGGGGGATCAGCCCTGCGTAGTGTAGTGACACCCGTCTTGATCTGTGGTGAAGAAAACAACGTCTACCCACGGGAGAAGAGCTCATTGACTATTTTTGTTCTTTGTTTTTGTAGTATCTTTGAGAGAGCTGACTTTGCTGCTATGATAACCACTAAGAAAAAGATTTTAGGAGTGTTAGTTTTTTTTGCTGTTTTGACAATTATAGCAGTGATTATTTGGTCTATTGAAATGATGATTCCTGCTCGTGAGTTTTTTGTGGTGCCTACTACTCCAGTCCCAGAAGAGCATCAGCATTTCACTCTTCCGCATCATGAGCAAAAGCATCGAGAATCTTATCTCAATAATATGTTTGTTGAGATGCTCCACAATACTCACAATGCAACGAATGCCACAAATTGTTGGATATGTAGTATGCTTCCAGCACATCAAAAGAAAGGTGGAACACCGTTTATTCCACTTCCTTTTTCGCATAATGGTTCTTGTCGAGCCTGGTACACTCTTCTCTTTGTGACTAGGAAACCTGCAGTAGGTGGACTTCTTTTCCGTCTGAATAAAGAGTGTTATCAAGATGAACATGGGTATCCTCAAGCAAATGGAACTATATGGGAATGGGAGGAATACCGACCGGACAATGTTTCTACGCCATATGTTTTCACCCATACAAGAGACTCTACTACAAGCAACCAGTCTGTAATTACTGTTACAAGGACTAAGGCGGACCTGTGTGTGCAAAGTACTGCTATAGCTCTTGGCAACATTACAGAAGAGTTGCAAATTGCTAGAATTGTAACTCTCCAAAATAGGATGGTTTTAGATGTTATGTTAGCAGATAGAGGAAGAGCATGTAAAGTTATCGGTAGTAGTTGTTGTGTTTTCATCCCAGATAATTCGCCTTCAGTGTATGAAGCAATTCTTAAACTGCATAAGATAGCTGCAGATATTCATACTAAAAATGGCACCTGGACTTTTGCTGGTTGGTTTTGGGCTCTGGTTTCTGCTTGGGGTTGGAAATTACTGACTGTATTATGTATTGCAATTGCAGTGATTTTTACCTGTTTTATGTGTATCCACTGTGGCCCAATGCTATGTTCTATGTGCATAACTGCTTGTATACCATCCAAAAGGAATGCCGTAAAAGCACAACACATGTTGGATAAGGAAGTGACTAACATAATGAGTATAGATATACGAGATGAATGTTTAGATCACCCCAAGAGAGCATATTGAGGTTCCGTGAATCCTGAACCCGTTTCATAAAGGTCATGGCTTCGTTACGAATTTGGTATTAGCAAGCCGTAACCAGTTGGTACGGCAAGTATGAGTGTTTTCATGACGTTACACCGATGGATTCACTTTGTATTTAGGGATTTGTTCTGAACACTTGGGTTCCATTTTGTGGATGGCAGCTATTTTGTGGTTGCCCTCACATAGGCCGGTGACTACGGCCGAACGAGTTTTTAGCATACGTACACTTTAGCTGACTCCGGAATGACCCGAGCGAAAGACCCTCTTGCCTGAAGCCAAACTTGTTAGGCCAGTTCCTTTCCCAGTAGCTGATCAAGATTGAGGATCAAGGCACAAGAAATCATAAACCCTTTATTGCACACAACTATGTCTTATCTTACTCACACCTGTCTCTGCTCCTTTCTTTATGGACTGTTTACGATGGGGATGTGCCCGTTTTTATTATGGGTTCGATCGACCTGTCTGATGAAGAATGTTGGGTTTGACCAATGATCGATCATGGGCTGGGCAACTAAAAAAGTGGGTTTTACCGTCATGCGATACCTCTGATCTGGAGGCATGTGATTGGACAGTTTGTAAATGTAAAGTATTTGTCTGGAATGTGGTTTTTGGCATAAAAAGGATGGCTTGCTTTGTAAAATTGAGCAGTCTCCGGAGAACTCATACCGTGTTGACTTCTAGGACTTCTGTTACTGGCTGCAGCCAATAAATTTGATCTTTGACGTCACCAAGAAGATTCTGTGTCTCTGTGTTTGAAGACAGGTGATACCCGAAGACTTTGGGCGTGTCCCCTGACGCCGCTGGGTCTTAAATAACCCGGTTCTTTAATATGTCTTTAGCTAACGCTAAAAGGGTCGTCTGTTGTAATTTAACAGCGATTAGGTTGAGCGTTAGCAAAAGACATCTTAGTTCTAGCCATTATCTTGGCATTTAGCGGACTCCATTTTGTATTTATGGCAGCCATTTTGTCTGCCACACGCTACCTCGTGTCGACCATGTGCTTTGTCCTATCTTTCTGCCCATGGCATTTGAATCTGCCCAGCAACAGTCTATTATTAGCGTCCCCTTGTTTTGCCGCTGACCGTTAAGGTCCACATCTGTTAGTGATTAGCCCTAGATTGGAATGTGTTAGCCGAAACCCCCAAGACTGTCAGCTCCTCCCACTGATCAATTGTGCTTCTCGATTTTACCTTATATGTACATAAAATGTGCTCTTGTGCTTTGTACCGCCTTCTTTTGAGCCCCTGTGTGGGTATAAATAAACTATGCACCCCTAGTTCAGGGTGCTACTTCTTGCAATGCCGCAGGGTACTGTTTGAATTGTAGCACCACCTCATGAGGTGTAATAAACATTATGTTTTGTATTTCCAGTTCCTGTGTCAACTTCTTTTGTTTTGTCTGAGGACTTTGTGCGGAGAAGGGCAAACACCTTGCACTAGCGGGCCTGGCTAAGGCTTGCTACGACACTGCCAAGCAGCAGAAAACTGGCACCAGGTGGACAGCATGGATTGAGAGGTTTTATGATTTTACAGACCCCTAGAAGAAGTAGATAATAAGAAAATCATTAAGGGGCAGATTTTTGAAGGCCTTGCGCCGCCGGTGCGTCACTTTTTCCCATGTTAAAAATGACGCACCGGCGGCGCAAGGCCTTCATAAATCTGCCCCTAAGTATTTAAAAAACCTTGCCGGTGACGGAGTAAAAGAAGTGCTGAAGATAATCTCACAGACTGATGCAATAGTGTACCATCATATCAAAGAAGCATTGGATACGAAGTTCAACCCGATACCGAATGTCGACTATGAAAGGTACATTTTGAATCAAGCAAGACACCAAAATGGTGAAACAATGGATGCTTTTGTTAAAAGACTTGGGGCCAGATGTACAACATTATTTTGCATGTGCAAATGGGTTTTTGACCCGTTTCTGCATGCAAAATGTGCAAGGGCTATGTACAATTCCTAAATAGCGAGTCGCAATGTATTTGCGACTCGCTATTTAGGAATTGCGAGTCACTATTAGGAAGGGGCGTTCCCTTCCTCATAGCGACCCCAAAGCCATGTATGAATGTTTTGCGACCGCAATTGTGGTTGCAAAACACTCGCAAATTACCACCCTTTTCCCCTTTGTGACTAGCTCTCAAAATATTTTTTAAGGGCAGGCAGTGGTCCCAGGGACCACTTCCTGCCCATAAAAAATTTAATAAAAACGTTTCTTTTTATTGTTTAATGCATCCCGTTTTCTTTGCTGCATCTAAAGAAAACCTGCTTTATTAATATTCATGAGCCTCGCAATTTGCGACACCATTGGGAATCACAAACAGTGTCTGAGACGCTGTTGTACATTGGATTTAGTGCCTTGCAATTTGCGACTCACAATTTGTCACAAATTGTAAGGTGCTAAATCCAATGGTCGTACATCTGCCTTTTGATGTGCTTATCAAACAATGTGAATTTTGTGAATTTAATGTTGAAGAAGCCACACATCTGAAAGCTGAAAGTGAACCAGTCACACAGCACTTATTACTGTATACAGTTGCTGTATATTGTGTGAACATTTCAGAAGTGGTCGCTTTCGATAAGACATAATTTGTGAAAATTTGTAAATATTGTCACACTCTGTCACTCAACTGTTAGGTTAATATTACACTTGGGACACCTCACACAAAATGTATATATATTTTTTCCTGTATAAATTTTCTATATTGTGTGAGTAATACATACTTATGTGTTGCAAGAAACGATTGGTGTTTTTGGTCCCTCTCTCTTTGATATCAGTATAACCCTCGTATTGCGATTGCGCATTAGTATATTTACATACAGTATTTACTATTTCACAGGAACCATTGTTTTCTTGTTATATTCAGTCACCCTGGTTCTGCAGTGAGTAGGGTTCCCTTATTCTCCCCTTCCGACACTATCGAATACTTCATTATACCCCTAACCTCAGACTTCAAGGACTACATTATCCACTGCGACCTAACTTTCCACATCGGTGACCCCAACAACAACACCACGCCTCTCCTCGACAGTATGATTAGCTTCTGGTTTTCCAGATCATGCACAACCCTACAAGCATTGCAGGACACATGGACTCCAACTTCGACACCAGCAACCGCATTAAAATACAGCCAGCTCACAGAACTCACATGGGAAGATCACTCCATTGTTCACTTCAGCATCTCCAGCCCCTGCACCGCCACCTCCAAGACAACCAGCACCCCAATTAGAGGTGGAACATAATTTCAAACACCAGTTGGATGAATGCCATCAACACCTCCTACCACACTACCATCACCAACCTCAAACAGGGAATTAGGAACTTGAATGCATCTTCCCCATCAAGAGCACTATCCAAAAAAATTCCTTCAAAAATGCCAACTGGTACATCAAAGAACAGCGAAATGAGACATCAAACAGCTGGAGAGGAGATGGCAAATCAGCATGGACACCTCAAACATGGCAGTCTTCAAGCCCTCCCTCAACCTCTACCACCACTGCTTGCTGAGGGTAACAAAGAAGACAGCCCTAGTCACACCCATTGAAATTGGCGCCAACAACACCAAGGAACTTTTCAACCTCTTTAAGCAATGCTGGTACCCAGCTGCCAGCAAAAAGAGCATCACACCCTCACAGGAGCTGTGTGACAACCTCACTGACGTCTTTCACAACCAGATTGCCACCATATACGGAAACTTCAAATGCCAACCCACACCTACGGACTTCCTTGACAGAAGTGAAACCACTGCAACCTACACAAACCACAGACTGACTACCTAGAACCTTCCCTCCACCCAGGACACCACCCTCACCATGAAATCCATCCACTCGGGAACTCCCACAGATCCACGCCTGCACCACATCTTCAATCTTGGAAACCAAAGGATTGGCAAGAAACTCACCACTTTCCTCAACACCACTATCACCACACAACATTTGCCAGCTCCTGGAAACACTGAAGTCAGACCACTACTCCAAAAACCCTCCGCTGACCCCAGCAAACACAAAAACTACTGGCCAGTATACCGGCTCCCATTCTCAATAAAGGTACTGGAAAAGATTATCCACAAGCAACTCATGACACACCTGGAGCAGAGCCACCTACTCGATGACTCTCAATCCGGCTTCCTCAGAAATCAAAGCACCAAACCCACCTTGATTGCAGCCACCAGCGACATCCAAACTATCGTCGGCTGAGGAGAACCAGCAGCTCTGATACGCTTCGAACTCTCAGTAGCCTTTGACACCCCACACTAATCAAAAGACTCCACCAAATCGGCATCCAAGAAGGGATGTGATCAGATAGATCCCCTCCTTCCTCATCATAAGAACCCAGTGGATCCACCTCCCACCTTTCACTTTCAAACGCAAGGAGATCACCTGAGGGGTCCCCAAGGACTCATCCCTCAGTCCCACGCTCTTACAACGCATATATGACCCTGCTTGCTAACATCATCAGATCCCACGGTCTCAACATAATTTCCTACACAGATGACACCCAACTCATCCTATCACTCACTGATGACCCCACCACCACCAGAGCCAACATCCACAGATGCAAGACAAACATCACCAGCTGGATGAAGAACAACTGCCTGCAGCTGAAAACAGACAAGATGGAAGTACTGATTTTTGGCAACAGCAGCAACATATGGAATGACTCCTTGTGGCCATCAGAGCTGGGACCGGCACCCATTCCCTCCAACCACTCCAGAAACCGCAGAATCATCACTGACAACAAGCTCACGATGAAGTCACATATGAACGCCATCTCTTCCACCTGCTTTCTCACTCTGCACTAGCTATGTAAGATCTTCAAGTGGCTACCTATACACACGAAACACCCCGTGACACAGGCCCTCATCACCAGTCACCTGAACTATGGCAATGCTCCCTACGTAGGGATCACCGCACACCTCCTGCAGAGACTTCAGACCACACAGAACACCGCACCCTGACTCATTCTTTACTTTCCCCAAAGAACCAACATCACACCCACCTCAGGCAACTCCATTAGCTCCCACTACAGAAGAGATGGCAATTCAAGCTGCTGACCCACGCAGACAATACTCTACACAACCAAAGACATGCCTATGTTGAGACGGGAAGTCTCCTGCATGTCTCTGGAGAGAGTGCTTTCCCTGCTTATGCTAATCTCCAGGCAAGTCACTCAAAAGCTACTGTATAGTTTCTAGATCCCTACCTCAGTGAGCATGACAATCATACATGTCCACTGAGGGTCTCCCTGGTTACATGGATTAAGACCTTAGAGCTTGGCTCTGATGTCGAGGGGGCATGCCTAATGCACCCCTATTTTTCAGAGAGTGGCTACTGCCCTCTCTATTATGGCTGTGGTAGACTGACAGTGGTGGCAGCAATAAATCTATAGTCAGGAAGGGTGAGTCCCTAGGCACCCTCCCGACCAAGTCTGTGCAGTTTGCCATGCCTGTGGGCCTGTTGCCTTTGTCTGACTGATGTGTGTTTGAGAGACCGTGGGTGTACAGGGGAAGAATGGGGATTTGAGCCAGTGTGAGGAATGCAAGCTGTTCTGCTGGATATCCCAGCTCCACCGTGCCCCTCCCTATTTCCTCGGAAAGGCCTGGTGGGCTGGGGGAGACACTCAGCTCTTATCTGGGTTTAGCTGCACTAACTTTGTGGAGAGGACCCTCCCCCACTGGTCAGGGCCTCCTGGGCTGGAGTTAATTAAAATTCCTCTCTAGGGAGTTGCACAGCCTGATACCAGGAAGGATGTCGGGTCCATCAGTGCTGTGTGTCAGGAAGAACAGCCACAGCCGCAGTCTATGAGTTCTATAGAAGGAGCCAGGGATTCGTCAAGGGTCCTCTGCGACAGCCGAGTTATCAGTGACCCGTCATTCCACTAGTTTGCTGACCTTGATGGCGGTAATCCAAACGAAGCGAATTCAGCGCGTTTTATCATGAATTCCGCCCAGATTTAAGTTAACTTGTGTTCTCCATTCCGCTTTGGAGCTGCTGGCCCTAGTTTTTCATTCGATTTTCCATGAATAACCTGCCCCTCCACATCCCCTACGCCCTGATGAAGAGGTCCCACGTGTACCTAACCCAATGTTTGGTATGGTATGGTAAATGGTATTTGTCAAGCGCACGTTTACCTTTGGTATCTTGGCGCTGGGGAGGAGGAGCTGTCTGAACCTAATCTGAGGAACTCAGTTATATGCAGACGAAAAGAGCCAAGTTTTCAGGGATTTTCTGAAATGAATGTGAGAGGGAAGAAGGCGCAGTGCAAGGGGAAGGGAATTCCAGAACAGGGGGGCTTGTGAAGAAAACCGCAGCCCTCCGTGTTTTTTTCGCCTGAAAGGAGAGGGAGTGAGGAGATTGTGAGTGGATGAGCGCTGGTCGCGCTGAGGGACATGTCGATGTAAGAGCGAAGAAATAAAAGCAGGTCCCTGAGAGGAGAGAGCTTTGTGAATCAGGCAGCCCAGCTTGAAAAGGCTGCGCTGAGCCACCGGGAGCCAGTGGAGGCTCTTTAACAGGGGCTTTGTGTGAGTAGATTTAGGCAGTCCATAGACCAGCCTGGCTGCCTGATTCTGGATAAGTTGGAGATTTTTTACTTGATATGCTGGGATGCCCACAAATAGCGAGTTAGCATAATCAATTCACGAGATAACCAATCCCAGGGTGACCTGAACAAGGGCCTCGTGGGAGAGAAATCTACTGATTTTCCGTATGCGACGCAGATGGTAAAAGCAAGTGGAAACCACAGTCTTAATTTGGGCCCTCATTGAGAGGTCATTGGAGATGGTGATCCCTAAGCTCCTAACAGTGTCAACCGGAGGGGGAGGGGGACCAAGTGAACGAGGCCAGAAAAGTGAACTCCAAGGATGGTCAGGGGGACCAGTAAGAACTAACTCCGTTTTATCAGGGTTAAGTTTGAGTTGATTGTGATTCATGTTTGTGGTCGAAACATTAACAGACACAACCCCGCATCAGCTTGCGCGACCAGTATTCAGGATATTAACACAAGCACTATCAGGATGGTTTCCAAACTAAATGAGGTTTGAGCATTGATTGCTTTATCTCGTAAACTGGCTCTTTATTGAAGCCAGAGTGATTTTTTGTTTATGTACATTCATGTTTAGAACTTACTTCCTGCACTATGTTCAATTTTGCATATCCATTTTGTCTCACTTAACACCTCATCCCACTTTTCCAATTCCTGGCGCCCCAATGTACTTTTATTGTGAAAAAATTATGTATGCAGTCTAAGACACATTGTGATTAAATTACAGTGTGTCAAACATGGTACAATTCATGCATCTGTTTCTATATTTGTGTTAAGCTCTGTTTTAATTAGATGCTACATACTGGGACCACTCTCTTTATGTACCATATAGCATCCAGGTCCCAGTGACTTTAGTGGGTAAACCCCCTTCTCTTGTAACACATGATACCAGGAAGGGACCTGGTGCATGCTTTACCCATGCATTGAACACGCCATTAATAGTTTGTGATTGGAGGTGTATTTTAGGATGAAAAAGTTGCAGACCCTCTGATTTGATCAGCCTATCAATCAGAGGTGATAAAAGCCTGGCCTGAGTGGTCAGCTGTTGATCATAGACTGGTCTATGATGGAAGAGGCAGCCAAATCTGGCCCTCTGAAGATAGCCAGGCGCGGACCCGCAGTGTGAAGGCAGGAGATAAGACTATGTTCACTGCGTCTGGAAGGAAGGCATCAGCAACATTAAGGAACAGCTCTTCTGTGAGGCTTGGGGGAGTCTGCGCTTTGGACCAAGGAAATTACAGACAGCTGCCCAAGGTGTGGAAAGGAAGCTCGCGGCACATCACCCAAGGTGTGGAAAGAAGCTTGCGGCACATCAAGAAAAGCTGGTGGAAAGAAGCTTGCGGCACATGACGAGAGCCAGAGAGGAGGAAGCTTGATTCTAGGCTATGAAGGTGAGATCAAATCCACTCTAGACTCCTCCCTTGCGCTGTGGGAGCCTGTACAAGCAGTAACTGTGAATAGAGGCCAGTGAAGCAGGCCCCCACCTTTCTTTTTGTGATCTCTGAGGGTATCAGGGTGAACCGGCACTCTGTCCAGCCACTACCCTCCTACAGCTAGCCAGTGGCTACTGGACTAGTGGGACTCCGGTAAACTGTGCCAAGACATCAGGCACCTGTGATCAGATCCCTGCCACCACAAGAGCGGTGTCCTCACTCACGACGGGAGGGCACTTCTGTTGCTTTGGGTGGGGGGTTATGGGGCTGATCAAGAACATTTGTCTTCACATCATATGCTGAAACTATATCCTTTCAATACAAAGTTTGGTATCAAGGCTCTAGTGAATGGGAACAGCCCTGTGTAACATGATCTGTCATATGCAACGCTTACTGTGTGTTTTCATGTTAACTGTGTTTTTATAGTGCTTGGCGTCTAGGCGCTATAATACTGTTTGGGGTCAGAACTCTGTCCCAGAGGGTTGTAGAGACTTCTGGTTTCCACTGTTTATCCTAGTTTTATGTGTAGTATAATTATCTAGTGTGTATTAAAGTACTTTTCTTTTATAAAGAGTAAAGCACTGACTGGACATTGAGTTTATCAGCTGGTGGTACGGTTTACACTGTATTTTGAATGTCTAACCCCACCTTACCTCCTTGAGTAAGCCTTGGACTGCTCTGTCTCGCTACCCTGAGAGAGTCAAGTGCTGGAGAGGAGTACTTGGTTATCCAGTTTTGGGTCCACTAGTACTGAGGCCCCAGGACACCAGTGAGGGAACACTCCAGTGGATGCGATTGGAGCGCAGTTACCCCTGAGTGCCCTGGTGCCCAGGAAGCCGGGTCTAACAGCCTATATTAACCCCCACCTGAACTTCCACCAACCATCGAGAAGACTACGTTCCGCTTCCCTTTCACTTGCCCACACTCCCCAAATCTACCGAAGCAGAAGTGGAGGACGTTTATTCTCCCACATCGCAGCAAAGACCTGGAACAGCCGCCCCACGCTCCTCCGGGCCATCACCTCACTGCCGGAATTCAAAGTGGCCCTCAAGACCCGGCTGTTCTAATTAGTCTCCGGGGCCCGCAAGACAATGGATACACCAGCCATTGTTTCGCCACGCTTTATAAATCCTGATTGATTGACTGATGCGTAATTAAATGCTGACCCTTCCCCTCCCCCTGCACTCTCCTCTCACCCCTTTTCACGCCATGGCATTTCCTGTCTGTGCAGCTATAGGAACGTAACTTCCATCCGGGAATGGAGGACGGTGCAATCAGGTCTATCTTGCTGTCGCCCTTTGACAGAAGTCATGCAACACAGAGCACCAATGATTGTCGCACTCTGAAAAAGACGTCACTTGTCACACCAGGGTCCTCCTCTCCTTCAGCGGTGTTTGTATTTTGTCTAGCATCAGTAAAAATCTGTGGAAACAGGAAGCAAAATTTGAATCTGAGGTTTTTTTATTCAACTCATGGCGGCAAATTTCATAAGAGAACCAAAATGTCAACTACAGTTATTGGCTAAGACAATTGCTAGAATGCGGCAGTCACAAGTTCTGAATTTTCTTTTCATAACCAAAGGCATTCTGGTCTTTGTAGTCCTGGTTCACCTCAGCGAGACCTACTGAACTAACACACAACTTCTGTTCATTCAACGTTGCGAAACTAGTTCATGGCTTTAAACTTGTTTCTACTCTGTGGTTCACGGTTCTTCCATTCCTAGGACTCGCCTATTTTTTTCAATCAGATTATTTTTTTCTGTTTCAGCTATGTATCTAAAAGTCACAGGCATTTCCATGTGTCTTGTGCCAATTTTTAGGGACAGTAGGGAGGGAGTTATCCAAAAATAAACCGGGGTGCTTGTAGTTACCCCCTCACCTCTTACTGTAGCGCGGGAAGTGTTGACAGGGGAATCCTCGAGTTATTGTGCCTGGAAGCTGGGAGTACCACGAGAGTGCTGGATGTCACTGCTCCATGTAATTCCAGCATGACCAGTTGATGCGCTTCTGCCCCCACTCCCCTCCCTTCGTCAGATCCCTGCCCCCCACCTCCTTCCACCCCCGCCAGATAACCACCACGAAGTTGGTTTTTAGCTTTGTGCCCGGGCGGTTCCGTAAGCAGCACGCTCATCCTTACACGTAGCACGCTAATATGGCAGGGTGGATGTCATGAAATAATCCAGCGCTTTTGCCAGAAAAATTACCTAATATGGCATTTTCTGTCGTATTATTAGAATTATATACAATGCTCCCCCTGCACCTCAGAGCCTCACTGTCGCTCCAGCAGTTCAGGAAGGACCTCAAGATCTGGATGTTCAACCAATAGGAAAACCAGCAGCATCATTCCATAGCGCTTCGAACCCTTCACAGGTGAAGCAGCCGCGCTTTACAAATCCCGATTGATTGAAGGGTGTGATATTCAAACACGTCTAAAAGTCACATAAACTACATGCTCGATTTAGGTATTTTCAGATCTAATTTAAAATGTTTACCATTAGAATTTTTTTTACTACTGAAGCACTCCCTGCTGCCCCCGAACCCCAACCCATACATGGAAAGTAAAATAGCCGGTGAAAGTGTCCCACTCGTCAGTCGATGAGCATTTATTCACACGTGCCTTGTTATCAGGCCCGGCTCCAGGAATTTTTATTTGGGTGGGCCAAGGGTGCATTCAGGTGGGCCAATGCAAGCCTGATATGTCTAGCCAGGCCTGCTTCAGGGCCCTCTTTTATCTCTCCTTAGTCTTACAAAGCCCAGTAAAATGCACTGTTATCCAAATCTCTTTCTACATATTATCACTCTCAAAAATGTTTTTTCCCTGTAATGACCCTTTGATGGGAAGAGGAGATTTCTGAGGAGGGAGTATCAGGCAAGTGACACTTCTCGGGCTCCCTCTGTGAGAGCCTTCAGGGAGAATCCCTCTTCATTACTACCTCCACCTGACCCCAGACTCTGCACCGCACTCCCTTCCAGACCTGATTATCCACTTTTCTACCACCCCCTGCTGTGCACCTTCTGTCACTACTGACTTTGGGCCCCAGTTGCATACCAGCTACCATCCAGCTCAACTTTCATTGTTCCCGTAAAAAAACATTAGCAAAATAACCTTGAAACTTGAAACATTGAATATAGCAATAAATGTAATTAGTAGGTACTTTAACCCCATTGATGCTGCCGTCGGCCGCTGAACGTTGGGCGCACTACATGGCTGGTGCTGCGAATGTTCAACTGCCGACGTGGCCCCGCCCACTCTTTAGAACGCCTGCACTGCGCCAAAATAACGGCCGCAGTAAACGGGTTAAAGTATGTTCCACAGTTGCTGTACGGCCAGCTTTCGTTCTGGTGCAAAAGTATTTTTTAGCACCCCACCAAATACCTCTTTCTCCGCAGATACCTTTACTACCACCCTCCACAGGTGCCCCTCATCGCTCCGTAGCCCCCCACCATGCCATGACCTCCTCCTCGAATTCCCTCACTGCCATGCTGCACCAGTGCCTCTCATCTCTCTGCAGCCCCCCCACAATGACCTCCTCCTCAGACTCCCTCTACCACCCTCCACCAGTGCCCCTCATCTTTCCGAAGCCACTCTTGCATATGCATTTTATTTGTTGTATAGCGCTACTCATATCATGGTAGGGTGTCACAGTACTTTACATCATGCACAGAGTGTACAGAGACAATCAATCATGCAAGTATGTAAATCAGTCTGTAGGGAATGTCACATAAACCATTGAGCATTACAAGGTGTAGGAATCACACGTCATCCATACTGGTGGCCAGTGTATTTTAAGAGGGTTTGGTCTGGAAAAGCACAAACGCAGGATTTAAAGAGTAATCCAGTGGTTAGGGGTTGGCTTTACTGATAAAAATGTATATCTGCCAAAAACAAACTCCCTTTAGCAACATTAGAATAATGAAAGACCAGGGAATTTCTAACTCTATCACAACACAAAAAAACTACGTTTGAATGCAGCTCTGTGATGAGAGTTCAGAGGTCACTGTCCTATTTTAGGATTGTAACTTCTGAACTGCACATAACACAAGGCTCTGTGACAAAGGCAGGAACCCACTGAGCTATCCACATACAATACGGTTTATGTGCACGTAAAAGCTACCAACAGATAAATGACTGCTCTCCAGCAGGATCATAAATCTCCAGTGATCTGAACATTTTTTATTGTTGTACCCCGGTGGCAGATTCATTGCGAGTGCCAGGGCTCATCTTTGGGTGGGCCCGTCCCACCCCCTAGAACCAGGACTGCTCGTCATCGAAGGCGAGACGCTTTGTTCGGCTCACGCGCCGTGTTTGAAGGCTGTCCCCTCCACGGTCCTCTCTGTTACATTGTGTTCTTTGTCCACAACTTTTGTGCCAGGATTGGGCCCTCGAGAGCAGAGCCGCACGTGCCGGGATTGTACTATTCAAGGCCTTGTACGCTCTAAAGGCACCCAGTTGAGGGGGCAGGCAACCCTCTTGAAATATGAACTGCTTTCTGAGCTATTTGATGTAGATTAAAGTCTGTATATTTCAACAGTTAAAGGGGAAAAAAGCATTGGCAAAGCCAAATGTCTCGCCTAATCAAGAGCCCTTGATTTTGACAAGTCTTTTAGCCATGCTGTGTGCAGCTTGGCTACAAATAGCTCCTTTTACTAACTTTACCCATGATGCACACAGCAGGACTGACATGGCTAAAAGATGTTGTCAAAGCCCATAGCTCTCACATAGACAAGACCTATTGGCTCTGCCAAGGCTTGTTTATTAATGCACACAGCGCCACAAAGAGAGGCAGAGCAGAGGTTCCTTGACGCCCCCCTCAGTGTCAGCAGCATACGTTTGACTCTGTCACACCTGTCTCCCCACCTGTCAAGAGCTGTCAGTGAACGTGTCTCAGCTGTCTCTGGGAAGAGTGGGGGGGTCAAGGGGGGTGGGGCGCTCAGTCTGTGTTCTGCCTTCAGTCCATTTCTCTGAAAGGATGGCTAGGATTCCAAGGGTTGTTGTGACCAGTGTGACTTTCACAGATCCTTTCCTGTTCCACTATAAATATGGCCCTTGAGGTTCCGTGAATTCTGAACCCGTGTTTTAAATGTCCTGGTTCCGTTACGATTTTGGTAGCGATGAACCGTAACTAATGGGTTCGGCAAGTACGAGTGTTTCCGCCATGTTAGACACAAGGATTCACAGTGTATTTGAAGATTCCGTTCTGAACCTTGGTTTCCATTTTGTGCAAGACAGCCATTTTGTGGTTGCCCTCACATAGGCCGATGACTACGGCTGAATGAGTCTTTAAGACCCGTGTCCTTTAGCTGAGGTTCGTGCTGACTTTTACATGACCCGAAGTGAATTGACCTCGTTGCCTGAAGCCAACCTTGCTGAGCCAGTTCCTCGCCCGGTAGCTGATCAAGATTAAGGATCAGAGCACAGGACATTGTAAAGTTTTACTACACACAAATATGCCTTATCCTACTCTCACCTGTTTCTGTTTCTTCTTTTATGGTCTGTTTATGATATGGGTTGCGACTTCTTTTATTATGGGTTTGTTCGACTTGTCTAAAGAAGAATGTTGGGTTTGACCGATGATTGATCATGGGCTGGACAATTGAAAAGTGGGTTTTACCGTCATGCGATACCTGTGGTGTGGATACATGTGATTGGACAGTTTGTAAATGTTAGGTATTTGTCTGGAATGTGATTTTTAGCATAAAAAGGGATGACTTGCTTTGTAAATTTGAGCAGTCTCCTGAGAACTCATACTGTGAGGATTTCTAGGACTTCTGTTACTGGCTGCAGTCAATAAATTCGATCTTTGACGTCACCTTGAAGAATCCCGTGTCTCTGTATTCTAAGACAGGTGAACCCGAAGACTTTGGGCGTACCTCTGGCGCCGCCTGGTCCTAAATAACCCGGTTCTTCACCCTAAGGGGGCCCCCAGTGTGAATGAGGCTGTAGACTGGGGCCACTATCTCGGACTCGTTTTAGGTCGGGGTGAGTGTGTTGAGATTCCACCATTAACAGTTTGGGGACATGATCTGGTTACTTGTGTGTCCTTCGCTGCTCCCCAGTGCGTCCCCGCCCATAGCCAGAGCGTAACCCACGGTGTGTTTGGCACGGCCTTGGCACAGAGGTTTGAACCCAGGTGATCTGAGCCAGAGACAGAGAACCAGAGATGGAGGGTGCCCGCGGCATTTAGAACCAGAAGCAGGTGACAAAAGGTGAGAAGCATAAACAGAGAGCACCAGGGGAGCGAGCGTGGCAAAATAACCCCGGGCATTGTGGGTGTAGCGGGGCTACCCGGAGGGCCACAGAGTTAAAGACCAAACTCCGTGGAACTCCGCTACGCCACCCGCCTCCCACCCCCCACTATTAACAATTGCTTTAAACTGAAATAAAACTAGTTTAAAACTAAGTAAAAAACACTTACCTTGGCTGCGGCGTCCCCGGACTGCTCTCCTCTTCATCACCGTCTCTGGGGAAACTGGGCATCCAGTGGAGCCGACTTGGCTTGCAGTTCCCAAGAGAGAAAAAGTGCAGTCTAGACAAGACTAGAGAAGAACAGACAAGACCAGACAAGACCAGACAAGACTAGACAAGACCAGATAAGACTAGACAAGACCAGATAAGACTAGACAAGACTAGACAAGAACAGACTAGACAAGAACAGACCAGACTAGACAAGACCAGATAAGACTAGACAAGACTAGACAAGAACAGACAAGACCAGACAAGACCAGATAAGACTAGACAACACCAGATAAGACTAGACAAGACTAGACAAGAACAGACAAGACCAGACAAGCCCAGATAAGACTAAACAAGACCAGACAAGACTAGACAAGAACAGACAAGAACAGACAAGTCCAGACAAGACTGGACTAGACTAGACAAGACTAGACAAGAACAGACAAGACCAGACAAGACCAGACAAGACTGGACAAGACTAGACAAGACTAGACAAGAACAGACAAGACTAGACAAGACAAGATAAGACCAGACAAGACCAGATAAGACTGGACAAGACTAGACAAGAACAGACAATACCAGACAAGACCATACAAGACTAGACAAAGACAATACTAGAGAAGAACAGACAAGACTAGACAAGAACAGACACGACTAGACAAGCCCACACAAGACTAGACAAGACCAGACAAGACCAGATAAGACTAGACAAGACCAGACAAGACCAGACAAGACTAGACAATACTAGACAAGAACAGACAAGACTAGACAAGAACGGACAAGACTAGACAAGACCAGATAAGACTACACAAGACCAGACAATACCAGATAAGACTAGACAAGACTAGACAAGACCAGACAAGACCAGATACGACTAGACAAGACTAGACAAGAGCAGACAAGTCTAGACAAGACCAGACATGACCAGACAAGACCAGACACGACTAGACAAGACCAGACAAGACCAGATAAGCCTCGACAAGAGGAGACAAGAACAGACAAGACTAGACAAGTCCAGACAAGACCAGACAAGACCAGATAAGACTAGACAAGACTAGACAAGACCAGACAAGACCAGATAAGACCAGACAAGACTAGACAAGACCAGACAAGCCCAAATAAGACTAGACAAGACCAGACAAGACCAGATAAGACAAGACTAGACAAGAACAGGCAAGACTAGACAAGACCAGACAATACCAAATAAGACTAGACAAGACTAGACAACACCAGACAAGACCAGATAAGACTAGACAAGACTAGACAAGAACAGACAAGATTAGACAAGACCAGACAAGACCAGACAATACCAGATAAGACTAGACAAGACTAGGCAAGAACAGACAAGACTAGACAAGACCAGAGAAGACCAGACAATACCAGATAAGACTAGACAAGATTAGACAAGACTAGACAAGACCAGACAAGACTAGAGTAGACTAGACAAGACCAGACAATATCAGACAAGACCAGACAAGAATAGACAAGACTTGACCAGACCAGACAAGACTAGACAAGAACAGACAAGACTAGACAAGACCAGACAAGACTAGACAAGACTAGACAAGCTTGAGAAGACTAGGCAAGACCAGACAAGACCAGACAAGACCATACAAGACTAGACAAAGACAATACTAGAGAAGAACAGACAAGACTAGACAAGAACAGACACGACTAGACAAGCCCACACAAGACTAGACAAGACCAGACAAGACCAGATAAGACTAGACAAGACCAGACAAGACCAGACAAGACCAGACAAGACTAGACAATACTAGACAAGAACAGACAAGACTAGACAAGAACGGACAAGACTAGACAAGACCAGATAAGACTAGACAAGTGATCTAGCAGCAGGGACAGAACACTTTTGAGTCAACACTAGGGACAGAGCAGCTGTGATTTAGCACCACAGACAGAGCTCTTGTGATTCAGCAACAAAGACCCAAGCACATGTGATTTAATGCTAGGTTCAGAGCACTTGTGATTCAGCACTATAGACAGAACACTTGTGATTCAGCAGCAAAGAATATGTGGCGTTCAGCATCAGGGACTGACAAAAAGGGATCTACCAGCAGGGACAGAACACACGTGAGTCAGAGTTAAGGACAGAGCACTTGTGAATCAATATTGGGGACAGGACACTTGTGAATAAGCAGAGCACGTGTGGATCAGCATTAGGGGCAGAGCACTTGTGATTCGACACCATAGAGAGAGCCCCTGTGATTCAGCAACAGAAACGGGACACGTGTCGTTGTGCATCAGTGACTGAACACAACTGATCTAGGAGCAGGGACAGAGCACATGTCATTCAGCACTAGGAAGAGCGCACTTTTGATTCAGCACCATGAAGGGAGTCAATTGATTCAGCAACAAAGAATAAGTTTTGATCAGCATCATGGACTGATTACAAGTGATTCAATACAAATGGCAGAGCCCATGCGATTCAACACTAATGGCAGAGCACATGTGATTCAACTCTAGGGATAGAAGACTTGTGATTCAATGCTAGGATCAGAGCTGTTGTTTTTCAGCCAGATAGACAGAACACTTGTTTTTCAGCAACAGAGAAAAAATGTCGTTCAGGAGCAGGGACTGAACATAAGTGATCTAGCAGCAGGAGCAGAGCGCATGCGATTCAACACTTTTGGCAGATCACTGGTGATTCAGCACCATAGACAGAGCCCAACAAGCGATTCAGCACGATAGACAGAGCCCTTGTGATTCAATGCTAGGATCCGAGCCCTTGCGATTTAGCACCACAGACAGAGCCCTTGTGATTCAGCACCATGGACAGAGCCCTTATAATTCAATGCTAGGATCGGAGCCCTTGTGGTCCTACACCAAAGACAGAGCCCTTGCGGTTCAGCACCATAGACAGAGCCCTTTTGATTCAGCACCATAGACAGAGTCCTTATGATTCAATGCTAGGATCGGAGCCCTTGTGACTCAGCACCATAGACAGAGCCATTGTGGTTCAGCACCATAGACAGAGCCCTTGTTATTCAGCACCATAGACAGAGCCCTTGAGATTCAATGCTAGGATCAGAGCCCTTATGATTCAGCACCATAGACAGAGCCCTTGTGATTCAGCACCATAGACAGAGCCCTCATGATTCAATGCTAGGATCGGAGCCCTTGTGGTTCAGCACCATAGACAGAGCCCTTGTGATTCAATGCTAGGATCGGAGCCCTTGTGGTTCAGCATCATAGACAGAGCCTTTGTGATTCAATGCTAGGATCGGAGTCCTTGTGATTCAGCACCACAGACAGAGCCCTTGCGGTTCAGCACCATAGACAGAGCCCTTGTGGTTCAGCACCATAGACAGAGCCCTTGTGATTCAATGCTAGGATCGGAGCCCTTGTGGTTCAGCACCATAGACAGAGCCTTTGTGATTCAATGCTAGGATTGGAGTCCTTGTGATTCAGCACCACAGACAGAGCCCTTGCGGTTCAGCACCATAGACAGAGCCCTTGTGGTTCAGCACCATAGACAGAGCCCTTGTGATTCAGCACCATAGACAGAGCCCTTGTGATTCAATGCTAGGATAAGAGCCCTTGTGATTCAGCACCATAGACAGAGCCTTTGTGATTCAATGCTAGGATCGGAGTCCTTGTGATTCAGCACCAAAGACAGAGCCCTTGCGGTTCAGCACCATAGACAGAGCCCTTGTGGTTCAGCACCATAGACAGAGCCCTTGTGATTCAGCACCATAGACAGAGCCCTTGTGATTCAATGCTAGGATAAGAGCCCTTGTGATTCAGCACCATAGACAGAGCCTTTGTGATTCAATGCTAGGATCGGAGTCCTTGTGATTCAGCACCAAAGACAGAGCCCTTGCGGTTCAGCACCATAGACAGAGCCCTTGTGGTTCAGCACCATAGACAGAGCCCTTGTGTCAGCACCATAGACAGAGCCCTTGTGATTCAATGCTAGGATAAGAGCCCTTGTGGTTTAGCACCATAGACAGAGCCCTTGTGATTCAATGCTAGGATCGGAGCCCTTGTGGTTCAGCACCATAGACAGAGCCTGTGTGATTCAATGCTAGGATCGGAGTCCTTGTGATTCAGCACCACAGACAGAGCCCTTGCGGTTCAGCACCATAGACAGAGCCCTTGTGGTTCAGCACCATAGACAGAGCCCTTGTGATTCAGCACCATAGACAGAGCCCTTGTGATTCAATGCTAGGATAAGAGCCCTTGTGATTCAGCACCATAGACAGAGCCCTTATGATTCAATGCTAGGAACGGAGACCTTGTGGTTCAGCACCATAGACAGAGCCCTTGTGATTCAATGCTAGGATACGCGCCCTTGCGACTCAGCACCATAGACAGAGCCCTTGTGGTTCAGCACCATAGACAGAGCCCTTGTGATTCAGCGCCATAGACAGAGCCCTTGTGATTCAATGCTAGGATCGGAGCCCTTGCGACTCAGCACCATAGACAGAGCCCTCGTGATTCAGCACCATAGACAGAGCCCTTGTGATTCAATGCTAGGATCTGAGCCCTTGCAATTCAGCACCATATGTTAAAACTAAGGTCAATGGACAATCGATATTTGCCCGGCGGTATCGCCTCTTTAACCCACGAAATATTAATCAATGAAGAGGCAGGCGCTGGGGACGGGAAGGCAGGAAACAAGGTTTATTCTCTCCGGAGGAGAACACATCAGTTCAGACAGCAGGTATCGTCATGAGGTGCTCTAACCGCATCTCTGAGGCCTGGCCTTTTATACACAGGTTTATTACTTTATTACATACAACACATTCTTGGCAATGCTTTGATGTACGGAGGGATATCCTCCGAATCTCCCCTTCAGGCCCGTTCCCACACACATTTACAGTTGAAGTCCTCACCCCGGTCACAACAGGTGATGACTACCGCGCAGCTGGACATTCCGCCGATTCATGGAATGTGAGGGTTTGGTCGGATCTCATAGGGTGAGGGCTTTGATCAACTCGGGGGTCCTTTGATGAAGGAAGCTTTCTACTGTACGGGGAGGGGCAAGGAACAGTATCGGCAGAGCTAGGTGTCGGCCTGGGAACGAGGAAGACAAACGGGCACACAGGAAAAAGGGGATTTGTATCAAAAAGGGCCTGGGACCATGAAAGGAAGGAAGGGAGGTGTCGCGCTGGGGACAGGATGGGGTTCTGAGGCAGAGCTGCGCTGAAGAGGGGTTTATGACCCAAGGCATGTGCGAGCGGGGGTTGTCAGAGTGCGGGCTTTGTGAGGGAGGAGGGCTATGCTGGGGTTTAGTGGCATGCAAAAAGGGTTGTTCTGATCGAGGCACCTAAAATGGCGGGTGCGCACGACAAAAAGTGTGGCATCGGGGAAAAAGGCAAGATGGCGCAGATAATGTTTACCAAACCGTACTAATTTTCCACAGTCCTCCCTTTAACATATCCAAGACATCTTGCTGGCCTATTTCCAATTCATGTCGACTGTGGTGGTCATAGGAAAAGAAGTAGGTACTAACCCTGGGCGAAGCACTACGCTACGCTCACGGAGTTTGCGAAGTTTTCGCAACTTCGCACTATGCGAGCTGCACGTAGCACAGTGCGAACATGCGTAGTGCAGCGTAGCGTAGTGCAGCGGTCATTTTTTTGCTTGTTCGCGGTCCTGAACGTCATGTTTGCGACCGCGAGCAAGCAAAATGACATCCCGGCGAGATTCTCAACGCGAGGAGGTCAGGTTTCTCATTTTTGAGTGGTTGCGCATGCTCGCGACCGCTCTCAATGAGAAACTACCTGTTCGCGTTGAGAAAGCTGCCGCTCGAGTAATAATCTACTCGAGGAGCAGAAAACTACAGCTCGCACTGTGCAAGATGCCGTTTTCAATGCTTGCACAGTGCCGGATGCTTGTCCGCACTGTGCAATCATTGAAAACGCATCTTGCACAGTGCGAACATGCTACTACGCAGCTCGCGTAGTGCTACGTGAAGTTCGAGTAGTGCGAAGTGCACTTTGCGTAGCTTCGCGTAGCGCTACTTCGCGAACTACGCCCACCCTTAGTAGGTACCCAGGTGAAGGAGTTATAAACATTACATTTTAAAATCTTTCATCTTAGGAGGCGGGTCTATCGATAAAAAACTCGTTTGCAGGAAAGTCATAGTAATGCAATAACAGACAAAAATGATTCTGTAGTGAGAGCATTGAGTACATTTCATAGCTACTTATAGTCGTTCGGAATGTAAATTGATAGGTCATTACATATGCAAGTTCTGTTCATATTTGGTTGGAGCATAATCAATACAATGGCGGCTGGGAGAGAAATGAGACATAGTAAAAACAATAATCGTTGTTCGAAGTTAGTGAGTTCTCAGCATTCGTTGTCGTCGTTTGTTGGCACTGTGGAGCACCGGCGGTGGAGCTATGGGTCCAGCTCTATTCTAGATTCCGCGTTGCAGGGCATGACCTTTTCCTCGCTTTCCCGGTCAAAAAAAGGTCCTTTTCGCCCTGTGTCCTTTTGAGTCGATTGTCAAAAAGTTCGGGTGGAAGAAGTGCGTGAGTAGTCTTTAGGGTAGGTCGGAGAAAAAGGGGGATGGAGCAGGGCCAGATCGGAAACAGACCAGGGGGACGGAAAATTCCAGGTAGGCGGGCTCATGACCGAGTTTAGAGAGCGGGGACTTTTCGGCATACGTTGAACATCGAGCAGGGGCATCAGGTCAGCCCTTTCCTCTCATTTTGTCAAAAACAGTGCCTCGTCCTGCAGCTCCTTACTGTCGCGGTCTCGCCTTGGCCAATGTCGCAGATGTTCCATAGTCTGTAGTCAGGCCACGTGCTCCCACATCCGGTCCTTCTTTCCTCCGACAGTCGTACCCTTAAATGAGTTTGAAAAGACAGTCTTTAGAGAATTGGCAGAGGAAGGTAATCACATAAGTCTATTTCTCTCCCAGCTCCAGGCAAAAAAATGGAAACGTCCGTTATATTAGGGTTCACAACTAACATATAAATGATTGATGATGGGCCTGCTGGATTTACTATAACTTTCCTTCACAACTATTTCTTTGGTGTTTGTTGGTCGTGGGACGAGATCTGGTACCTTTTATTGCATTACAGTTACGTCAGTTCTTCTGACGGAGACCCACCTTCTTAATACGAGCCTTACAAAGCTATACCGTTCTCCAGGGCTTTATATTTAAAAAGGGTGCTGGGTGCTATCACCATGGTCTGATAGGTATCTTGCTGAGGGACGAACATAGGCTAAACATTTTTCATTCTATCAATGCATCCTGCCTTCCAACTAAACATTTTCGCTTTCAACAGGGTTCATTGCAATGATTTCTTCACTTCGGTCTAATCTTTAACTTTGTAAACATCATTCTGGTTCCTACATAGCCTCTTACGGCCTGACTACTTAATTAAAAAAGGGGGGTCTTATGGAAAACAACTAGGGACATAGAAAACTGTGGTAAGGGCGTAAATCGACACATCTCTTACAACCGGGGGTGAGGGACAGTTTTAAAACTCTCGCCTGGGGCAGCTGATACGAAACTGGGGGCGTTCTGGGAACATGAGGATGTTTCGATCACCTTTACTGTTTGGGTATTGCGACAATTCGGGACGGGGAAGGTCGCGTTATCTGAGGCATCTTTTTATAACACAGGAGCCGCTGACATGTAGTTCCCTTATTTCGGGTCAGATTAGGGAACCTCAGTCGTCTTACCTGTCCTTTCCCTTATGGCCAAATCTCGGTTTCATCAATTTTTAGCAGAAAGGAGAGGTAGTGACACGGCGTCAGGGTGATTTTTATTTAGGATAAATTTTGAGCAAATACTTGTGGTATTTGGAGCCAATTGGGTGGTGCACTAGGGGTGGCGGTTTTGCCAATTTAGGTGCTAGTCGTTCGGAAGAGCGAGAGAGAGAGAGAGAGAGAGAGAGAGAGAGATGTGCAACAACAGGCTAAATAGTACACGTGCGACATGGGGAGTGGCCGTGCATTAAGATAGGCTATTCAGCGCATTACACAACATAAGACATTACGGGTCTGTGTTAGAATTTTGAAAGCATGCAGTTTGGGATGGACGAGCATTAGGCCGGGTACAGGGGACATACATCGAGTAAAAAAAAAGGGCACCATTG
Organism: Lissotriton helveticus; assembly: GCF_964261635.1. Lineage (NCBI taxonomy): Eukaryota > Metazoa > Chordata > Amphibia > Caudata > Salamandridae > Lissotriton > Lissotriton helveticus. The sequence goes on along the minus strand of NC_136061.1, from coordinate 39,822,004 downwards.
TGTCGCATTTCTTGCATTCTCGGTCCTTTAACCAGTTAAGTCAACGCGTCAGTCATACACAAACATCATCTCATAGTTTCGGACATACGTGACAGGCGTCCATTCACGCAACACGGATTAAGGGTGATCGCTTTCATCATGTCATACAATTTATTGGCTCTTTTGGTACAAGAGCAGTTTGTGGGTGTGTTTAGGTGCCACCAGGCAGTGTTAGTCCGCTTCGTGTATCAGACATGGCGAGGCTTCAGATCTTCACCATACCTCGGTCGTGATTCCGATGTGGCCTGCAGGGGGGGAAAAAGGAGAGGAGGGGAGGGGGACAACATTCGAGCATATCAAAAGCACGGGTACGAAAGTCTTTTACTTACCTCATACTCGTCTTATCTCTTCGGGATAGAATCCCTGGGGTTGTGGTTTCTGGAGCCAAGGGGGGGGGGGGGCAGTGTGTCCTTATAGGCTGTGAGTAGGAAAACGTTAGAGAATCAGAAACACTTAGCGCGAGGTTTCTAGTTGGTAGGTGTATTTAGCTATCGGGGTCCTTAAATCTCGTTCAACGCTGTGATGTTTTAAGGTTTATCAGCTCTTCGGTCAACTCTGTTCCCTAGTACCTTTGAGTGTCGTATCTTTATAATATTCTATCATTTACATCGTTTCACTTTACCCATCCTTTATATTCCATCTTTTACACCGTTTCGCTTTTACCCATCCCCGGAAGTCGAGGTCTTTCTCCATGCGCGAGTCCCTGAGTCAGTCGCATATTTGACGGCAGAGTGTCGTGTCTTAGATTCGATCCTCCATCCGGGGCTGGGCAACCATCTTCTATTAACCTTAAAGAGAGAGCAGAGTAGGGTGCACAGAAAAAAAACTCTCCCGCCGATCCCACATTTTAAATAAAGCATGCAATACCCGTTCATAGTTTCGAAAACCTTTATTTGCACAATCGTTCAGCATGTTGATAGGACAGTGTGATCGGGGTTGGCCGGATACGGCAATGGCTAAAGTGCGTACAGTAGAGGGGGGGGGGCTATCTTGTAGGATTAAAAAACATGTTTAAAAAGGTTCATTCATTTATTTGCAGGGAACTAAAAACGTCTATCGAATAGTTGAGGGACCAAGGGGCATTCATTTCATATTTGGAAACACAGTTGGACTAGTTGTAATCAAATTCCTATAGGTATACCATGGGAGTGTGTCATAAGCGAGGTTACATGTCGGACATGATAATATCATAATGAATCGTACATTGAAAAACATTTTTCACGGGGTCCTTTTACATGTTCGTCGAGTGAATCCTCCCTCTTTTCCGTCAAGTGTACAAAGGATCATAACATATCTCGGAACATCGAGTCTTTTTAGCAAAAGGAAACACCACGAGGCGTTCGTAAGTTCCTATTGTTACCGGCGCCATTTTGGGCGGGGCCGGGTTAGTCCGGAAGTAGTATCAAGGAAAAAATGTTTCCTACAACCGGCAGTTGGACCAGAGTCCTTTTCGGCAGTTCGAGAATTCATGCTAACAGAAGGAGTGGCTATGTCATGCTTATTTCGTTAGCGATCAAGGCAGTTGTCCCTCACCGGAAACCTGCAGGGGCCGAGGGCTCCTGGGACTTTTGTAGAATCTTCAAGGCTGTGGGGGTGCTGTCGGAGGTGGGGGCTCGTGCCCCGGTGGGCAAGCGCCCGAGTTACATTGCTGTTCAAAGTTACTCTAGCGGCCGAGACCCGCCTTCCAGCGGACCCAGACGCCATTTTGAGGCCCTGCAGCAGCCCCCCTCGTCGAGTCTGCAAGAGTGGAAGAGACCTTTCTGGGGACAAATAGGGAATGGAACTCCGTGTTGTGGAAGCAGGACGTTCGGCTAGGGTGCAGCTGTGGTGCCCCCACCTGGGGGGGGGCGAGGGAGACTCGTTCGCGCCGTCTCCCTCTCCCGGTGCACTCCATGCCGCTCTCTTTCATGGGCATGCACGATGGTCTCTCCACACCCTGTGCTCCACAAGTCCCATGCCCAGTGCTGCGGAAGTAGGGCCACCTGCGGCGCATGTTCGGTGCTGCGCAAGTACTGGGGCGCCACCATGGTATGTTCGGTGCTACGCAGGTATTGGCACCACCGCCTGGCTGGAGGAGTTCGGCGCTGGGCCGGGGGCTGGGAAACCTCCTATCCGTGGAGGTGGGAGAGGCTCGTCCGCGTCGCCTCTCCCTCCCAGCCCGACCTGGACTAATTTTCGTGGAGGTATGTACAAGACATCCCTCCCCCCAGAGTTGTCGCAGCCATTATTCAAGTGGCGCCGGGCGTGCTGCTGCGGCCATTACGGAGGGGAAAAGAAAGAAGTGTCCCGTCCTTCTCTGGGCCGGGCTTCTGGTGGATGTCGGCCGGACGCCCCTTGCTCTGGCCCCATGAACGGGTTCCTTGGTTTATCGGCTGCAGCCGGATCCAGTTGGCCCCAGTCCCTGGCCATTGGTGGCCGGACCGGGAAGACATGTGGCGGGACTACCTGAAACTCCCACGCGCCACCGCGGCCGGACTGGGGGAGAGAGAGAGGGGGGTCGAGGACATAGACATTCCCCCCCCTACAACTCTCCGGTGTGGTCAAGGTGATCCCCTGGCTGGGTCCCGCTGGCCCTTGTCTCTCCTCCGGCTCCACCCTATGTTACGATTTCCTGGCCGACTGTTGGCAGCAGGACCCGCCTTATATGGGTTGCTGCCAGCTGGGCGTAGCCGTAACCCTGCCCTACCTTGGAAGGTTCCAGAGTGGGGGGGGATGTTCTGCTGACTTTCATTTTCTACAGTTTACCGTTCTTGTTTCTAACGTTTTCTGTTGTTAGGGCATTAATAGGTGTTATTATTACGTACTGTTATTTGTTTCTTGTTCGTTATGTTAAATAAAAGTTCAAGTTCATCAGTGGCCTACGGATTTCGTTTTCCCATTCCTTTCTTTCCAGGTTGTTCCATGCTAAAGCTTCTGTTAACAGAAGTTTAAGTAACACGGAAACACAGGCAGAGGGATGACGCAGATTCATGCATCACATACGCACAAACTCAGACGGGGAGACAGTACAAGTATTATATACAAAAGACCCAAGACAAACATAAAACAGTTATTATTTTTTTTTTTGTTTTGGCCATAATTATCTTTTTCTGTATGCTGCGCATACTTATCGTTAGAGCAATGGGGCAGGCTTTAGTTATATGCCTATAAGGATGCGGAAGAAAGGAGGTAGTAGGTTTTCAGACATTGGCAATATCCCTAGTCCTCTCGGCGAAGGATACTTGTGTAACCCTTACCTCGAAATACCCTAAACTTTTCCCTACTTGGCTAAACGTAAGGATGCTTGATCATGTGTGTACATTATTCTTTCTGCTTTATTCGGGGTTTGTCGTCTGTTAATTTAGAGCTAGACTGGGTTTCCCGTCTTAGCGTTGTTTGATCTATGAGGACTCGAACATGTCGCTGAAATCGGCCTGGCGAAATCTGTGCCATCGGGCATAATCGAACGTGGTGGTTCTATCTGGCCTGTCCATGTCAGTCTGATTCATCTTTGTCTCGCGCCTTTTCCCTTTCTGCCGGCCTGTTATTCCTGTCGGTCCTCTGCTCCTACTCACGTTCAGTAGAGTCGGGCATTGGGCTTTCCAGTGCCCGGCATATCTACAAAAAGCACATTGGTTTTGCCCTAAGTCTGGCCGTCCTGTGCGCGGTGTCGGGGGATTTCTTTCGGGACGTTGTGTCCTGGGGTCGTCCTGTCGATATATTCCTTTACCTGCTCTGTCCTCGTCTCTTTTATTTCGTTGCATTGCTTCTTTGCGCCACATACCGAGGCAGTCGAGCATAATAGGCGTTGTCTTATTATCACGAAGGGCTATTTCTAACGTTTCTATTTTATCAAGATCGAAGGATCCTATCAGTGGCCACTGTTTCTCTTGACTTTCTTTGGTATACCTGTGCCACAGTTTACTATAGGCTATGGTAACTAATCCATAGTTTATGAACATGTCTTTATTAGGGGTGCCTTCCAGCGGAGCTAGATGGTCCACCTCTAATAAACGGTCCGGGCTGAACCAGCTATCGACCAGTGGGGAGAAGACAGACATGACAGCTCACAACGAGGGACAAAAAGTCAGCACTGCCTATCTTATCACTGTGTGCAAAGACTAGACAGAATATTTCTATTCTACGTTATTTGCAGGCAGTGAGTACCTCATGAACCAATATCAAATGAACAAAAAGAGGACCAGTGGGAAGAATAAGTAGATTCGCAAAAGATCTGCGTCCTCTACCCTTTCACTATCTGCAAAGGGGAACCTGTTCTTTCCTGTTTGTAGACAGAGAATCTCCAGAAAACAATCCGCGAACAGTAGCTCGGGGTCAAAAACAGTTAATCAGTGTCCGTTAATAAATAATTAATCAGTGGGGGAGAAAGATAGGCACGACGGCTGCGTTACCTATCCTTCACTGTTTGCAAAGAGAAAGAGCCTACTGTTTCTTCGTGTGCAGACAGTGAATCTCCAAATAGGTCAACAAAGAGTAATACTAGTATTTTCTGAACAATTAAACAATTATTTCGTGATTCGTCGTGTCTACACGACCTTACCCGGACCGTATGGACAGTTTCTTGTCTTCCGAATCCAGCGCCCGATCGTCCTCTTTTCTTTGTATTCCTCGCAGCACTCCTGATGGTTCCCAGTCAGGACCGTAGATCACTCGGGAGAGGTCTGTTCGGAACCAGTGAAGTTTGGATGATCGGCTGCCAGACGAGGGTCTATTGGGCAAGAGCTCTCCCGATCGTTGCAGTCGTTCACTCTGTCGTCAGGACCTCTCCCACTGGATCCACGAGTCGCTGATGGGCCCCACGCTTGGGACGCCAATTGTTAAAACTAAGGTCAATGGACAATCGATATTTGCCCGGCGGTATCGCCTCTTTAACCCACGAAATATTAATCAATGAAGAGGCAGGCGCTGGAGACGGGAAGGCAGGAAACAAGGTTTATTCTCTCCGGAGGAGAACACATCAGTTCAGACAGCAGGTATCGTCATGAGGTGCTCTAACCGCATCTCTGAGGCCTGGCCTTTTATACACAGGTTTATTGCTTTATTACATACAACACATTCTTGGCAATGCTTTAATGTACGGAGGGATATCCTCCGAATCTCCCCTTCAGGCCCGTTCCCACACACATTTACAGTTGAAGTCCTCACCCCGGTCACAACAGGTGATGACTACCGCGCAGCTGGACATTCCGCCGATTCATGGAATGTGGGGGGTTTGGTCGGATCTCATAGGGTGAGGGCTTTGATCAACTCGGGGGTCCTTTGATGAAGGAAGCTTTCTACTGTACGGGGAGGGGCAAGGAACAGTATCGGCAGAGCTAGGTGTCGGCCTGGGAACGAGGAAGACAAACGGGCACACAGGAAAAAGGGGATTTGTATCAAAAAGGGCCTGGGACCATGAAAGGAAGGAAGGGAGGTGTCGCGCTGGGGACAGGATGGGGTTCTGAGGCAGAGCTGCGCTGAAGAGGGGTTTATGACCCAAGGCATGTGCGAGCGGGGGTTGTCAGAGTGCGGGCTTTGTGAGGGAGGAGGGCTATGCTGGGGTTTAGTGGCATGCAAAAAGGGTTGTTCTGATCGAGGCACCTAAAATGGCGGGTGCGCACGACAAAAAGTGTGGCATCGGGGAAAAAGGCAAGATGGCGCAGATAATGTTTACCAAACCGTACTAATTTTCCACACATAGACAGAGCCCTTGCAATTCAGCGCCATAGACAGAGCCCTTATGATTCAGCACCACAGACAGAGCCCTTGTGATTCAATGCTAGGATCGGAGTTCTTGTGATTCAGCACCACAGACAGAGCCCTTGCGGTTCAGCACCATAGACAGCGCCCTTGCGATTCAGCACCTTAGACAGATCCCTTATGATTCAATGCTAGGATCGGAGCCCTTGTGGTTCAGCACCATAGACAGAGCCTTTGTGATTCAATGCTAGGATCGGAGCCCTTGTGGTTCAGCACCATAGACAGAGCCTTTATGATTCAATGCTAGGATCGAGGCCCTTGCGGTTCAGCACCATAGACAGAGCCCTTGAGGTTCAGCTCCACAGACAGAGCCCCTGCGGATCAGCACCATAGACAGAGCCCTTGTGGTTCAGCACCACAGACAGAGCCCTTGTGGTTCAGCACCACAGACAGAGCCCTTGCGGTTCAGCACCACAGACAGAGCCCTTGTGGTTCAATGCTAGGATCGGAGCCCTTGTGATACAGCACCGGAGACATAGACCTTGTGATTCAGCACCATAGACAGAGCCCTTCTGATTCAATGCTAGGATCGGAGCCCTTGTGATACAGCACCAAAGACAGAGCCCTTGTGCTTCAGCACCATAGACAGAGCCCTTGTGATTCAGCACCATAGACAGAGCCCTTGTGATTCAATGCTAGGATCGGAGCCCTTGCAATTCAGCACCATAGACAGAGCCCTTGTGATTCAGCACCATAGACAGAACACTTGTGATTCAGCACCATAGACAGAGCCCTTTTGATTGAATGCAAGGATCGGAGCCCTTGCAATTCAGCACCATAGACAGAGCCCTTGTGATTTAATGCTAGGATCGGAGTCCTTGTGATTCAGCACCACAGACAGAGCCCTTGCGGCTCAGCACCATAGACAGCACCCTTGCGATTCAGCACCACAGACAGAGCCCTTGCGGCTCAGCACCATAGACAGCGCCCTTGAGATTCAGCACCATAGACAGTGCCCTTGCGATTCAGCACCATAGACAGAGCCCTTATGATTCAATGCTAGGATCGGTGCCCTTGCGGCTCAGCACCATAGACAGAGCCTTGTAGTTCAGCACCATAGACAGAGCCCTTGTGATTCAATGCTAGGATCGGAGCCCTTGTGATTCAGCACCACAGACAGAGCCCTTATTATTCAATGCTAGGATCGGAGCCCTTGTGATTCAGCACCACAGACAGAGTCCTTGTGATTCAGCACCATAGACAGGGCCCTTATGATTCAATGCTAGGATCGGAGCCCTTGTGATTCAGCACCATCGACAGAGCCCTCATGATTCAATGCTAGGATCAGAGCTCTTGTGGTTCAGCACCACAGACAGAGCCCTTGTGATTCAGCCCCATAGACAGAGCCGTTCTGATCCAATGCTAGGATCAGAGCCCTTGTGATTCAGCACCACAGACAGAGCCCTTGTGATTCAGCACTATAGATGGAGCCCTTCTGATTCAATGCTATGATCGGAGCCCTTGCGGTTCAGCACCACAGACAGAGCCCTTGCAGTTGAGCACCATAGACAGAGCCCTTGCAGTTGAGCACCATAGACAGAGCCCTTGCGGTTCAGCACCACAGACAGAGCCCCTGCGGTTCAGCACCATAGACAGAGCCCTTGCGGTTCAGCACCACAGACAGAGCCCTTGTGGTTCAGCACCACAGACAGAGCCCTTGCGGGTCAGCACCACAGACAAAGCTCTTGTGGTCCAATGCTAGGATCGGAGCCCTTGTGATACAGCACCATAGACAGAGCCCTTTTGATTCAATGCTAGGATCGGAGCCCTTGTAATACAGCACCATAGACAGAGCCCTTGTGATTCAGCACCATAGACAGAGCCCTTGTGATTCAGGACCATAGACAGAGCCCTTGAGATTCAATGCTAGGATCGGAGCCCTGGCAATTCAGCACCACAGACAGAGCCCTTGCGGTTCAGCACCATAGACAGCGCCCTTGTGATTCAGCACCATAGACAGAGCCCTTATGATTCGATGCTAGGATCGGAGCCCTTGCGACTCAGCACCATAGACAGAGCCCTTTTAGTTCAGCACCATAGACAGAGCCCTTGTGATTCAGCAACATAGACAGAGCCCTTGTGATCCAATGCTAGGATCACAGCCCTTGTGATGCAGCACCACAGACAGAGCCCTTGTGATTCAGCACCATAGACGGAGCTCTTCTGATGATTCAATGCTATGATCGGAGCCCTTGCGGTTCAGCACCATAGACAGAGCCCTTGCGGTTCTGCACCACAGACAGAGCCCTTGCGGTTCAGCACCACAGACAGAGCCTTTGTGGTTAGGCACCACAGACAGAGCCCTTGCCGTTCAGCACCACATACAGAGCCCTTGTGGTCCAATGCTAGGATCGGAGCCCTTGTGATACAGCACCATAGACAGAGCCGTTGTGATTCAGCACCATAGACAGAGCCCTTATGATTCAATGCTAGGATCGGAGCCCTTGTGATTCAGCACCATAGACAGAGCCTTTGATATTCAATGCTAGGATCGGAGCCCTTGTGGTTCAGCGCCATAGACAGATACTTTGTGATTCAATGCTAGGATCAGAGCCCTTGTGGTTCAGCACCAAAGACAGAGCCCTTATGATTCAATGCTAGAATCGGAGCCCTTGCGGTTCAGCACCATAGACAGAGCCCTTTGGTTCAGCACCATAGACAGAGCCCTTGCAGTTCAGCACCACAGACAGAGCCCTTGAGGGTCAGCACCACCGACACAGCCCTTGCGGTTCAGCACCATAGACAGAGCCCTTGCGGTTTAGCACCACAGACAGAGCCCCTGCAGTTCAGCACCATATACAGAGCCCTTGCGGTTCAGCACCACAGACAGAGCCCTTGCGGTTCAGCACCACAGACAGAGCCCCTGCAGTTCAGCACCACAAACAGAGCCCTTGCGGTACAGCACCACAGACAGAGTCCTTGCGGTTCAATGCTAGGATTGGAGCCCTTGCAGTTCAGCACCATAGACAGAGCCCTTGCGGTTCAGCACCATAGACAGAGCCCTTGCGGTTCAGCACCATAGACAGAGCCCTTGCGGTTCAGCACCACAGACAGAGCCCCTGCGGTTCAGCACCATAGACAGAGGCCTTGTGATACAGCACCAGAGACAGAGCCCTTCTGATTCAATGCTAGGATTGGAGCCTTTGCGGTTCAGCACCATAGACAGAGCCTTTGTGATATAGCACCAGAGACAGAGCTCTTGCGGTTCAGCACCACAGACAGAGCCCTTGCGGTTCAGCACCAGAGACAGAGCCCTTGTGGTTCAATCCTAGGATCGGAGCCCTTGTGGTTCAGCACCATAGACAGAGCCTTTATGATTCAATGCTAGGATCGAAGCCCTTGCGGTTCAGCACCATAGACAGAGCCCTTGAGGTTCAGCTCCACAGACAGAGCCCCTGCGGATCAGCACCATAGACAGAGCCCTTGCGGTTCAGCACCACAGACAGAGCCCTTGTGGTTTAGCACCACAGACAGAGCCCTTGCGGTTCAGCACCACAGACAGAGCCCTTGCGGTTCAGCACCATAGACAGAGCCCTTGTGATTCAGCCCCATAGACAGAGCCGTTCTGATCCAATGCTAGGATCAGAGCCCTTGTGATTCAGCACCACAGACAGAGCCCTTGTGATTCAGCACTATAGATGGAGCCCTTCTGATTCAATGCTATGATCGGAGCCCTTGCGGTTCAGCACCACAGACAGAGCCCTTGCGGTTCAGCACCATAGACAGAGCCCTTGTGATTCAGCCCCATAGACAGAGCCGTTCTGATCCAATGCTAGGATCAGAGCCCTTGTGATTCAGCACCACAGACAGAGCCCTTGTGATTCAGCACTATAGATGGAGCCCTTCTGATTCAATGCTAGGATCGGAGCCCTTGTGATACAGCACCGGAGACATAGACCTTGTGATTCAGCACCATAGACAGAGCCCTTGTGATTCAGCACCATAGACAGAGCCCTTGTGATTCAATGCCAGGATCAGAGCCCTTGCAATTCAGCACCATAGACAGAGCCCCTGTGATTCAGCACCATAGACAGAACACTTGTGATTCAGCACCATAGACAGAGCCCTTTTGATTGAATGCAAGGATCGGAGCCCTTGCAATTCAGCACCATAGACAGAGCCCTTGTGATTTAATGCTAGGATCGGAGTCCTTGTGATTCAGCACCACAGACAGAGCCCTCATGATTCAATGCTAGGATCAGAGCTCTTGTGGTTCAGCACCACAGACAGAGCCCTTGTGATTCAGCCCCATAGACAGAGCCGTTCTGATCCAATGCTAGGATCAGAGCCCTTGTGATTCAGCACCACAGACAGAGCCCTTGTGATTCAGCACTATAGATGGAGCCCTTCTGATTCAATGCTATGATCGGAGCCCTTGCGGTTCAGCACCACAGACAGAGCCCTTGCAGTTGAGCACCATAGACAGAGCCCTTGCAGTTGAGCACCATAGACAGAGCCCTTGCGGTTCAGCACCACAGACAGAGCCCCTGCGGTTCAGCACCATAGACAGAGCCCTTGCGGTTCAGCACCACAGACAGAGCCCTTGTGGTTCAGCACCACAGACAGAGCCCTTGCGGGTCAGCACCACAGACAAAGCTCTTGTGGTCCAATGCTAGGATCGGAGCCCTTGTGATACAGCACCATAGACAGAGCCCTTTTGATTCAATGCTAGGATCGGAGCCCTTGTAATACAGCACCATAGACAGAGCCCTTGTGATTCAGCACCATAGACAGAGCCCTTGTGATTCAGGACCATAGACAGAGCCCTTGAGATTCAATGCTAGGATCGGAGCCCTGGCAATTCAGCACCATAGACAGAGCCCTTGTGATTAAATGCTAGGATCGGAGTCCTTGTGACTCAGCACCACAGACAGAGCCCTTGCGGTTCAGCACCATAGACAGCGCCCTTGTGATTCAGCACCATAGACAGAGCCCTTATGATTCGATGCTAGAATTGGAGCCCTTGCGACTCAGCACCATAGACAGAGCCCTTTTAGTTCAGCACCATAGACAGAGCCCTTGTGATTCAGCAACATAGACAGAGCCCTTGTGATCCAATGCTAGGATCACAGCCCTTGTGATGCAGCACCACAGACAGAGCCCTTGTGATTCAGCACCATAGACGGAGCTCTTCTGATGATTCAATGCTATGATCGGAGCCCTTGCGGTTCAGCACCATAGACAGAGCCCTTGCGGTTCTGCACCACAGACAGAGCCCTTGCGGTTCAGCACCACAGACAGAGCCTTTGTGGTTAGGCACCACAGACAGAGCCCTTGCGGTTCAGCACCACATACAGAGCCCTTGTGGTCCAATGCTAGGATCGGAGCCCTTGTGATACAGCACCATAGACAGAGCCGTTGTGATTCAGCACCATAGACAGAGCCCTTATGATTCAATGCTAGGATCGGAGCCCTTGCGATTCAGCACCATAGACAGAGCCTTTGATATTTAATGCTAGGATCGGAGCCCTTGTGGTTCAGCGCCATAGACAGATACTTTGTGATTCAATGCTAGGATCAGAGCCTTTGTGGTTCAGCACCAAAGACAGAGCCCTTATGATTCAATGCTAGAATCGGAGCCCTTGCGGTTCAGCACCATAGACAGAGCCCTTTGGTTCAGCACCATAGACAGAGCCCTTGCAGTTCAGCACCACAGACAGAGCCCTTGAGGGTCAGCACCACCGACACAGCCCTTGCGGTTCAGCACCATAGACAGAGCCCTTGCGGTTTAGCACCACAGACAGAGCCCCTGCAGTTCAGCACCATATACAGAGCCCTTGCGGTTCAGCACCACAGACAGAGCCCTTGCGGTTCAGCACCACAGACAGAGCCCCTGCAGTTCAGCACCACAAACAGAGCCCTTGCGGTACAGCACCACAGACAGAGCCCTTGCGGTTCAATGCTAGGATTGGAGCCCTTGCAGTTCAGCACCATAGACAGAGCCCTTGCGGTTCAGCACCATAGACAGAGCCCTTGCGGTTCAGCACCATAGACAGAGCCCTTGTTGTTCAGCACCACAGACAGAGCCCCTGCGGTTCAGCACCATAGACAGAGGCCTTGTGATACAGCACCAGAGACAGAGCCCTTCTGATTCAATGCTAGGATTGGAGCCTTTGCGGTTCAGCACCATAGACAGAGCCTTTGTGATATAGCACCAGAGACAGAGCTCTTGCGGTTCAGCACCACAGACAGAGCCCTTGCGGTTCAGCACCAGAGACAGAGCCCTTGTGGTTCAATCCTAGGATCGGAGCCCTTGTGGTTCAGCACCATAGACAGAGCCTTTATGATTCAATGCTAGGATCGAAGCCCTTGCGGTTCAGCACCATAGACAGAGCCCTTGAGGTTCAGCTCCACAGACAGAGCCCCTGCGGATCAGCACCATAGACAGAGCCCTTGCGGTTCAGCACCACAGACAGAGCCCTTGTGGTTTAGCACCACAGACAGAGCCCTTGCGGTTCAGCACCACAGACAGAGCCCTTGTGGTTCAATGCTAGGATCGGAGCCCTTGTGATACAGCACCGGAGACATAGACCTTGTGATTCAGCACCATAGACAGAACACTTGTGATTCAGCACCATAGACAGAGCCCTTTTGATTGAATGCAAGGATCGGAGCCCTTGCAATTCAGCACCATAGACAGAGCCCTTGTGATTTAATGCTAGGATCGGAGTCCTTGTGATTCAGCACCACAGACAGAGCCCTTGCGGCTCAGCACCATAGACAGCGCCCTTGCAATTCAGCACCACAGACAGAGCCCTTGCGGCTCAGCATCATAGACAGCGCCCTTGAGATTCAGCACCATAGACAGTGCCCTTGCGATTCAGCACCATAGACAGAGCCCTTATGATTCAATGCTAGGATCGGAGCCCTTGCGACTCAGCACCATAGACAGAGCCTTGTAGTTCAGCACCATAGACAAGCCCTTGTGATTCAATGCTAGGATCGGAGCCCTTGTGATTCAGCACCACAGACAGAGCCCTTATGATTCAATGCTAGGATCGGAGCCCTTGTGATTCAGCACCACAGACAGAGCCCTTGTGATTCAGCACCATAGACAGGGCCCTTATGATTCAATGCTAGGATCGGAGCCCTTGTGATTCAGCACCATCGACAGAGCCCTCATGATTCAATGCTAGCATCAGAGCCCTTGTGGTTCAGCACCACAGACAGAACCCGTGTGACTCAGCCCCATAGACAGAGCCCTTCTGATCCAATGCTAGGTTCAGAGCCCTTGTGATTCAGCACCACAGACAGAGCCCTTGTGATTCAGCACCATAGACGGAGCCCTTCTGATTCAATGCTATGATCGGAGCCCTTGCGGTTCAGCACCACAGACAGAGCCCTTGCAGTTGAGCACCATAGACAGAGCCCTTGCAGTTGAGCACCATAGACAGAGCCCTTGCGGTTCAGCACCACAGACAGAGCCCCTGCTGTTCAGCACCATAGACAGAGCCCTTGCGGTTCAGCACCACAGACAGAGCCCTTGTGGTTCAGCACCACAGACAGAGCCCTTGCGGTTCAGAACCACAGACAAAGCCCTTGTGGTCCAATGCTAGGATCGGAGCCCTTGTGATACAGCACCATAGACAGAGCCCTTTTGATTCAATGCTAGGATCGGAGCCCTTGTAATACAGCACCATAGACAGAGCCCTTGTGATTCAGCACCATAGACAGAGCCCTTGTGATTCAGGACCATAGACAGAGCCCTTGTGATTCAATGCTAGGATCGGAGCCCTGGCAATTCAGCACCATAGACAGAGCCCTTGTGATTAAATGCTAGGATCGGAGTCCTTGTGATTCAGCAACCCAGACAGAGCCCTTGCGGTTCAGCACCATAGACAGCGCCCTTGTGATTCAGCACCACAGACAGAGCCCTTATGATTCGATGCTAGGATCGGAGCCCTTGCGACTCAGCACCATAGACAGAGCCCTTGTAGTTCAGCACCATAGACAGAGCCCTTGTGATTCAGCACCATAGACAGAGCGCTTATGGGTCAATGCTAGGATCGGAGCCCTTGTGATTCAGCACCATAGACAGAGCCCTTATGATTCAATGCTAGGATCAGAGCCCTTGTGATTCAGCACTACAGACAGAGCCCTTGTATTCAGCAACATAGACAGAGCCCTTGTGATCCAATGCTAGGATCAGAGCCCTTGTGATGCAGCACCACAGACAGAGCCCTTGTGATTCAGCACCATAGACGGAGCTCTTCTGATGATTCAATGCTATGATCGGAGCGCTTGCGGTTCTGCACCACAGACAGAGCCCTTGCGGTTCAGCACCATAGACAGAGCCCTTGCGTTTGAGCACCATAGACAGAGCCCTTGCGGTTCTGCACCACAGACAGAGCCCTTGTGGTTCAGCACCACAGACAGAGCCTTTGTGGTTCAGCACCACAGACAGAGCCCTTGCGGTTCAGCACCACAGACAGAGCCCTTGTGGTCCAATGCTAGGATCGGAGCCCTTGTGATACAGCACCACAGACAGAGCCGTTGTGATTCAGCACCATAGACAGAGCCCTTATGATTCAATGCTAGGATCGGAGCCCTTGTGATTCAGCACCATAGACAGAGCCTTTGATATTCAATGCTAGGATCGGAGCCCTTGTGGTTCAGCGCCATAGACAGATACTTTGTGATTCAATGCTAGGATCAGAGCCCTTGTGGTTCAGCACCAAAGACAGAGCCCTTATGATTCAATGCTAGAATCGGAGCCCTTGCGGTTCAGCACCATAGACAGAGCCCTTCGGTTCAGCACCATAGACAGAGCCCTTGCAGTTCAGCACCACAGACAGAGCCCTTGCGGTTCAGCACCACAGACAGAGCTTTTGCGGTTCAGCACCATAGACAGAGCCCTTGCGGTTTAGCACCACAGACAGAGCCCCTGTAGTTCTGCACCATATACAGAGCCCTTGCGGTTCAGCACCACAGACAGAGCCCTTGCGGTTCAGCACCACAGACAGAGCCCTTGCGGTTCAACACCACATACAGAGCCCTTGTGGTCCAATGCTAGGATCGGAGCCCTTGTGATACAGCACCATAGACAGAGCCATTGTGATTCAGCACCATAGACAGAGCCCTTATGATTCAATGCTAGGATCGGAGCCCTTGTGATTCAGCACCATAGACAGAGCCTTTGATATTCAATGCTAGGATCGGAGCCCTTGTGGTTCAGCGCCATAGACAGATACTTTGTGATTCAATGCTAGGATCAGAGCCCTTGTGGTTCAGCACCAAAGACAGAGCCCTTATGATTCAATGCTAGAATCGGAGCCCTTGCGGTTCAGCACCATAGACAGAGCCCTTCGGTTCAGCACCATAGACAGAGCCCTTGCAGTTCAGCGCCACAGACAGAGCCCTTGAGGGTCAGCACCACGACACAGCCCTTGCGGTTCAGCACCATAGACAGAGCCCTTGCGGTTTAGCACCACAGACAGAGCCCCTGCAGTTCAGCACCATATACAGAGCCCTTGCGTTTCAGCACCACAGACAGAGCCCTTGTGGTTCAGCACCACAGACAGAGCCCCTGCAATTCAGCACCACAAACAGAGCCCTTGCGGTACAGCACCACATACAGAGCCCTTGCGGTTCAATGCTAGGATTGGAGCCCTTGCAGTTCAGCACCATAGACAGAGCCCTTCCGGTTCAGCACCATAGACAGAGCTCTTGCGGTTCAGCACCATAGACAGAGCCCTTGCGGTTCAGCACCACAGACAGAGCCCCTGCAGTTCAGCACCATAGACAGAGGCCTTGTGATACAGCACCAGAGAGAGAGCCCTTCTGATTCAATGCTAGGATTGGAGCCCTTGCGGTTCAGCACCATAGACAGAGCCTTTGTGATATAGCACCAGAGACAGAGCTCTTGCGGTTCAGCACCACAGACAGAGCCCTTGCGGTTCAGCACCAGAGACAGAGCCCTTGTGGTTCAATCCTAGGATCGGAGCCCTTGTGGTTCAGCACCATAGACAGAGCCTTTGTGATTCAATGCTAGGATCGAAGCCCTTGCGGTTCAGCACCATAGACAGAGCCCTTGAGGTTCAGCTCCACAGACAGAGCCCCTGCGGATCAGCACCATAGACAGAGCCCTTGCGGTTCAGCACCACAGAGAGAGCCCTTGTGGTTCAGCACCAGAGACAGAGCCCTTGCGGTTCAGCACCACAGACAGAGCCCTTGTGGTTCAATGCTAGGATCGGAGCCCTTGTGATACAGCACCGGAGACATAGCCCTTGTGATTCAGCACCATAGACAGAACACTTGTGATTCAGCACCATAGACAGAGCCCTTTTGATTGGATGCAAGGATCGGAGCCCTTGCAATTCAGCACCATAGACAGAGCCCTTGTGATTTAATGCTAGGATCGGAGTCCTTGTGATTCAGCACCACAGACAGAGCCCTTGCGGCTCAGCACCATAGACAGCGCCCTTGCGATTCAGCACCACAGACAGAGCCCTTGCGGCTCAGCACCATAGACAGCGCCCTTGAGATTCAGCACCATAGACAGTGCCCTTGCGATTCAGCACCATAGACAGAGCCCTTATGATTCAATGCTAGGATCGGAGCCCTTGCGACTCAGCACCATAGACAGAGCCTTGTAGTTCAGCACCATAGACAGAGCCATTGTGATTCAATGCTAGGATCGGAGCCCTTGTGATTCAGCACCACAGACAGAGCCCTTATGATTCAATGCTAGGATCGGAGCCCTTGTGATTCAGCACCACAGACAGAGCCCTTGTGATTCAGCACCATAGACAGGGCCCTTATGATTCAATGCTAGGATCGGAGCCCTTGTGATTCAGCACCATCGACAGAGCCCTCATCATTCAATGCTAGCATCAGAGCCCTTGTGGTTTAGCACCACAGACAGAGCCCTTGTGACTCAGCCCCATAGACAGAGCCGTTCTGATCCAATGCTAGGATCAGAGCCCTTGTGATTCAGCACCACAGACAAAGCCCTTGTGATTCAGCACCGTAGACGGAGCCCTTCTGATTCAATGCTATGATCGGAGCCCTTGCGGTTCAGCACCACAGACAGAGCCCTTGCAGTTGAGCACCATAGACAGAGCCCTTGCAGTTGAGCACCATAGACAGAGCCCTTGCAGTTGAGCACCATAGACAGAGCCCTTGCAGTTGAGCACCATAGACAGAGCCCTTGCGGTTCAGCACCACAGACAGAGCCCCTGCTGTTCAGCACCATAGACAGAGCCCTTGCGGTTCAGCACCACAGACAGAGCCCTTGTGGTTCAGCACCACAGACAGAGCCCTTGCGGTTCAGCACCATAGACAGAGCCCTTGTGGTCCAATGCTAGGATCGGAGCCCTTGTGATACAGCACCATAGACAGAGCCCTTTTGATTCAATGCTAGGATCGGAGAGCCCTTGTAATACAGCACCATAGACAGAGCCCTTGTGATTCAGCACCATAGACAGAGCCCTTGTGATTCAGGACCATAGACAGAGCCCTTGTGATTCAATGCTAGGATCGGAGCCCTGGCAATTCAGCACCATAGACAGAGCCCTTGTGATTAAATGCTAGGATCGGAGTCCTTGTGATTCAGCAACCCAGAAAGAGCCCTTGCGGTTCAGCACCATAGACAGCGCCCTTGTGATTCAGCACCATAGACAGAGCCCTTATGATTCGATGCTAGGATCGGAGCCCTTGCGACTCAGCACCATAGACAGAGCCCTTGTCGTTCAGCACCATAGACAGAGCCCTTGTGATTCAGCACCATAGACAGAGCCCTTATGGGTCAATGCTAGGATCGGAGCCCTTGTGATTCAGCACCATAGACAGAGCCCTTATGATTCAATGCTAGGATCAGAGCCCTTGTGATTCAGCACTACAGACAGAGCCCTTGTATTCAGCAACATAGACAGAGCCCTTGTGATCCAATGCTAGGATCAGAGCCCTTGTGATGCAGCACCACAGACAGAGCCCTTGTGATTCAGCACCATAGACGGAGCTCTTCTGATGATTCAATGCTATGATCGGAGCCCTTGCGGTTCTGCACCACAGACAGAGCCCTTGCGGTTCAGCACCATAGACAGAGCCCTTGCGTTTGAGCACCATAGACAGAGCCCTTGCGGTTCTGCACCACAGACAGAGCCCTTGTGGTTCAGCACCACAGACAGAGCCCTTGCGGTTCAGCACCACAGACAGAGCCCTTGTGGTCCAATGCTAGGATCGGAGCCCTTGTGATACAGCACCACAGACAGAGCCGTTGTGATTCAGCACCATAGACAGAACTCTTATGATTCAATGCTAGGATCGGAGCCCTTGTGATTCAGCACCATAGACAGAGCCTTTGATATTCAATGCTAGGATCGGAGCCCTTGTGGTTCAGCGCCATAGACAGATACTTTGTGATTCAATGCTAGGATCAGAGCCCTTGTGGTTCAGCACCAAAGACAGAGCCCTTATGATTCAATGCTAGAATCGGAGCCCTTGCGGTTCAGCACCATAGACAGAGCCCTTCGGTTCAGCACCATAGACAGAGCCCTTGCAGTTCAGCACCACAGACAGAGCCCTTGCGGTTCAGCACCACAGACAGAGCCCTTGCGGTTCAGCACCATAGACAGAGCCCTTGCGGTTTAGCACCACAGACAGAGCCCCTGTAGTTCTGCACCATATACAGAGCCCTTGCGGTTCAGCACCACAGACAGAGCCCTTGCGGTTCAGCACCACAGACAGAGCCCTTGCGGTTCAACACCACATACAGAGCCCTTGTGGTCCAATGCTAGGATCGGTGCCCTTTTGATAGAGCACCATAGACAGAGCCGTTGTGATTCAGCACCATAGAAAGAGCCCTTATGATTCAATGCTAGGATCGGAGCCCTTGTGATTCAGCAATAGACAGAGCCTTTGATATTCAATGCTAGGATCGGAGCCCTTGTGGTTCAGCGCCATAGACAGATACTTTGTGATTCAATGCTAGGATCAGAGCCCTTGTGGTTCAGCACCAAAGACAGAGCCCTTATGATTCAATGCTAGAATCGGAGCCCTTGCGGTTCAGCACCATAGACAGAGCCCTTCGGTTCAGCACCATAGACAGAGCCCTTGCAGTTCAGCGCCACAGACAGAGCCCTTGAGGGTCAGCACCACCGACACAGCCCTTGCGGTTCAGCACCATAGACAGAGCCCTTGCGGTTTAGCACCACAGACAGAGCCCCTGCAGTTCAGCACCATATACAGAGCCCTTGCGTTTCAGCACCACAGACAGAGCCCTTGTGGTTCAGCACCACAGACAGAGCCCCTGCAATTCAGCACCACAAACAGAGCCCTTGCGGTACAGCACCACAGACAGAGCCCTTGCGGTTCAATGCTAGGATTGGAGCCCTTGCAGTTCAGCACCATAGACAGAGCCCTTGCGGTTCAGCACCATAGACAGAGCCCTTGCGGTTCAGCACCATAGACAGAGCCCTTGCGGTTCAGCACCACAGACAGAGCCCCTGCAGTTCAGCACCATAGACAGAGGCCTTGTGATACAGCACCAGAGACAGAGCCCTTCTGATTCAATGCTAGGATTGGAGCCCTTGCGGTTCAGCACCATAGACAGAGCCTTTGTGATATAGCACCAGAGACAGAGCTCTTGCGGTTCAGCACCACAGACAGAGCCCTTGCGGTTCAGCACCAGAGACAGAGCCCTTGTGGTTCAATCCTAGGATCGGAGCCCTTGTGGTTCAGCACCATAGACAGAGCCTTTGTGATTCAATGCTAGGATCGGAGCCCTTGCGGTTCAGCACCATAGACAGAGCCCTTGAGGTTCAGCTCCACAGACAGAGCCCCTGCGGATCAGCACCATAGACAGAGCCCTTGCGGTTCAGCACCACAGAGAGAGCCCTTGTGGTTCAGCACCACAGACAGAGCCCTTGCGGTTCAGCACCACAGACAGAGCCCTTGTGAATCAATGCTAGGATCGGACCCCTTGTGATACAGCACCGGAGACATAGACCTTGTGATTCAGCACCATAGACAGAGCCCTTGTGATTCAGCACCATAGACAGAGCCCTTGTGATTCAATGCTAGGATCGGAGCCCTTGCAATTCAGCACCATAGACAGAGCCCTTGTGATTCAGCACCATAGACAGAACACTTGTGATTCAGCACCATAGACAGAGCCCTTTTGATTGAATGCAAGGATCGGAGCCCTTGCAATTCAGCACCATAGACAGAGCCCTTGTGATTTAATGCTAGGATCTGAGTCCTTGTGATTCAGCACCACAGACAGAGCCCTTGCGGCTCAGCACCATAGACAGCGCCCTTGCGATTCAGCACCACAGACAGAGCCCTTGCGGCTCAGCACCATAGACAGCGCCCTTGAGATTCAGCACCATAGACAGTGCCCTTGCGATTCAGCACCATAGACAGAGCCCTTATGATTCAATGCTAGGATCGGAGCCCTTGCGACTCAGCACCATAGACAGAGCCTTGTAGTTCAGCACCATAGACAGAGCCCTTGTGATTCAATGCTAGGATCGGAGCCCTTGTGATTCAGCACCACAGACAGAGCCCTTATGATTCAATGCTAGGATCGGAGCCCTTGTGATTCAGCACCACAGACAGAGCCCTTGTGATTCAGCACCATAGACAGGGCCCTTATGATTCAATGCTAGGATCGGAGCCCTTGTGATTCAGCACCATCGACAGAGCCCTCATGATTCAATGCTAGCATCAGAGCCCTTGTGGTTTAGCACCACAGACAGAGCCCTTGTGGCTCAGCCCCATAGACAGAGCCCTTCTGATCCAATGCTAGGATCAGAGCCCTTGTGATTCAGCACCACAGAGAGAGCCCTTGTGATTCAGCACCATAGACGGAGCCCTTCTGATTGAATGCTATGATCGGAGCCCTTGCGGTTCAGCACCACAGACAGAGCCCTTGCAGTTGAGCACCATAGACAAAGCCCTTGCAGTTGAGCACCATAGACAGAGCCCTTTGCAGTTCAGCACCACAGACAGAGCCCCTGCTGTTCAGCACCATAGACAGAGCCCTTGCGGTTCAGCACCACAGACAGAGCCCTTGTGGTTCAGCACCACAGACAGAGCCCTTGCGGTTCAGCACCACAGACAAAGCCCTTGTGGTCCAATGCTAGGATCGGAGCCCTTGTGATACAGCACCATAGACAGAGCCCTTTTGATTCAATGCTAGGATCGGAGCCCTTGTAATACAGCACCATAGACAGAGCCCTTGTGATTCAGCACCATAGACAGAGCCCTTGTGATTCAGGACCCTAGACAGAACCCTTGTGATTCAATGCTAGGATCGGAGCCCTGGCAATTCAGCACCATAGACAGAGCCCTTGTGATTAAATGCTAGGATCGGAGCCTTTGTGATTCAGCAACTCAGACAGAGCCCTTGCGGTTCAGCACCATAGACAGCGCCCTTGTGATTCAGCACCATAGACAGAGCCCTTATGATTCGATGCTAGGATCGGAGCCCTTGCGACTCAGCACCATAGACAGAGCCCTTGTAGTTCAGCACCATAGACAGAGCCCTTGTGATTCAGCACCATAGACAGAGCCCTTATGGGTCAATGCTAGGATCAGAGCCCTTGTGATTCAGCACCATAGACAGAGCCCTTATGATTCAATGCTAGGATCAGAGCCCTTGTGATTCAGCACTACAGACAGAGCCCTTGTATTCAGCAACATAGACAGAGCCCTTGTGATCCAATGCTAGGATCAGAGCCCTTGTGATGCAGCACCACAGACAGAGCCCTTGTGATTCAGCACCATAGACAGAGCCCTTGTGATTCAGCACCATAGACAGAGCCCTTGTGATTCAGGACCCTAGACAGAACCCTTGTGATTCAATGCTAGGATCGGAGCCCTGGCAATTCAGCACCATAGACAGAGCCCTTGTGATTAAATGCTAGGATCGGAGCCTTTGTGATTCAGCAACTCAGACAGAGCCCTTGCGGTTCAGCACCATAGACAGCGCCCTTGTGATTCAGCACCATAGACAGAGCCCTTATGATTCGATGCTAGGATCGGAGCCCTTGCGACTCAGCACCATAGACAGAGCCCTTGTAGTTCAGCACCATAGACAGAGCCCTTGTGATTCAGCACCATAGACAGAGCCCTTATGGGTCAATGCTAGGATCAGAGCCCTTGTGATTCAGCACCATAGACAGAGCCCTTATGATTCAATGCTAGGATCAGAGCCCTTGTGATTCAGCACTACAGACAGAGCCCTTGTATTCAGCAACATAGACAGAGCCCTTGTGATCCAATGCTAGGATCAGAGCCCTTGTGATGCAGCACCACAGACAGAGCCCTTGTGATTCAGCACCATAGACGGAGCTCTTCTGATGATTCAATGCTATGATCGGAGCCCTTGCGGTTCTGCACCACAGACAGAGCCCTTGCGGTTCAGCACCATAGACAGAGCCCTTGCGTTTGAGCACCATAGACAGAGCCCTTGCGGTTCTGCACCACAGACAGAGCCCTTGTGGTTCAGCACCACAGACAGAGCCTTTGTGGTTCAGCACCACAGACAGAGCCCTTGCGGTTCAGCACCACAGACAGAGCCCTTGTGGTCCAATGCTAGGATCAGAGCCCTTGTGATACAGCACCACAGACAGAGCCGTTGGGATTCAGCACCATAGACAGAGCCCTTATGATTCAATGCTAGGATCGGAGCCCTTGTGATTCAGCACCATAGACAGAGCCTTTGATATTCAATGCTAGGATCGGAGCCCTTGTGGTTCAGCGCCATAGACAGATACTTTGTGATTCAATGCTAGGATCAGAGCCCTTGTGGTTCAGCACCAAAGACAGAGCCCTTATGATTCAATGCTAGAATCGGAGCCCTTGCGGTTCAGCACCATAGACAGAGCCCTTCGGTTCAGCACCATAGACAGAGCCCTTGCAGTTCAGCACCACAGACAGAGCCCTTGCGGTTCAGCACCACAGACAGAGCCCTTGCAGTTCAGCACCATAGACAGTGCCCTTGCGGTTTAGCACCACAGACAGAGCCCCTGCAGTTCTGCACCATATACAGAGCCCTTGCGGTTCAGCACCACAGACAGAGCCCTTGCTGTTCAGCACCACAGACAGAGCCCCTGCAGTTCAGCACCACAGACAGAGCCCTTGCGGTACAGCACCACAGACAGAGCCCTTGCGGTTCAATGCTAGGATTGGAGCTCTTGCAGTTCAGCACCATAGACAGAGCCCTTGCGGTTCAGCACCATAGACAGAGCCCTTGCGGTTCAGCACCATAGACAGAGCCCTTGCAGTTCAGCACCACAGACAGAGCCCTTGCGGTTCAGCACCAGAGACAGAGCCCTTGTGGTTCAATCCTAGGATCGGAGCCCTTGTGATACAGCACCATAGACAGAGCCCTTGTGATACAGCACCATAGACAGAGCCCTTGTGATACAGCACCATAGACAGGGCCCTTGTGAGTCAGCACCAACGAACCGGTGTCTGTCTGCATCAGGGACTGAACCCTAGTGGTCAGACACCCATTCAAAGCACAGGAAGCGTCTTACATTCTTTAAAGTCCTGTGTCTGCCTGGTGCCAGGCGGTTGTTTACTCTGCTCTTAAGGCCCGTGGGGTCTGTGTGGAGCAGCTTACATGTTGCGGTGGGCTTGAGGCATCTGAACGTCCAGAGCGGTGAAGCACAGCTATTCTACAGGTGTTTCCCCAACCTGCCTCCTTTCCACGTGTCCGCACACTGGGTCTAGAGTAACCCTGGGTGAAGCACTACGCTACGCTCGCGGAGTTTGCGAAGTTTGCGCAACTTCGCACTACGCGAGCTGCACGTAGCACAGTGCGAACATGCGTAGTGCAGCGTAGCGTAGTGCAGCGGTCATTTTTTGCTTGTTCGCGTTCCTGAACGTCATGTTCGCGACCGCGAGCAAGCAAAATGACATCCCGGCGAGATTCTCAACGCGGGGAGGTCAGGTTTCTCATTGTGAGTGGTTGCGCATGCTCGAGACCGCTCTCAATGAGAAACTGCCTGTTCGCGTTGAGAAAGCTGCCGCTCAAGTAATAATCTACTCGAGCAGCAGAAAACTACAGCTCGTATTGTGCAAGACGCCGTTTTTAATGCTTTCACAGTGCCGGATGCTTGACCGCACTGTGCAATCATTGAAAACGCATCTTGCACGGTGCGAACATGCTACTACGCAGCTCCCGTAGTGCTACGTGAAGTTCGCGTAGTGCGAAGTGCACTTCGCGTAGCTTCGCGTAGCGCTACTTCGCAAACTACGCCCACCCCTAGTCTAGAGAGTTTTTACTCCTCACGACACCTCACCGCTCCCTCGGTTGCACACTCCATACCAGGTAATGCCCCTCTACGAAGTCACGGCCCTAGGGTCCTGCCAGGTCGTGCCCGCACCGGCACCCAGCCGGTACGTTTGGGCGTGGCTGCAGACCTCCTGCGTCACACGCCACGGAGGCCTCCACTCTCTGCAGGTCACTAGTCTCTTCTCCCATCCCCTGGGAAGTAACAGCTCTTGGTTAGTTATAGACACTTGTGGTGGGTGGACTCGTTTCTTGACACGTTTCACTCTTGTGTCACATGGTGCCCAGTGAACGGGAGGAGCTCGCATTGCTAATGCAGCCCTTTACGACTTCTTTTCTATTGGCTCATTATAGCGACACCTAGGATTCCCCAGAGACCAACGAGGAACTGAAAGTACTGCACTGATCAGAGTGGAACTGTCGGAAATGCACAGACCGGAGAGGAACTGTTGAAAATGCACTGACCCGAGAGGAACTGGAGGAAGTGCACAGACCAGAGAAGAACTGTCGGAAATGCGCAGACCGGAGAGGAACTGTTGGAAATGCACAGACCGGAGAGGAACTGGAGAAAATGCACAGACCGGAGAGAAACTGCCGGAAATGCACAGACCGGAGAGGAACTGTCGGAAATGCACAGACCGGAGAGGAACTGTCGGAAATGCACAGAATGAAAGGAACTGTCGGAAATACACAGAATGAGAGGAACTGTCGGAAATGCACAGAATAAGAGGAACTGTAGGAAATGCACAGAATGAGAGGAACTGTCGGAAATGCACAGACCGGAGAGGAACTGAAGGAAATGCATAGACCGGTGAGGAACTGTAGGAAATGCACAGAATGAGAGGAACTGTCGGAAATGCACAGACCGGAGAGGAACTGTCGGAAATGCACAGAATAAGAGGAACTGTCGGAAATGCACAGAATGAGAGGAACTGTTGGAAATGCACAGAATAAGAGGAACTGTCAGAAATGCACAGACCGGAGAGGAACTGAATGAAATGCACAGACCGGAGAGGAACTGTCGGAAATGCACAGACCGGAGAGGAACTGTCGGAAATGCACAGAATGAAAGGAACTGTCGGAAATGCACAGAATGAGAGGAACTGTCGGAAATGCACAGAATAAGAGGAACTGTAGGAAATGCACAGAATGAGAGGAACTGTCGGAAATGCACAGACCGGCGAGGAACTGTCGGAAATGCACAGAATAAGAGGAACTGTCGGAAATGCACAGAATGAGAGGAACTGTTGGAAATGCACAGAATAAGAGGAACTGTCAGAAATGCACAGACCGGAGAGGAACTGAAGGAAATGCATAGACCGGAGAAGAACTGTAGGAAATGCACAGAATGAGAGGAACTGTCGGAAATGCAGAGACCGGCGAGGAACTGTCGGAAATGCAGAGACCGGGGAGGAACTGTAGGAAATGCACAGAATAAGAGGAACTGTCGGAAATGCACAGACCGGGGAGGAACTGTCGGAAATGCACAGAATGAGAGGAACTGTCGGAAATGCACTGAATAAGAGGAACTGTTGGAAATGCACAGAATAAGAGAACTGTCAGAAATGCACAGACCGGAGAGGAACTGAAGGAAATGCATAGACCGGAGAAGAACTGTAGGAAATGCACAGAATGAGAGGAACTGTCGGAAATGCAGAGACCGGGGAGGAACTGTCGGAAATGCAGAGACCGGGGAGGAACTGTAGGAAATGCACAGAATAAGAGGAACTGTCGGAAATGCACAGAAAAAGAGGAACTTTCAGAAATGCACAGACCGGAGAGGAACTGAAGGAAATGCATAGACCGGAGAGCAACTGTAGGAAATGCACAGAATGAGAGGAACTGTCGGAAATACACAGACCGGGGAGGAACTGTCGGAAATGCACAGAATGAGAGGACCTGTCGGAAATGCACAGACCGGAGATGAACTGAAGGAAATGCATAGACCGGAGAGGAACTGTAGGAAATGCACAGAATGAGAGAAACTGTCAGAAATGCACAGACCGGAGAGGAACTCTCGGAAATGCACAGAATGAGAGAAGCTGAAGGAAATGCATAGACCGGAGAGGAACTGTAGGAAATGCACTGATCGGAGAGGAGCTGGAGGAAATGCACAGACCGGAGAGGAATTGTCGGAAATGCGCAGACCGGAGAGGAACTGTTGGAAATGCACAGAATGAGAGGAACTGAAGGAAATGCAAAGAATGGGAGGAACTGAAGGCAATGCACAGACTGGAGAAGAGCTGAATGAAATGCAAAGAATGGGAGGAACTAAAGGCAATGCAAAGACTTGAGTGGAACCGTAGGAAATGCACAGACCGGAGAGGAACTGTAGGCAATGCACAGAATGAGAGGATCTGAATTCAATGCACAGAATGAGAGGAACTAAAGGCAACACACAGAATGACAGGAACTGTAGGCAATGCACAGATTAACGAGGAACTGAAGGAACTTCACAGACCGAATAGGAACTGTAGGAAATGCACTGAAGGAGAGGAAATTAACACAATGCACAGACTAGAGAGTAACTGTATAAAATACACAGACCGGAAAGGAACTGTAGTAAATTCACAGAATGAGAGGAACTGAGGGCAATGCACAGAATGAGGGGAACTGAAAGCAATGCACAGATTAACGAGGAACTGAAGGAACTGCACAGATCAGAGAGGAACTGAATGAAATGCACTGACCAGAGAGGAACCGGAGGATATGCACTGATCAGAGTGGAACTGTAAGAAATGCACAGACCCGAGAGGAACTGTAGGCAATGCACAGAATGACAGGAACTGAATTCAATGCAACGAATGAGAGGAAATGAAAGCAACGCACAGAATGAGAGGAACTGAAGGCAATGCACAGAATGAGAGGAACTGAAGGAATTTCACAGACCGGAGAGGAGCTATAGGAAATGCACAGAATGAGAGGTACTGACGGCAATCCACAGAATGAGAGGAACTGAACTCAATGCACAGATTGATGAGAAACTGAAGGAAATGTACAGACCGCAGAGAAACTGTCGGAAATGCACAGACCGGAGAGGAACTGTAGGAAATGCACTGAGCGGAGAGGAACTGGAAGAAATGCACTGCTCGGAGAGGAACTGTAGGAAATGCACTGATCGGACAGGAACTGTAGGAAATGCACAGACCGGAGAGGAGCTGAATGAAATGCAAAGAATGGGAGGAACTGAAGGCAATGCACAGACCGGAGTGCAACCGTGGGAAATGCACAGTTCGGAGAGGAACTGAAGGAAATGCACTGATCGGAGAGGAACTGTAGGAAATGCACAGATCGGAGCAGAACTGAAGGTAATGCACAGACCGGAGAGGAACTGTAGGCAATGCACAGAATGAGAGGAACTGAATTCAATGCACAGATTGAGAGGAACTGAAGGCAATGCACAGATTAACGAGGAACTGAAAGAACTGCACAGACCAGAAAAGAACTGTAGGAAATGCACTGAAGGAGAGGAAATGAACACAATTTACAGACTGGGGAGTAACTGTATGAAATACACAGACCGGAAAGGAACTGTAGGAAATGCACAGAATGAGAGGAACTGAGGGCAACACACAGAATGAGAGGAAATGAAAGTAATGAACAGATTAACGAGGAACTGAATCAACTGCACAGATCGGAGAGGAACTGAATGAAATGCAATGACCGGAGAGGAACCGGAGGAAATGCACTGATCGGAGTGGAACTATTGGAAATGCACAGACCGGAGAGGAACTTTAGGAAATGCTCTGATCGGAGAGGAACTGAAGGCAATGCACAGACCGGGGAGGAACTGTAGGAAATGCACAGACCGGAGAGGAACTGTAGGAAATGCACAGACTGAGAGGGCAGTGAAGGGAATGCACAGAGCGAAGAGGAACTGAAGGAAATGCACAGACTGAAGAGGAACTGAAGGCAATGAACAGACTGAAGAGGAACTGAAGGGAATGCACAGAGCGAAGAGGAACTGAAGGAAATGCACAGACTGAAGAGGAACTGAAGGCAATGAACAGAGTGAAGAGGAACTGAAGGCAATGAACAGACTGAAGAGGAACTGAAGGCAATGAACAGACTAAAGAGGAACTGAAGGCAATGAACAGACTGAAGAGAAACTGAAGAAAATGCAAAGACTGAAGAGGAACTGAAGGCAATGAACAGACTGAAGAGGAACTGAAGGCAATGAACAGACTGAAGAGGAACTGAAGGCAATGAAAAGACTGAAGAGAATCTGAAGGAAATGCAAAGACTGAAGAGGAACTGAAGGCAATGAACAGACTGAAGAGGAACTGAAGGCAATGAACAGACTGAAGAGGAACTGAAGGCAATGAACAGACTGAAGAGGAACTGAAGGGAATGCACAGAGCGAAGCGGAACTGAAGGAAATGCACAGACTGAAGAGGAACTGAAGGCAATGAACAGACTGAAGAGGAACTGAAGGAAATGCACAGACTGAAGAGGAACTGAAGGCAATGAACAGACTGAAGAGGAACTGAAGGCAATGAACAGACTGAAGAGGAACTGAAGGCAATGAACAGACTAAAGAGGAACTGAAGGCAATGAACAGACTGAAGAGAAACTGAAGAAAATGCAAAGACTGAAGAGGAACTGAAGGCAATGAACAGACTGAAGAGGAACTGAAGGTAATGAACAGACTGAAGAGGAACTGAAGGCAATGAACAGACTGAAGAGGAACTGAAGGCAATGAACAGACTAAAGAGGAACTGAAGGCAATGAACAGACTGAAGAGAAACTGAAGGAAATGCAAAGACTGAAGAGGAACTGAAGGCAATGAACAGACTGAAGAGGAACTGAAGGCAATGAACAGACTGAAGAGGAACTGAAGGCAATGAACAGACTGAAGAGAAACTGAAGGAAATGCACAGACTGAAGAGGAACTGATGGAAATGCACAGACTGAAGAGGAACTGAAGGCAATGAACAGACTGAAGAGGAACTGAAGGCAATGAACAGACTGAAGAGAAACTGGAGGAAATGCACAGACTGAAGAGGAACTGAAGGCAATGCACAGACTGAAGAATGAACTGAAGGCAATGAACAGACTGAAGAGGAACTGAAGGAAATGCACAGAGCGAAGAGGAACTGAAGGAAATGCACAGACTGAAGAGGAACTGAAGGCAATGAACAGACTGAAGAGGAACTGAAGGCAATGAACAGACTGAAGAGAAACTGAAGGAAATGAACAGACTGAAGAGGAACTGAAGGCAATGAACAGACTGAAGAGGAACTGAAGGCAATGCACAGACTGAAGAGGAACTGAAGGCAATGAACAGACTGAAGAGGAACTGAAGGAAATTCACAGAGCGAAGAGGAACTGAAGGAAATGCACAGACTGAAGAGGAACTGAAGGCAATTAACAGACTGAAGAGGAACTGAAGGCAATGAACAGACTGAAGAGAAACTGAAGGAAATGAACAGACTGAAGAGGAACTGAAGGCAATGCACAGACTGAAGAGAAACTGAAGGAAATGAACAGACTGAAGAGGAACTGAAGGCAATGCACAGACTGAAGAGGAACTGAAGGCAATGAACAGACTGAAGAGAAACTGAAGGAAATGAACAGACTGAAGAGGAACTGAAGGCAATGCACAGACTGAAGAGGAACTGAAGGCAATGAACAGACTGAAGAGGAACTGAAGGAAATGCACACACTGAGAGGACAGTGAGTGGCAAATGAAGCGGTCACCACTGTACTGCGTGCACTCTTCTGACGCTGTGACCTTGGTGGCAGTTGGACTTGTCCTTGCCAAGTCCCAAAGTTAAGCAGGGTTTAAAGCAGCACTTGGGAGGAAAGAATAAGAAGGATTGCAATTAACCGAGAGCCGCCAATGCTTAACACTGAGTGCTTTCTCATTTTGTAGGTCACTATTCTCAGAGTCATACCAAGTATTCATTCATGATTCTGTACATTGTAGCACCTCTGACCCTTTGCAGAGATTGCCGGATTACTTGTTCTTTGGATGAATGAGACACCAGTGCTTCCAGTCATAAATCCATGTCCCAGGTTCAGCAAGGGCACACTCTGCCTACATTGCTTCAGAACCACCAAGGGCACACTACTTCTTTTTTACTACTGATGGCGCCATCAGACAATATGTTCAAGGACCCCAAGTCCTCTCCATTATGTATTTCCAAAAGCCTTTAATCCCGCGCCAGGCTTTGTACTCTATTAGATGAATTGCAAATCTGTAAACTTTACATTACTCTTCCATGTAAAACAGATCTCTCACCCATTCTCTCTTTCTTTCTTCCATAGAAGACAAAACCCTCACCCAAGCCCTGTTACATTAAAGCCTTGTTTCATTCTTCCATGTAACACAGATACCACAGCCACGCTTTGTTTCATTCTTTCATGTACTACTCATCCCTCAGCCAATCTGTTTTACTCTTGTACGTACCAAAGATCCCTCACCCAATCTGTTTCATGGTCTGTTTCACTCTTCCATGCAACTCAGATCCCTCACCCATGCTCTAGTACATGATGTCATATAATTCAGACCCCCTAACCCAAACTCTGTTCCACTCTTCCATGTAACAGAGATCCCTCAATCAAGCTCTGTGTCACTCTTCAAAGTAACAGAGACCCCTCACCCAAGCTCTGTTTCGCTCTTCCATGTAACCCATAGCCCTCAATTAAGCTGTGTTCCACTCTTCCATGTCACAGAGATCCCTCAGCCAATCTCTGTTCTACTCTTCCTTGTAACACAGATCTCTCACTTAAGCTTTGTTTCACTCTACCATGTAACACAGATTGCCTCAGCCAAGCTCTGTTACACTCTTCCATGTAACACAGATCCCTCAGCCAAGGTCTGTTTCATACTTTCATGAAACAAAGATCCCTCACCCAATCTTTTCATGGTCTGTTTCACTTTGCCATGTAACTCAGATCCCTCACCCATGCTCTGGCACATTCTGTCATATAATTCAGACCCCCTAACCCAAGCTCTGTTCCACTGTGGAAAAGTAAATTTTGCCATGTTCTGTGTCCCTACGTGTTCCCCATCTTCTGTTATATGTGCATGATTAATATGCAATATGTATTCCCCATGATCGATTAAAGACGCAATTACAGTTGTGTCCATCTCTAGTATGCCAGTTTCCAGTTCTCGTGAAAGCTACGAGTATTAGGCCTATGTAAAGTTACGTTGCCACGCTTCTCAGTGTGCACGTTATTTCATTGTAAAGTCCCCGTTTCTAGGCCTCAAAAGGGCCCGGACTCAGATTCAGCTCCTGTCTCCTGAACCCTCTCCGAGGAGCGATACAGCCCCCACCTGTATCCCTGACCCTTCACTTACTTCATGCCTCACAGTGCCCGGCTCGGCCTGGCTCTGCCTGCCAGTCTGCCAAGAGTATGTTATGATTCTAGTTATCAGTCCAGCTCTCCTTCTCTGCATTCCTAAGCTACTGAATCGCATCAATAGTTTCCGTCATGGTCTAGCCTTTACGTCTCCATGTAAGAGAAATACTGTATTAATGGTCATTTAATATTCCTCAACACGCACTACATGTAGAATAATGCATGCACCAGTCTTAGAGTCTGTTAGCCTTTACCCTGATAACTTTTGGATTCTATCAATATGTTCTCTAAAACATCAGATACTAGATAGTGTTTAGGTACATGTCGCTCTGACTCTCCAGACTTCAGTCTCTTCTTCTAGCACAGAAGTCATAGCCCCCAGTTCCTCCTAGTAACACGTCATTGTCAGTTTGCGCGCACCACTAGGTTAGAGGTCCCGGCTCCTTGGGTAGCCCCCTCCATGTTTCCGCCCCATTTATGACATATTCTGTTACGTTTACATCACATGTCTATGTACACGCCTCTTGTTACACCTACTTTATGCCTTATCTTTCGCGACTGTTACGAACCCCGCCCACTGCTACGCCTACTGTATTGAATACCATGTATTTTGTTTAAGTATATATACTTGTGCACTGTTATTAAAAAAGCCAGCCGCTGTTGTCCCGATCCTGCCCCCGGCAGCTGCCATCCTATTCCCGTGCAGGTTGTCCTGTTCCTGTCCTTTATGCTGTATTAAAACCTGCAAACTCCAGCTACCTCGAATCTTGACTCTTATTTATTGAGCTATCTGTTATTATAGTATCCTGAAAAATAGTACCGGTATTTAATTATTTATTTACCACATAATGGCGCCCGAATAGGGACTTGCCCTTTCCCCACGCGCCGGAGAAGCTACGCAAGCCCCCTGATCCTCTGCAGCCGTGACGGAACCATACCGTGCACGTGCAGATATTTCTGCTTCAAGTATCCCTCAGGCCCACGGAGGAGACGGAGGTTGCGGTCCAGCATCCAGACGAGGCGGTGGAGGAACGCGGCGAGTCCCGACCAGAGCCCAAGCCGAGAGTCCAAGGTCCGAGGTATCCGGAGGCCCACCCGTAACAGAAGTCCGAAGTTCGTCCGTCCGTCGTCGTAGTAGTCCAGTCCAGTCCGAGGCCTTCCGTTCTTGCTGCCCGGTGAGTACCGTTGCTTGGGTAGTATCTAGACAGGGTCAATTGCATTGTCTCTGGTCCGTGGGTTTGGGTACACAGATCCAACACGAAGTGTTCACTTAGGTGGATGCGGGTCCTGACGTGTCTCTTTATGAGACCGGTAAGTTTCGTACTGTTTCAGCAGTGCATCTAGTTTCTGTTCTAGTCTGTTCTGTTCTCGAGAAATTCATGTATTCTGTTTTCCGTATTCCAGGTAGTATTTTGTCCGAACAGTTATCTTAAATGTCATTCATGTATTTCAATGTCGTGGTATGAATGTGTTGTTCTTCAGTGATTATCGTGTTCATTGTGTATTGTATTGTGTCTAGACTCCAGTTCAATCATGCCTCTATTCTCCAAGTTACGTCAGTTAAGAACTAGAAAAGGTCTGTTAGAAGAGGCAGTCCCTGTCCCGCCTCGGGACAGTCCAGGTCATTTTATGTATCAAAAGCATGGCATAAGTGCCATATTATATCTAGATTTGTGGGTGGAGTACACCAAACAGTTAGAAGAAAAGTATAGATGGCCCGTATCGGGTACATGGGATGCCGAGTGCATCATGCGAGTAGAAGAAGCATTATGGAAAAAGAAAGCCAGGCAGTCACAGAAAGATGCCATCGAGTTATGGCGCAAAGAATCTCATAAAAGAACCGAAAAAGAAATCAGAAAGTCAGAATTAAGTAGAGAATCCTCAGAAAGAGCCCAAGAAAGGGAATTAATCGAAATAGGTGAACGAGTTAAAACCGAACAGTCGGACAGACAGAGAAATGCCCTCATTAAGGGTATGTATCCTCTTCTTGCCGAGGGCTTGCCAAAAGCAACCCCGGAAGCACCATGTAATTTTCCGCCGCCATTAGTTCCGATTAAGCTACGCCACAAACCGACCGCAGCTGATATTTTTCTCTCGTCCTATTTGGACGACACAGTCCCAGAATATGCAAATCCTGTTCCACCAGCTCCTGTAAATAATGTAATTCATGGTCCTCCAGCCACCGGGGCACCTGTTACAGCACCTGTTACGGTACCCCCGGTCCAGCCCGTAGTACAAATTCCCGCCACATCAGTCACTTTGCCAGCACGAAGAGTATCAGTCGACGATTCCAATTCAGGGGCCGCGGGAGGAGGTCCTCCTGGTACCCCGCCGCCAAATAGACGTCTAGGGGTAGTCGAGTTACATGAACGTGCATTACAGCGTACGCCCAAATATCAGTCCATTGCAGATATCAGGCGAGCTCTTACTGAATACTGTTATGATCCAGTCCCAGGCGAGGATAGTATGGTTATATATTCCGTACGTATAAGGCAGGTGTCCGAGTATTTGGTCACCCTACCGAATATGAAAGAAGATTTAGACAGAATGTATCATTTCATCCGTACTGGAGACGATCCAGAAAGTATTGGTGAAGTCATGTCTCTCAGGAAAGCTGAGATCCAGTTCATGTTATTAAAGTTTCTGATCAATTGTTTAATTAGGGAACAAGATTCCCCGACTAAAGATCCGAACGAAATGAAAATTCTGACAAGGTGGAGTGATAATATAGCCGAGGGTAAGCACAAGACACTCAATAGTATAGAGAGTATGTACAAGAAAATACGTAAAGAAATAATAAGGTTACACGAACAACGCAAAGAAGCTCTAGTAAGCGAGAAAGAAAATGACTCTTCTACTGAAGAGGTAGACGACGAGAATCCCGCCAGAATAGCGTATGTAGGTAAATCTAGATTTCCAGACCGACATTTACGCCTAGAATACAAGAAAGTCTTTCATCTTCCAGCACCAGAACAAGGCTCTCTAGAACAAGTATTTCAAGCTACCGATCAAATTCTGAAATCACGAATCGGTTATAGTGAGTTAGGTACCATGCATGAACAAGAACTAGCCCGATCAGCAGTCCGATGGACTACTGATTCTACCACTTTTCCAGACGAAATAGTGGCACAAATGTTTCTGAAACTGCCCCCAGCCGAGCAGCGACTGGTGGGTATGTATATGATCCAGCACCTCATCACTCTGTATGAGGGTCAGCATTCTGATCCAGGTCCGTTACATGATGTCCTGAACGAGTTACTCCAGTATAGATGGAAAGGTTTAGGTACCGATTTAATTAGTGTCATTCTAAAACAGCGCCACAAATATAGAACGTTTCTGAATCCGCATTTTGTTCACGTCTCACCCCCGGAAAGTAAACCGTTTTACATAGACAGACAGCATCCGTTACGAGAAGTACATCCAGTTAGGACACCAGATGGTGAAATGCAACGAGTATTTGTTTATACCCCTATCACAAAGATGGAACTCTTAGAAATGAAGAAGTTAATTCCCTGTCACGACAAAGATCCAGCAGGGTTCCACCGAGAATTAAAAGACATGCTCCGTATGGGAGAATACACGTATCCAGATATTATTAAAATGCTAAAAGTCCTGTTGCCCGCAGGGGTATATGAAAAACTCAAGGAAAAAGAATGGGAGGTGGGAGAGAAAAAGATCGATTGGACAGCTCTAGAAGCTGAAGATAAGATACGAGTACCAGGTACCGGTCTTGGAGACAAATGTAAAGAATTACCAGAATTATTGATACAAGTTTTGCCTAGGTTATTAGCCACTAAAAAGGAAGACTGGGATGCAATCTCAGCCTGTAAACAGAAACAAGACGAAGACACTAGTGATTTTTATTCCAGATTCGAGAAATGTTTTATCATAAACAGTGGTTTAAAGACGAGTAGTGAGTCATACCCTCATCTTTTTGTTACTAAATTAGTCGAGAATTCAAGTCCACAAGTTAAGAATCGAGTTTTGAAAGTCGAAAGTACATGGCAAGCTAGTACTCCGTCCCAGATGTTACAGATGCTCCAGTACCACCAGAATAGAATCAGAGAAGAGCAAGAACACGAGAGAAGACGTATGAAAGACACGAAAATGAAAGTATTAGTTGCACAATCTGTTCCTCAAGACAGTCAGAAGAGGGGTCCGAATCAAGCCAGTCATCCTGCAGCTCCCGTTAAAGGGACATGCAATTATTGTAAACAGCCAGGTCATTTTATCGAACGAGTGTGCAGTTCTGAAACACAATATAGCCACTGGTAAGACTAAAGAAAGACCACGTCCGCCTAGACAAGAGCAAGTTTCACAGACTTCTCAGCCACCACAGAATGCACAACAGACAGTTCCAGCACCGCAGCCTATTGCTGCAACACAGCATGTTACACAGCAGATGTACCAGTATGCCCAGACAGAGTATCCAGAGTATCAAGTGTATTCATGAAACAGCCTAGAGAGGGAGGTAGGCTTGCCTCTCATCGAGATTCCTGTAGATCAAGAGGGTCCCTATGTTCACAGTCAAGTATTAGGGAAAGACAGAAAGTTTTTGATTGATACAGGGGCAAGTAGGACTACTATCAGTCATGACGAGGTTCCAGGGGCTCCGCTCTCAGGCTCTAGAAATGTTTCCCTTGGATTTTCAGGAAAGCCTATTGTAAACGAGATATCAAAGCCAGTTACTCTAGAAGTTGGTCCATTGTCCCGAACTACTGATCTATTGCTTACGAAGTCATGTCCAGAAAATTTGTTAGGTATTAAGACATTGAAAGAGTTAGGTGCAGTCATATGTTGTTCCCCAGAGGGAATACGTTTGTTTTTACGTGACTTTAAGGGTCACTATGTATTACGTGATTTCGATCCGAGATTGTCTAATGTTCCGCAGCATCTATGGGCACAAGGTCCAACTGATGTTGGTTTTATGCAAATCACACCCCATCGTGTGACTCTCAAGCGAGGTATAGTCCTACCACGAATTAGACAGTACAGATTTCCACCTGAGGCTGTAGCAGCCTTATCCAAAATTATTGACGAGCTCACGGCTCAAGGAGTAGTTGTAGAAACTGACTCCAATGTATGTAATTCTCCTATCATTCCAGTCTTGAAACGTACTGATCCAAATGCACCTCCAGTATATCGATTAGTGATTGACCTTCGAGAACTTAATAAATGTATCATTCCCCAGTACCCAGTTGTTCCAGATATCTCATCCCTGTTGACAGCCATTGATTCTGAAGCTACAGTTTTTTACTGTCATAGACCTCAAAAATGCATTTTTCAGTGTCCCCATTCATCCAGACAGCCAGTTCCTTTTCGGATTCTGTTTAAATGGAAGGAGCTATAAATTCACACGAGCTCCTCAAGGTTTCACAGAAAGTCCTAGTATTTACAGTCAAGCACTTAAAAGGCAACTAGACAATATTCACATGCCAACTGACACTGCCCTGCTCCAATATGTCGATGATCTACTGATCACAGCCCGTTCTGAACGTGCTTGCGAGCGGGCATCACTTACAGTTCTGTATTTCCTAGCCGAGATGGGGCACAAGGTGTCCCCTTCGAAGCTTCAATTCTGTGTACAGCAAGTGATCTACTTAGGCCACTTACTGTCCAAGAGGGGTAGGCAGTTGACACCTGACCGTATCCAGTTGATAGCGAGTCTTCCTCAGCCCAAGACCCAGAAGGAGGTACGTGCTTTTATCGGCCTCACTTCTTACTGCAGACAATGGATTCCTCAGTATGCATTTCTAGCCAAGCCACTGATACAGTTAACGACACAGGAGGCAGCCGTATCGACTGTCCTCCCTTGGACATCTGAACATACACTTAGTTTTAATGAATTAAAGAAAGCCTTATGCCAAGCTCCTGTTCTAGCAACACCGAACTACAGTAAGCCTTTTACACTTTTTGTCACGGAACGTGATGGTACAGCATTATCTGTTCTCACACAAGATCAAGCAGGACAATACAAGCCCTGTGCTTATTTTTCTAGCACATTAGATCCAGTAGCTCAGGCTCTGCCTGCGTGCCTCAAGTCAGTTGCAGCCACAGCACTAGCTATTAGACAAAGTGATTCCATAGTATTAGGACACTCCCTGACAGTACAAGTTCCACACTCCGTGGAAGTTCTTTTAAACCGAACACAGACTCAGCACTTGACAATTGCACGTTTAACAGGTTATGAACTGACACTGTTCCAGCCACACATAGAAATCAGGCGCTGCAACGTTCTAAATCCTGCTACACTGTTACCGTCAGTTACTTCAAATCCTGCCACACATGACTGTGTGGAAGTTGTTAACACTATGACAAAGCCAAGACAAGACCTGACAGATATTCCATTACCTGATCCCGACCTGACACTTTATGTGGCTGGTTCATGTATGAGAACAAGTACAGGAGAACTAGTAGCCGCGTATGCAGTGACTACTGACACTGACGTTATAGAGACACATCGTATTGACACCCTGTCCGCTCAAGCAGCAGAGCTAGTTGCTCTGACTCAAGCCTGAATATGTGCCAAGAACCTGAAAGTTAACATTTACACAGATTCACGTTACGCATTCGGAGTTGTACACGACTTTGGAGTGCTCTGGCAAGAGAGAGGTTTTATGACTTCTCATGGAACCAAGATTCAGCATGGTCTCCTTATTCAAGCTCTGTTAGATGCAATACATTTACCGACAGCTATCGCTATCATGAAGTGCAAAGCACATACGAAAGTCACTGACATTATTTCCCAAGGTAATGATCTAGCAGATCGAACAGCCAAGCTCACAGCTCAGACACCAGACATACCAGTTAACAAGACACCGACATCGACTCTAGAACAGACTACTTGTATGACAGTTAAGGACCCCACTCAAGATGTCATAGATATACAGTTACATGCTACTCCTGAAGAAATCAAGAAATGGTCCGAACAAGGAGGGGTCCAGACAGATCAGGGATGGTTGACGAAGGGAAAAGCCACATGGTTTCTCCCCGACTCAATGGTTCAAGTCATTATTAATACCGCACATAGTCCTGCACATTTAGGAGAAAAAGCCATGTTAGACAGTATCCAGAACATTTGGTCCAACAAGCATTTACGAGCTGCAGCCAAGCAGAAAGTCCGTACCTGTATGATATGTTGCCAGTTCAATCCAGGTAAAAGTGTCCCGGTGGAACAAGGTGGATTCCAGCCCCCTGACCACCCTTTTGAAGTCCTCCAGATGGATTATATTCAGATGGAGCGATGTCGAGGTTTCAAGTATGTCCTTGTAGTTGTATGCGCTTTGTCCAGGTGGACAGAAGCATATCCAGTCCCAGATTATACAGCCGCGACCACTGCCAAGCAGTTGGTTCGTGAATTCTTTCCCCACTATGGACTCCCTAGGGTCGTGTATTCTGATAACGGCCAGCCATTTTCATCCGAACTCATGAAGCACGTTTCCCTTTTGTTAGGGTACCAGTGGAAGTTCCATTGTGTACGCCATCCAGAAGCAGCCGGTCTCGTAGAGAGACATAATCAAACCTTGAAAACCCGTATTGCCAAGATCTGTCAAGAAAAAGGTGTAGACTGGTTAGTTGCCCTGCCAGTTGCTTTGTTTTATATGCGCATGGTCGCACACTCCAGATCAGGTCTGTCCCCTTATGAGGTCGTATTTGGCCGCCCCCCCGAACATGTGGGGTACACCTAGACCCCGAAGTATTACAGATGTTTCTAGTAATATGCTGACAGATTACCTAGCTTCCTTGATGTCTGCCCTACACTCTTGTCGTTCACAGGTTGCCGCTGCATTTCCCGACAATACTGAAGTCAAGCCACACGAGGTCCTTCCCGGCACCCTGGTCTTAATCAGGAATTTTGATCGTTCAAGTCCGCTGGAGCCTCGCTGGAAGGAGCCGAAGTTAGTCCTTCTGACCACCCGCACGGCCGTGAAGTTGGAAGGCAGAAAAGGCTGGGTGCACCTGTCTCACGTCAAGAAATTTCATGGACTAAGAACTAAAACGTTCAGTGATACTTCTACAGACACTTCCGAGTCTAAAAATTGCCCTATTCTCAAGGACTGTCCCGCTATTGACTTTGACTCAAAGCCCTCCCTGTTAGAGAAAACTCCGCAGCAGGAGTATAAACAGAAACTCCGGTCTAGTAAAATAAGTCAGCCAGTTTAATTGTCTAAGTCCCCCTCGGGTGAAACGGTTAGACAGGTATCTGACATGTATGAGATAGACCCCCATAGTGAGAGAGTTAGTCAAAACTCAATCCGATGTATCGTTTTTCTAAGTTTTATATTGTTTCTAAGTTTGATGGTTACCTGCACAAGTTATGCATTTCATTTATGTTTTCCAATTTCTCATGTAAATAAGTTTTCTAATGCTACAGTAGAGCACACCTTTAGTGATCTGCCTCCTCACGAACTATCCTATCGTCTTGCTATGCGCAACAATACATTTATCCGTATGTTACATTATTCACACCAGACCAGCAATGCCACTAATTGTTGGGTGTGTGGTCGACTCCCCCCTTTCCAGACACCGAAGGGAGTTCTGCCACTGTTTCCTTATCCGTTTTCACATAATGGTTCGTGTGGAGCCTGGTCCATGTTAACGTCATCCTCAACAGATATGTCCCTTCTGAATAGTACATGTTTTCCAGACAAGCAAGGTCTTCCCCACAGAACAGGGTTAGATCTAGAAAATGAAGTTTATAATTTGGGTAATTATTCTTCGAATTTTATGGTCTTGAATGTTCAGTCTGATACTACTCCAGACTTACCTGCTATTTCAGTACTACCAGTCAAAGGCGAATTATGTGTCCGAAAGAATGGTTCCGTACATGTAGGACATAGTGATTGTACTACTATTGTCGAGTATAGTGACAGTGGGAAATCTATTTTCAAAGCCTCACGTCATTCTTATTTTGTTTGTGGTCAGACCGCATATGTTCGTCTGCCCCTCGATTGGGATGGAACCTGTTACATTGCCTTCCTACTGCCACCAGTTTTTCTAGCCCCATCTGATTATCATAGAAACACACATCTAGTACACATTAGACATAGAAGGGAGATCGAGTCCCCGATTGTCGATCAAACTGAAACTGCTCTAGAACAGTATACAGACTTCAATAGAGGTTTCTTTTTCTTTATAGGCCCTATCCAGAATAGTAAATTAATACGTAGATTAACCAGAACCCTTGAAGCAGTAGTGAATGAGACTACTTCTGCTCTAGGTAACTTAACCGAAGAACAATCTGCTATGAGATTTGTCGTGCTCCAAAATCGTCTCGTTCTTGACGTCATACTGGCCGATAGAGGAGGAGCATGTAGAGTCATCGGATCTAGTTGCTGCATTTTCATTCCTAATAACGCGCCGTCTGTTTATTCAGCTATAACCAGACTTCATAAAATTGCCCATCAGTTACACCAGAATCCAGGCACCTGGACATGGTCCGGTTGGTTTTGGAGTATAATTTCTGCCTGGGGATGGAAAGTATTGTCATTTCTAGGTATTGCAGTAGCGATCATATTCAGATGCTGCCTCTGTATACAATGTGGCCCTGCGATTTGCGGCATTTGTGCTACATCCTGTATTCCAAGTCCTAGTCCTAAATCCCGTTCCAAGACAATTCGAGACGAGCAAATGATACTGTATGAAATGATAGATGGTATCATGAATATAGATGTTTCCTGATGGAAACGTAGTGACAAGGAGGGAATGTGGAAAAGTAAATTTTGCCATGTTCTGTGTCCCTACGTGTTCCCCATCTTCTGTTATATGTGCATGATTAATATGCAATATGTATTCCCCATGATCGATTAAAGACGCAATTACAGTTGTGTCCATCTCTAGTATGCCAGTTTCCAGTTCTCGTGAAAGCTACGAGTATTAGGCCTATGTAAAGTTACGTTGCCACGCTTCTCAGTGTGCACGTTATTTCATTGTAAAGTCCCCGTTTCTAGGCCTCAAAAGGGCCCGGACTCAGATTCAGCTCCTGTCTCCTGAACCCTCTCCGAGGAGCGATACAGCCCCCACCTGTATCCCTGACCCTTCACTTACTTCATGCCTCACAGTGCCCGGCTCGGCCTGGCTCTGCCTGCCAGTCTGCCAAGAGTATGTTATGATTCTAGTTATCAGTCCAGCTCTCCTTCTCTGCATTCCTAAGCTACTGAATCGCATCAATAGTTTCCGTCATGGTCTAGCCTTTACGTCTCCATGTAAGAGAAATACTGTATTAATGGTCATTTAATATTCCTCAACACGCACTACATGTAGAATAATGCATGCACCAGTCTTAGAGTCTGTTAGCCTTTACCCTGATAACTTTTGGATTCTATCAATATGTTCTCTAAAACATCAGATACTAGATAGTGTTTAGGTACATGTCGCTCTGACTCTCCAGACTTCAGTCTCTTCTTCTAGCACAGAAGTCATAGCCCCCAGTTCCTCCTAGTAACACGTCATTGTCAGTTTGCGCGCACCACTAGGTTAGAGGTCCCGGCTCCTTGGGTAGCCCCCTCCATGTTTCCGCCCCATTTATGACATATTCTGTTACGTTTACATCACATGTCTATGTACACGTCTCTTGTTACACCTACTTTATGCCTTATCTTTCGCGACTGTTACGAACCCCGCCCACTGCTACGCCTACTGTATTGAATACCATGTATTTTGTTTAAGTATATATACTTGTGCACTGTTATTAAAAAAGCCAGCCGCTGTTGTCCCGATCCTGCCCCCGGCAGCTGCCATCCTATTCCCGTGCAGGTTGTCCTGTTCCTGTCCTTTATGCTGTATTAAAACCTGCAAACTCCAGCTACCTCGAATCTTGACTCTTATTTATTGAGCTA
Organism: Lissotriton helveticus; assembly: GCF_964261635.1. Taxonomy (NCBI): domain Eukaryota; kingdom Metazoa; phylum Chordata; class Amphibia; order Caudata; family Salamandridae; genus Lissotriton; species Lissotriton helveticus. The sequence goes on along the minus strand of NC_136061.1, from coordinate 39,779,833 downwards.
TCTGTTATTATAGTATCCTGAAAAATAGTACCGGTATTTAATTATTTATTTACCACACCACTCTTCCATGTAGCAGAGATCCGTCACCCAAGCTTTGTTCCACTCTTCCATGTAACACAGATCCCTCACTTAAGCTTTGTTTCACTCTTCCATTTACCAAAGATCCCTCTGCCAAGCTGCCAAGCTCTGGTTCACTCTTCCATGTAACAGAGATCCCTCACCAATGCTCTGTTACACTCTTCCATGTAACAGAGATCCCTCACCCAAGCTCTGTCCCACTCTTCCATGTAACAGAGATCCCTCACCCAAACTCTGTTTCACTCTTCCATGTAACACAGATCCCTCACTTAAGCTTTGTTTCACTCTTCCATTTACCAAAGATCCCTCTGCCAAGCTGCCAAGCTCTGGTTCACTCTTCCATGTAACAGAGATCCCTCGCCCAAGCCTGTTTCACTCTTCCATGTAACAGAGATCTCTCACCCAAGTTTTGTTCTTCTCTTCCATGTAACAGAGATCTCTCACCCAAGCTCTGTTCCAGTCTTCCATGTAACAGAGATCCCTCTCCCAAACTCTGTTCCACTCTTCCATGTAACACAGAGCCCTCAATTAAGCTTTGTTCCACTCTTCCATGTCACAGACATCCATCAGCCAAGCTCTGTTCTACTCTTCCTTGTAACACAGATCCCTCACTTAAGTTTTGTTTCACTCTTCCATGTAACACAGATCCCTCCCTTAAGCTTTGGTTCACTCTTCCATGTAACACAGATCCCTTAGCCAAGCTCTGTTTCATTCTTCCATATAACACAGATCCTTCAGCCAAGCTCTGTTTCATACTTTCATGTAACACTGATCCCTCAACCATTCTGTTCTACTCTTCTATCTAATAAAAATCCCTCACCCAATCTGTTTCACGGTGTGTTTCACTCTTCCATGCAACTCAGATCCCTCACCCATGCTCTAGTACATTATTTCCTATAATTCAGACCCCCTAACCCAAGCTCTGTTCCACTCTTCAATGTAACAGAGATCCCTCACCCAAGCTCTGTTCCACTCTTCCATGTAAGAGAGATTCCTCACCCAAGCTCTGTGCCACTCTTCCATGTAACAGAGATCCCTCACCCAAGCTCTGTTCCACTCTTCCATGTAACCGAGATACCTCACCCAAGCTCTGTGCCACTCTTCCATGTAACAGAGATCCCTCACACAAGCTCTGTGCCACTCTTTCATGTAACAGAGATCCCTCACACAAGCTCTGTGCCACTCTTTCATGTAACAGAGATCCCTCACCCAAGCTCTGTGTCTCTCTTCCATGTAACACAGATCCCTCACTTAAGCTTTGTTCCACTCTTCCTTGTAACAGAGAGCCCTCAGCCAAGTTCAGCTCTACTCTTCCATGTAACACAGACCTCTCACCCAAGCTTAGTTTCATTCTTCCTTGTAACACAGATCCCTAGGCCAAGCCTTGTTTCACTCTTCCATGTAGGACAGATCCCTCACCCAGATTTTGTTTCTCTGTGCCAAGTAACACAGGTCCCTCACCTAAGCTCTCTTTAACTTTTCCTTGTAACATGGACCCCTCACCCAAGCTCTGATCCACTCTTCCATATAACACAGATCCCTTACCCAAGCTCTGTTGCATCCTTACATGTAACAGTGATCCCTCATCCAATCTCCGTTTTACTCTTCCATGTAACAGAGACCCCTCACCTAAGCTCTGTTCCATTCTTCCATGTAACACAGATTCCTCTCCTAAGCTTTATTTTACTCTTTCGTATAACTCAAATCCCACACAAAGCACTGTTTCATTTATTTCTGTAACAGACCTCTATCCAAAGCTCTGTTTCACTCTTTAATATAACTCAGACCCCTCATCCAAGCTCTGTTTTATTCTTCCATGTAACTCAGATCTCTCAGCGAAGCTCTGTTCCACTCTTCCGTGTAACACAGATCCCTCATTTAAGCTGTATTTCACTCTTCCAATAACACAGATCCCTCAGCCAAGCTTAGTTTCACTTGACAATGTAACTCAGATCCCTCGTCCATGCTCTGATTTAATTCTGCCATATAATTCAGACCCCCTAACCCGAGCTCTGTTCCACTCTTCAATGTAACAGAGATCCCTCACCCAAGCTCTGTCCCACTCTTCCATGTAAAAGAGAACCCTCACCCAAGCACTGTTTCACTTTTACATGTTACACAGATCCATCACTTAAGCTCTTTTCCACTCTTCCATGTAACGGAGATCCCTCAGCCAAGCTCTGTTGTACTCTTCCATGTAACACAGATCTCTCACCCAAGCTCAGTTTCATTCTTCCATGTAACACAGATCCCTCGGCCGAGCCTTGTTTCACTCTTCCATGCAAGACAGATCCCTCACCAGATTTTGTTTCTCTATTCCAAGAAACACAGGTCCCTCACCTAAGCTCTCTTTAACTTTTCCTTGTAACATGAACCACTCACACAAGCTCTGTTTGACTTTTCCATGTAACACAGATCCCTCACCCAAGCTCTGTTTCATTCTTTCATGTAACAGTGATCCCTCATCCAATCTCCGTTTTACTCTTCCATGTAACAAAGACCCATAACCCAAGCTCTGTTCCACTCTTCCATGTAACACAGATCCCTCTCCTAAGCTTTGTTTCACTCTTTCATATACCTCAAATCCCACACGAAGCACTGTTTTATTTATTCTTGAAACAGTCCTCTCTCCCATGCTCTGTTTCACTCTTCCATTTAACATAGATCCCTCACCCCTGCTCTGGTTCATTCTTTCATATAATTCAGACCCCTTAACCCAAGCTCTATTCCACTCTTCCATGTAACAGAGATGCCTCACCCAAGCTTTCTTCCACTCTTTCATGTAACAGAGATACCTCACCCAAGCTCTGTTCCACTCTTCCATGTAACAGAGATCCCTCACCCAAGCTCTGTTTCACTCTTTCATGTAACACAGATCCCTCACTTAAGCTTTGTTCCACTCTTCCATGTAACATTGATCCCTCATCCAAGCTCTGTTGTACTCTTCCATATAACACAGATCTCTCACCCAAGCTCAGTTTCATTCTTCCATGTAACACAGATCCCTCGGCCAAGCCTTGTTTCACTCTTCCATGTAATACAGATCTCTCACCCAAGCTCCGTTTCATTCTTCCATGTAACACAGATCCCTCGGCCAAGCCTTGTTTCACTCTTCCAGGTAAGACAGATCCCACACCCAGATTTTGTTTCTCTGTGCCAAGTAGCACAGGTCCCTCACCTAAGCTCTCTTTAACTTTTCCTTGTAACATGGACCCCTCACCCAAGCTCTGTTCGACTTTTCCATGTAACAGAGATCCCTCCCCCAAGCTCTGTTCCACTCTTCCATTTAACAGAGATCCCTCACCCAAGCTCTGTTCCACTCTCCATTTAATAGAGATCCCTCACCCAAGCTCTATTTCACCCTTCCATGTAACACAGATCCCTCACTTAAGCTTTGTTTCACTCTTCCACGTAACCGAGATCCCTCAGCCAAGCTCTGTTGTACTCTTCCATGTAACACAGATCTCTCACCCAAACTCAGTTTCATTCTTCCATGTAACACAGATCCCTTGGCAAAGACTTGTTTCACTAATCCATGTAACACAGATCCCTCGACCAAGCCTTGTTTCACTCTTCCAGGTAAGACAGATCCCTGACCCAGATTTTGTTTCTCTGTGCCAAGTAGTAACACAGGTCCCTCACATAAGTTCGCTTTAACTTTTCCTTGTAACATGGACTCCTCACCCAAGCTCTGTTCAACTTTTCCATGTAACAAAGATCCCTCCCCCAAGCTCTGTTCCACTCTTCCATGTAACAGAGATGCCTCACCCAAGCTCTGTTTCACTCTTCCATGTAACACAGATCCCTCACTTAAGCTTTGTTCCACTCTTCCACGTAACCGAGATCCCTCAGCCAAGCTCTGTTGTACTCTTCCATATAACACAGATCTCTCACCCAAGCTCAGTTTCATTCTTCCATGTAACACAGATCCCTCGGCCAAGCCTGTTTAACTCTTCCATGAAACACAGATCTCTCACCAAAGCTCAGTTTCATTCTTCCATTTAACACAGATCCCTCGGCCAAGCCTTGTTTCACTCTTCCAGGTAAGACAGATCCCTCACCCAGATTTTGTTTCTCTGTGCCAAGTAACACAGGTCCCTCACCTAAGCTCTCTTTAACTTTTCCTTGTAACATGAACCCCTCACACAAGCTCTGTTCCAATCTTCCATGTAACACAGATCCCTTACCCAAGCTCTGTTGCATCCTTTCATGTAACAGTGATCCCTCATCCATTCTCCGTTTTACACTTCCATGTAACAGAGACCCCTAAACCAAGCTCTGCTCCACCCTTCCATGTAACAGAGATGCCTCTCCTATGCTTTGCTTCACTCTTTCATATGACTCAAATCCCACACGTTTATTTATTCCTGTAACAGACCTCTCTCCCAAGCTCTGTTTCACTCTATAATATAACTCAGACCCCTCAACCAAGCTCTGTTCTTCTAGGTAACACAGATCCCTCACTTAAGCTTTGTTTAACTCTTCCATTTAACACAGATCCCTCAGCCAAGCTCTGTTCCGCGCTTCCATGTAACACAGATACCTCACTTAAGCTTTGTTTCACTCTTCCATGTAACACAGATCCCTCTGTCAAGCTCTGTTCCACTCTTCCATATAATACAGATCCCTCACTTAAGGTTTGTTTCACTCTTCCATGTAACACAGATCCCCCAGCCAAGCTCTGTTTCATTCATTCCTTGTATCTCAGATCCCTCAGCCAAGCTCTGTTTCATAATTTCGAGTAACACTGATCACTCAGCCAATCTGTTTGCTCTTCCATGTAACAAAGATCCCTCACCCAATCTGTTTCATACTTCCGTATAAAACAGATCCCTCTCCCAAGCCCTGTTTCACTCTTCCATGTAACTCAGATCCCTCACCCATGCTCTGGTTCATTCTTTCATATAATTCAGACCCCCTAACCCAAGCTATGTTTCACTCTTCAATGTAATAGAGATCCCTCACCCAAGCTTTGTTCCACTCTTCCATGTAACGGAGATCCCTCACCCAAGCTCTGTTCCAGTCTTCCATGTAACAGAGATCCCTCACCCAAGCTCTTTTTCACTCTTCCATGTAACACAGAGCCCTCAATTAAGCTTTGTTTCATTCTTCCATGTCACAAAGATTCCTCAGCCAAGCTCTGTGCCACTCTTCCATGTAACACAGATCCTTAACTTAAACTTTGTTTTACTCATCCACGTAACACAGATACCTCAGCCAAGCTCTGTTTCATTTTTCCATGTAACACAGATCCCTTAGCCAAGCTCTGTTTCACACTTTCATGTACCACTGATCATTCAGCCAATCTGTTTCATGGTCTGTTTCACTGTTCCATGTAACTCAGATCCCTCACCCATGCTCTGGTACATTCTTTCATATAATTCAGACCCCCTAACCCAAGCTCTGTTCCACTCTTCCATGTAACAGAGATTCCTCACTCAAGTTCTGTTTCACTCTTCTATATAACAGTGATCCCTCTTGAAATTTCCGTTTTATTCTTCAGTGTAATATAGTCCCCTAACCCAAGCTCTGTTCCACCCTTCCATGTAACACAGAGCCCTCTCCTAAGCTTTGTTTTACTCTTTCATATAATTCAAATCCCACTGGAAGCACTGTTTTATTTCTTCCTGTAACAGACCTATCTCTCAAGCTCTGTTTCACTCTATAATATAATGCAGACCCCTCAACCAAGCTCTGTATTATTCTTCCATGTAACACAGATCCCTCACTTAAGCTTTGTTTCACTCTTCCATGTAACACAGATCCCTCAGGCAAACTCTGTTTCATTCTTCCATGTAACTCAGATCCCTCATCCAAGCACTGTTTCATACCTTCATGTAACACTGATCCCTGAGCCAATCTGTTTTGCTCTTCCATGTAACAGAGATCCCTCACCCTATCTGTTTCATACTTCCGTATAAAACAGATCCCTCTCCCAAGCCCTGTTTCACTCTTCCATGTAACTCAGATCCCCCACCCATGCTCTGGTTCATTCTTTCATATAATTCAGACCCCCTAACCCAAGCTCTGTTCCACTCTTCCATGTAACAGAGATCCCACACCCAAGCTTTGTTCCACTCTTCCATGCAACCGAGATCCCTCACCAAAGCTCTGTTCCAGTCTTCCATGTAACACAGAGCCCTCTCCTAAGCTTTGTTTTACTCTTTCATATAATTCAAATCCCACTGGAAGCACTGTTTTATTTCTTCCTGCAACAGACCTATCTCTCAAGCTCTGTTTCACTCTATAATATAATGCAGACCCCCAACCAAGCTCTGTATTATTCTTCCATGTAACACAGATCCCTCACTTAAGCTTTGTTTCACTCTTCAATGTAACACAGATCCCTCTGCCAAGCTCTGTTCCACTCTTCCATGTAATACAGATCCCTCACTTAAGCTTTGTTTCACTCTTCCATGTCACACAGAACCCTCAGGCAAGCTCTGTTTCATTCTTCCATGTAACTCACATCCCCCACCCATGCTCTGGTTCATTCTTTCATATAATTCAGACCCCCTATCCAAAGCTCTGTTCCACTCTTCCATGTAACAGAGATCCCGCACCCAAGCTTTGTTCCACTCTTCAATGCAACCGAGATCCCTCACCAAAGCTCTGTTCCAGTCTTCCATGTAACAGAGATCCATCACCCAAGCTCGGTTTCACTCTTCCATGTAACACATAGCCCTCAATTAAGCTTTGTTCCACTCTTCCATGTCAAAGAGATCCCTCAGCTGAGCTCTGTTCTACTCTTCCTTGTAACACAGATCCCTCACCCAAGCTCAGTTCCACACTTCCATTTAACACGGATCCCTCACTTAAGATTTGTTTCACTCTTCCATGTAACACAGATCCCTCTGCCAAGCTATGGTTCACTCCTCCATGTAACAGAGATCCCTCGCCAAAGCCTGTTTCACTCTTCCATGTAACAGAGATCCCTCTCCCAAGCCTGTTTCACTCTTCCATGTAACAGAGATCCCCCACCAAGCTTTGTTCCATTCTTCCTTGTAACAGAAATCCCTCACCCAAGCTCTGTTCCCGTCTTCCAAGTAACAGAGATCCCTCACCCAAGCTCTGTTTCACTCTTCCATGTAACACAGAGCCCTAAATTAAGCTTTGTTCCACTCTTCCATTTCACAGAGATCCCTCAGCTAAGCTCTGTTCTACTCTTCCTTGTAACAGAGATCCCTCACTTAAGCTTTGTTTCACTCTTCCATGTAACACAGATCCTTCAGCCAAGTTCTGTTTCACTCTTCCATGTAACATAGATCCCCTAGCCAAGCTCTGTTTCATTCTTCCATGTAACACAGATACCACAGCCAAGCTTTGTTTCATACTTTCATGTACTACTCATCCCTCAGCCAATCTGTTTTACTCTTGTACGTAACAAAGATCCCTCACCCAATCTGTGTCATGGTCTGTTTCACTCTTCCATGCAACTCAGATCCCTCACCCATGCTTAGGTACATTATTTCATATAATTCAGACCCCCTAACCCAAACTCTGTTCCACTCTTCCATGTAACAGACATCCCTCACCCAAGCTCTGTGTCACTCTTCAAAGTAACAGAGACCCCTCACCCAAGCTCTGTTTCGCTCTTCCATGTAACACATAGCCCTCAATTAAGCTGTGTTCCACTCTTCCATGTCACAGAGATCCCTCTGCCAAGCTCCGTCCCACTCTTCCATGTAACAAAGATCTCTCACTTAAGCTTTGTTTCACTCTTCCATATACCACAGATCCCTCTGCCAAGCTCTGGTTCACTCTTCCATGTAAAAGAGATCCCTCGCCCAAGCCTGTTTCACTCTTCCATGTAACAGAGATCCCGTGCCCAAGCCTGTTTCCTCTTCCATCTAACAGTGATCCATCACCCAAGCTTTGTTCCACTCTTCCATGTAACAGAGATCTCTCACCCAAGCTCTGTTCCAGTCTTCTATGTAACAGTGATTCCCTCTCCCAAACTCTGTTTCACTAATCCATGTAACACAGAGCCCTCAATTAAGCTTTGTTCCACTCTTCCATGTCACAGAGATCCCTCAGCCAAGCTCTGCTCTGCTCTTCCTTGTAACATAGATCCCTCCTTTAAGCTTTGTTTCACTCTTCCATGTAACACAGATCCCTCAGCCAAGCTCTCTTCCAATCGTTCATGTAACACAGATCCCTTAGCGAAGCTCTGTTTCATTCTTCCATATAACACAGATCCTTCAGCCAAGCTCTGTTTCATACTTTCATGTAACACTGATCCCTCAACCATTCTGTTTTACTCTTCTATGTAACAAAAATCTGTTTCACGGTGTGTTTCACTATTCCATGCAACTCAGATCCCTCACCCATTCTCTGGAACATTCTTTCATATAATTCAGATCCCTCACCCAAGCTCTGTTCCACTCTTCCATGTAACAGAGATCCCTCACTCAAGCTCTGTTCCACTCTTCCATGTAACACAGATCCCTCACTTAAGCTTTGTTTCACTCTTCCATGTAACACAGATTCCTCTGCCAAGCTCCGTCCCACTCTTTCATGTAACACAGATCCCTCACCCAAGCTCTGTTCCACTCTTCCATGTGACATAGATCCCTCACCCAAGCTCTGTTCCACTCTTCCATGTAACACAGATCCGTCACTTAAGCTTTTTTTCACTCTTCCATGTAACACAGATTCCTCTGCCAAGCTCCGTCCCACTCTTCCATGTAACACAGATCCCTCAATTAAGCTTTGTTTTACTCTTCCATGTAACAGAGATCCCTCGCCCAAGCTCTGTCCCACTCTTCCATGTAACAGAGATCCCTTGCCCAAGCTCTGTTTCACTCTTCCATGTAAAACAGATCCCTCACTTAAGATCTGTTCCACTCTTCCATGAAACAGAGATCCCTCACCCAAGCTCTGTTCCACTCTTCCATGTAACACAGATCCCTCACTTAAGCTTTGTTTCACTCGTCCATGTAACACACATCCCTCTGCCAAGCTCAGTCCCACTCTTCCATGTAACACAGATCCCTCACTTAAGCCTTGTTTCACTCTTCCATGTAACACAGATCCCTCTGCCAAGCTCGGTCCCACTCTTCCACGTAACACAGATCGCTCACTTAAGCTTTGTTTCACTCTTCCATGTAACACAGATCCCACGCCCAAGCTCTGTTTCACTCTTCCATGTAAGACAGATCCCTCACTTAAGCTTTGTTTCACTCTTCCATGTAACACAGACCCCTCACTTAAGCTCTGTTTCACTCTACTATGTAACAGAGATCCCTCGCCCAAGCTCTGTTTCACTCTTCCATGTAACTGAGGTCCCTTGCCAAAACTCTGTTTCACTCTTCCATGTAACAGAGATCCCTCACCCAAGGTCTGCTTCACTCTTCCATGTAACAGAGATCCTGAGATCCCTCACCCAAGCTCCGCCCCACTCTTCCATGTAACACAGATCCGTCACTTAAGCTTTGTTTCACTCTTCCATGTAACACAGATCCCTCTGCCAAGCTCCGCCCGACTCTTCCATGTAACACAGATCCCTCACTTAAGCTTTGTTTCACTCTTCCATGTAACACAGATCACTCACTTAAGCTTTCTTTCACTCTTCCATGTAAGAGATTCCTCAGACATGCTCTATACATTCTTCCCTGTAACACAGATGCCTCTCCCAAGCTCCGTCCCACTCTTCCATGTAACAAAGACCCCTCGATGCTTCTCACCCACTGTCGTCTATGGTCGCTGACGGAATTTCCGTCAGGAAGGTCTGAAATGAAATTCCAGGAGGGCTGGGGCAGAGAAGGTGAATGCTCTCAAGTGTAATTCTGAAACCACTCCGAGAGCACAAAAAAGGCTTCAGATAGCTCTGCAGTTTCCACCTTGAGAAAGGAACTCTCATAAGCATAAATACTTTTTTATGCAGTGGTTTTATGTGTTTCTCGCGGTGCATTTCCGATGCATTTGAAATCGCCTCGCGCTGCAGCCCTGACCCCTGGCTTGTAATATGCAATCCGTTCTGGAAAGCTCCCCGTGCATTTATATGGCTCCTTTGGACAGATTGCAAGCGCTGTATATTCTAAATCCACCACCACAATTACTTCTGTGGAATAGCTGGAGAGGAGATGCATGTGTGCACGTCAGGGGAAGGCTCTTGGAGCAGGAATTATATTTACAATGAGGGGCGGGCTGGGGCTCAGGGGGCAGGCTGAGCTGTGGAGAGAAGGACTCTCCGTGGGGAGGGAGAGGCTGAGCCACAGGGAGGGACATGCTGGGGCGGTGAGGAGGGCTGGGGCTGGGGTTGTGGAGAGATAGTCCGAACAGAGGTGTGTGCTTATAGCAGGGTGTACTTTCATGGGGGTGCAGGCTGGGTCTGCAGGGGGAGTAGACTGGGGATGTAGAGAGTAGTGTGAGTAGTGTGCTTGGAGCAGGGTGCACTTTCATGGGGGACAGGCTGGGCCTGTAGTGGGGAGGTAGACTATGGCTGTGGAGAGCAGTGTGAGTAGTGTGCTTATAGCAGGGTGTACTTTCAGGGGGACAGGCTGGATCTACAGGGGAGGGAGGCTGCAGCTGTGGAGAGTAGTGTGAGTAGTGTGCTTGGAGCAGGGTGCACTTTCATGGGGGACAGGCTGGGCCTGTAGTGGGGAGGTAGACTATGGCTGTGGAGAGTAGTGTGAGTAGTGTGCTTATAGCAGGGTGTACTTTCAGGGGGACAGGCTGGATCTACAGGGGAGGGAGGCTGCAGCTGTGGAGAGTAGTGTGAGTAGTGTGCTTGGAGCAGGGTGCACTTTCATGGGGGGGCAGGCTGGATCTACAGGGGAGGGAGGCTGCAGCTGTGGAGAGTAGTGTGCTTAGAACAGGGTGTACTTTAATGGGGGTGCAGGCTGGGTCTGCAGGGGGAGTAGACTGGGGATGTAGAGAGTAGTGTGAGTAGTGTGCTTGGAGCAGGGTGCACTTTCATGGGGGACAGGCTGGGCCTGTAGTGGGGAGGTAGACTATGGCTGTGGAGAGCAGTGTGAGTAGTGTGCTTATAGCAGGGTGTACTTTCAGGGGGACAGGCTGGATCTACAGGGGAGGGAGGCTGCAGCTGTGGAGAGTAGTGTGAGTAGTGTGCTTGGAGCAGGGTGCACTTTCATGGGGGGGCAGGCTGGATCTACAGGGGAGGGAGGCTGCAGCTGTGGAGAGTAGTGTGCTTAGAACAGGGTGTACTTTAATGGGGGTGCAGGCTGGGTTTGCGGGTGCTGTGGAGAGGGGTGTGCTTAAAGCAGGATATTCTTCCATGGGGGAGGGGCAGGTTTGGGGTACAGAGATGGGCAGTTTGTGGCTGTGGAGGGCACCTTGCTGCCAGCAGGGGGCACCTCAGTAGGGACGACGAGGCTCTGAGAATGACCCGCTGGGCCTCGAGTCGATGTTTAACCTGTGTCTTCCTCCTCTGCAGTGACCAGCCATGGTTAGTTACACCCAAACTAGCTGTGCCTGAGACCGTGACAGATACACAGCTCCGGGTACATCACTGATGATGCAGAGTGGGCTCCTGACCCCCTCAGTCCACCCTTGGAAGTGAAGGTCGTACAATAAGGCAAAGGTCCAGAGGGGCCTTTGGAGGCAGATTCAGGACACCGAAGCGATGGAAAGCTCGTTGAATAAGAAGAATTCAGTCAGAGTGAGTGAGCATGGTCTGGGACTACCGGCCACCCCCCTCCTTAACACACTGACGGCATTACTTAATTCAACCATTCAACACATGGGTCTTTGGAAGTCAGGGGGTCAGGGCCCCCCCTGGCCGTATTTATTAAAATATGAAAACAAAATTAAAATTTTAATAAAATAAACATTTAAACAATTATTAAATGCACATTTCAGAACATTAGATTAACATCCATTTTGACATGGTATGATGGGCTAACCTTAACAAATATCTAGTACAGCGTGTTTCCTAACCGAATCTAACATCCTGAAAATTAAAATGCATTCTAATAACTAAGTCGTACGGCAAGGTCGCTAACCGGTGTCAGATCCTTTTACAGCTACGCTCTCACGTTCGAGATGCGCATGCGCAACCCAGGGCACGTTTCACCCACGTGCGCTCCCTGAACTCCATTTAACCATAACAGGAGGGCCCGTACACTCGCGCACCTTGATGACGTCATAGTGTCTGTGAGGGGTGGCTACCAGCCTGAGGAGAGCGTAGACTCCCTCCCCCGCACCCTTCTAAGTAATGGATATCATATCCTGCCCACTGAAGTTCTGGGAGAGACCAATGGCCCCTCCCGACGGGCGGCCCCTTTCGTGAATGGGCCCGCCCCCCCTTAAGGACCTTAAAATGCTGCTCACCGATTATGACCTTACCGCCAGACCCACATAATAAATACGACATTGCTATACTAAGAGGGAGAAAAAGGCCTAAGGAGAAAATTAGTTAACACACAGCAAAGCACAAAACATATACATATGTACATTTTCCTGTAAACGGGAAAAAAAAAAAGGCCTAAGGAGGAAATTAGTTAAAAACCACAGCAAAGCACAAAAACATCTCCATATGTGTAGAAACTAAGGTCGGGGACAATCGATATTTGCCCGGCGGTATTGCCTCTGTAACCCACGAATTATTAATCAATGAAGAGGCAGGCGCTGGAGACTGGAAAGCAGGAAACAAGGTTTATTCTCTCCGGAGGAGAACACAACAAATCAGACAGCAGGTATCGTCATGAGGTGCTCTACCCGCATCCTTGAGGCCTGGCCTCTTATATCCAGGTTTATTACTTTATTACATATTACATATTCATGGCGAAGCTTTGATGTACGGAAAGACATTCTCGGAATCCCCGCTCCAAGCCCGTTCCCACACACATTTACAGTTGAAGTCCCACCCCGGTCACAACAGGTGATGATTATCGCGCAGCTGGACATTCTGTCGATCCACGGAATGTGGGGGTTTGATCGGATCGCATAGAGTGGGGGCTTTGATCAGCTCGGGGGTCCTTTGATGAGGGAAGCCTTCCTACTGTACGGGGAGGGGCAATAAACAGTATCGGCAGAGCTAGGTGTCGGCCTGGGAACGAGGAAGACAAACGGGCACAGGAAAAGGGGGGGTTTTTGCATCAAGGGATCTGGGACCATGAAAGGAATGAAGGGAGGTGTCGCGCTGGGAACAGGATGGGGTTCTGAGGCAGAGCTGCGTTGGAGAGGGGTTTATGACCCAAAGCATGTGCGAGCGGGGGGGTTGGTCAGCGTGCAGGCTTGGTGAGGGCGAAGGGCTATGCTGGGGGGCCAGTGGCATGCAAAAGGGATGGTCCTGATCGAGGCACCTAAAATGGCGGGCGCGCACGACAAAAGTGTGGCATCAGAGGAAAAGGCAAGATGGCGCAGATAATGTTTACCAAACCGTACTAATTTTCCACAGTTCTCCCTTTAACATATTCAAGACATCTTGCTGGTTTATTTCCTATTCAGGCCTATTATGGTGGGCATAAGAAACAGTAACCCAGGTGAAGGAGTCGTAAACATTACATTTAAGATCTCTAGTTTTAGGAGGCGGGCCTATTGATAAACTTTGATAAACTTGTTAGCAGGAAAGTCATAGTAATGTAATACAAAAACGATTCTGTAGTGGGAGCAGTGAGTACATTGCATACAGGTTATTATATACAGGCTCCGTATATATTTGGTTGGAGCATAATCAATACAATGGTGGCTGGGAGAGAAATGAGACGTAGCAGAAACGATGATTGAGGGTGTCAATGTTCGAAGTTAATGAGTTCTCAGTACTGTTTGTCGTCTTTTGTTGGCGCTGTGGAGCACCGGCGGTGGAGCTAAGGGTCCAGCTCTATTCTAGGTCCCGTGTTGCAGGGCACGACCTTTTCCTCGCGTTTCTGGTCGAAAAGGTCTTTTTCGCCCCGTGTCTTTTGGAGTCGATAGTCAAAAAGTTCAGATGGAAGAAGAGTGTATAAATAGTCCATAGGGTAGGTCGGAGAAAAAGGGGGATGGAGCAAGGCCAGATCGGGAACAGACTGGGGGAACGGAAAATTTCAGGTAGGCGGGCTCATGACCGAGTTTAGGGAGCGGGGACCTTTCGGCACACATTTGAACATTGGGCAGGGGCATCAGGTTAGCCCTCTCCTCTCGTTTTGTCGGAAATAGTGCCTCGTCCTGCAACTCCGTTCTGTCGCGGTCTCGCCTTGGCCAATGTCGCAGACGTTCCATAGTCTGTAGTCAGGCCGCGTGCTCCCACATCCGGTCCTTCTTTCCTCCGACAGTCGTACCCTTGAAGGAGTTTGAAAAGACAGTCGTTAGAGAATTGGCAGAGGAAGGTAATCACATAGTCTATTTCTCTCCCAGCTCCAGGTAGGAGAATGGAAACGTCCGTTATATTAGGGTTCACAACTGACATATAAATGATCGATGGTGGGCCTGCTGGATTTACTATGACTTTCCTTCACAACTATTTATTACAGTAACGACCGTTCGTCTGATGGAGGCCCACCTTCGTAATACAAGCCTGACAAAGCTATACCGTTCTCTAGGGCTGCATATTTATAAAGGGTGCTGTGAGCTATTAACATGGTACTAATAGGTATCTCGCTGAGGGACGAACATAGGCTAAAACATTTTTCATTCTATCAATGCATCTTGCCTTTCAACTAAACATTTTCGCTTCCAACGGTATTTATTGCAATGATTTTCCTCACTTCGGTCTAATCCTTTAACTTTGTAAAACATCATTCTGGTTCCTATGTAGCCTCTTATGGCCTGATTACTAAATTAGAAAAGACAGGGGTCTTATGGGAAACAGCTAGGGACATAGAAAACTGTGGTAAGGGCGTAAGTAGACCCATCTCTTACGACCGGGGGTGAGGGACAGTTTTATAACTCTCGTCTGGGGCAGCTGATACGAAACAGGGGGCGTTCCTGGAATATGAGGATGTTTCGATCATTTTTACTGTTTGGGTATTGCGACAATTCGGGACGGGGAGAGTCGCGTATTCTGAGGCATTTTGTTTCATCATAGGAGCCGCTGACATGTAGTTCCCTTATTGCGGGTCAGATTAGGGAACCTCAGTCGTCTTACCTGTCCTTTCCCTCATCGCCAACTCTCGGTTCCGTTAATTTAGCAGAAAGGAGAGGCAATGACACGGTCTCGGGGTGATTGTATTTAAAGACAAGTTTTGTGCAAATACTGGCGGTATTTGAAGCCAATTGGGTGGTGTGCTAGGGGTGGCGGTTTGCCAATTTAGGGGCTAGTCGTTCGGAAGAGTGAGAGTGTGGGAGAGAGAGAGAGAGAGAGAGAGAGATGTGCAATAATAGGTTAGATAGTACACGTGCGACATAGGGGCCGGCCGTGTATTTAAGATAGATTATTCAGCGCATTACTCGATACAAGACATCGCGGGTCTGTGTTAGTATTTTGAAAGCATGCGGTTCAGGACGGGCAAACATTAGGTCGGGTACGGGGGACATGCTTTGAGAAAAAGGAAAAAGGGGGGGGGCACCATCGTGTCGCATTCCTTGCATTCTCGGTCCTTTGACCAGTTGAGTCAGCGCTTCAGTCACACACAAACATTCTCTCATAGTTTCATACACACGCGACATGTGTCCATTCATACAACATGGATTAAGGGTGATCATTTTTCATCAAGTCATATTATCTATTGACCCGTTTGTTACATTAGCAGTTTGTGGGTGTGCTTGGGTGCCACCTTGCGGCGCTAGTCCGCTTCGCGTATCAGACATGGCAAGGCTTCAGATCTTCATCATACCTCGGTCGTGATTTCTGATGTAACCTGCAGGGGGGGGAAAAGAGGGGAGGGGGACAACATTCGAGCACATCAAAAGCACGGGTACGAAAGTCTTTTACTTACCTCCTACTCGTCTTATCTCTTCGGGATAGAATCCCTGAGGTCGTGGTTTCTGGAGCCCAGGGTGGGGGGGTGTATCCTTATGGGCTGTGAGTAGGAAAACGTTAGAGAATCAGAAGCACCTAGCGAGGGGTTTCTAGTTGGTAGGTGTACTTAACTATCGAGGTCCTTAAACCTCTTTCAACGCTGTGATGTTTTTAAGGTTTATCAGCTCTTCGGCCAACTCTGTTCCCTAGTACCTTTGAGTGTCGTATCTTTATAATATTCTATCATTTACATCGTTTCACCTTTTACCCATCCTTTACATTACGCCATTTCGCTTTTACCCATCCCCAGAAGTCGGGGTCCTTCTCCATGCGCGAATCCCTGAGTCAGTCGCATTTTTGACGGCGGAGTGTCGTGTCTCAGATTCGATCCTCCATCCGGGGCTGGGCAACCATCTTTTTTTAACCTTAAAGAGAGAGCAGAGTAGGGTGCACAGAAAGGAACTCTCCCGCCGATCCCACATTTTAAATAAAGCATGCAATACCCGTTCATAGTTTCGAAAACCTTTATTTTTGCAAAGTCATTTCAGTACGTAGATTATGAGGGTGCGGTCGTATTTTGGCCGGACACGGCAAATGGCTAAAGTGCGTACAGTGGGGGTGTTATTTTGCAGCAATAAAGACGTTAGAAAGTTTTTATTCATTCATTCGTAGGAAACTAAAACGCCTATCAATTGGTTGGGGGATCGGGGGCATTTATTTCATAATTTAGAAACATAGTCAGAATAGTTGCAATCAGATTTCCTATATGCATACCGTGTGCGTGTGTCATAAGCGAGGTTACACGTCAGCTATATAAAAAAATATAATACATCGTACATTTGTAATCAACATTTTTAACGGGATCCTTTTATATGTTCGTCGAGTGAGCTCTCCTTCTTTCTCGTCAAGTGTACAAAGGATCATGTATGTCTCAGAACATCAAGTTTAGTATTAGTAAAAAGGGACACCATGAGGTGTTCGTAAGTTCCTATCGATACCGGCGCCATTTTCGGCGGGGCCGGGTTAGTCCGGAAGTAGCATCAGAAAAAATGTTTCCTACAACCGGCAGTTGGACCAGAGTCCTTTTCGGCAGATCTAGAATTCCTGCTAACAGAAAGAGCGGCAATGTCATGCTTGTTTCGTTAGTGATCGAGGCAGTCGTCCCTTACCGGAAGCCTGCAGGGGCCGAGGGCTCCGCCGGGGACCTTTGTAGACTCTTCAAGGCTGTGGAGATGCTGTCGGAGGTGGGGGCTCGTGCTCCGGTGGGCGAGCGACCGAGTTATATTGCTGTTCAAAGTTACTCTAGCGGCCGAGTCCCGCCTTCTAGCGGGCCCAGACGCCATTTTGAGGCCCTGCAGCAGTCCCCTCTCGTCGAGTCTGCAAGAGTGGAAGAGACCTTTCCGAGGACAAATAGGGAATGGAACTCTGTGTTGTGGAAGCGGGGCGCTCGGCTGGGGTGCAGCTGTGATGCCCCCACCTGGGGGGCGGGGGAGACTCGTTCGCGCTGTCTCCATCTCTCGGTGCACTCCAGGCCGCTCTCTTTCATGGGCATGCACGATGGTCTCTCCACACCCTGTGCTCCACAAGGCCCATGCCCAGTGCTGTGGAAGTACGGCCACCTGCGGCGCACATTCGGTGCTGCACAAGTATCGGTGCAGCCATTGCATATTCGGTGTTCCAAAAATATGGGCACCGTTGCATGTTCGGTGCTGCGCAAGTTCTGGGGCGCCACCATGGTATGTTCGGTGCTACGCAGGTATTGGCACCGCCGCCTGGCTGGGGGAGTTCGGCGCTGGGCCGGGGGCTGGGAGACCTCCTATCCATGGAGGTGGGAGAGGCTCGTCCGCGTCGCCTCTCCCTCCCAGCCCGACTTGGACTAATCTTCGTGGAGGTATGAACAGGACATCCCGCCGCCCAGAGTTGTCGTGGCCATTGTCCATGACAGGAGTGGCGGCTGGCGTGTTGCTGCGGCTATCACGGAGGGGAAAAGAAAGAGGTGTCTCGTCCTTCTCTGGGCCGGGCTTCCTTAGGTTATCGGCTGCAGCCGGATCCAGTTGGCCCCCCCCGGTCCCTGGCCATGGGTGGTCGGACCGGGAGGACATGTGGCGGGACTACCTGAAACTATCCAGAGCCGCTGCGGCTGGGCCGGGGAGGCATGTGGCGGGACTACCTGCACCTACCCAGGGCCGCTGCGGCCGGACTCCGCTGGCCCCTGCCTCTCCTCCGGCTCCACCCTATGTTAAGATTTCCTGACCGATTGTTGGCAGCAGGGCCCGCCTTATATGGGTTGCTGCCTGGTTGGGCGTAGCCGTAACCCTGCCCTCCTTTGGAAGGTTCCAGAGTGTGGGGGACGAATGTTCTGTTGACTTTCATTTACTAGTTTTTTTTTTTTACCGTTCTTGTTTCAAACGTTTTCTGTTGTTAGGGTTTTAATAGGTGTTTATTATTACGTATTGCTATTTATTTCTTGTTCGTTATGGTAAATAAAAGTTCAAGTTCATCAGTGGCCTACGGATTTTGTTTTCCCATTTCTTTCTTTCCAGGTTGTTTCATGCTAAAGTTTCTGTTAACAGAGGTTAAGTAACACGGAAGCACATGCAGAGGGATGACGTAGATTCATGCCTCACATACACAAACTCAGACGGGAGACAGTACAAGTACGACATACAAAGACCCAAGACAAATATAAAACAGTTATTGGCCATAATTATCTTTTTCCGTCTGTTAATTTAGAGCTAGACTGGGTTCTCGTCTTAACATTGTCCGATCTATGAAAACTCGAACATGTCGCTGAAATCGGTCTGGCGAAATCTGTGCCATCGGGCATAATCAAACGTGGTGGTTCTATCTGGCCTGGCCATGTCAGTCTGATTCTTCTTTGTCTGGCGCTTTTTTCCTTTCTTCCGGACTGCTATTCCTGTCGGTCCTTTATTCCTACCCTCGTTTAGTAAAGTCGGGCATTGTGCTTTCCAGTGCCCGACACATTTACAAAAAGCACATTGGTCTTGCCCTAAGTCTGGCCGTCCTGTGCGTAGTGTCGGGGGATAACTTTCGGGTCGTGGTGTCCAGGGGTTGTCCTGTTGATATATTCCTCTACCTGCTCTGTCCTCGTCTCTTTTCTTTCGTTGCATTGCCTCTTTGCGCCACATACCGAGACTGTCGAGCATAATAGGCGTTGTCTTATTATTACGAAGGGCTATTTCTAACGTTTCTATTTTATCAAGATCGAAGGATCCTACCAGTGGCCACTGTTTGTCTTGACTTTCTTTGGTATACCTGTGCCACAATTTATTATAGGCTATGGTAACTAATCCATAGTTTATGAACATGTCTTTATTAGGGGTGCCTTCTAGTGGAGCTAGATGATCCACCTCTAATAAACAGTCCGGGCTGAACCAGCTATCAACCAGTGGGGAGAAGACAGACATGACGGCTCGCAGCGAGGGACAAAAAGTCAGCACTGCCTATCTTATCACTGTGCGCAAAGACTAGACAGAATATTTCTATTCTACGTTGTTTGCAGGCAGTGAATACCTCATGAACCAAATAACAAAGAATCAACCAATAAATAAAAATAAAAATAGAATAAAATAAAATGAAATCAGTGGGGAGAATAAGTAGGGGCGCAAAAGTCTGCGTCCTCTACCCTTTCACTATCCGTAAAGAGGAATCTGTTATTTCCTGTTTGCAGACAGCGAATCTCCAGAAAACGATCCGTGAACAGTAGTTCGGGGTCAAAGAACCCAGTTAATCAGTGTGGTAGAGGGAATCTCCCAAAAACCGTTAATAAATAATAGAATCAGTGGGGGAGAAAAATAGGCACGACGGCTGCGTTACCTATCCTTCACTGTTTGCAAAAGGGAAAGAGCCTACTGTTTCTCTGTGTGCAGACAGTGAATCTCCAAATAAGTCAAATAAAGAGTAATACTAGTATTTTCTGAACAACCAATACAATTATTTTGCAGTTTGTCGTGTTTACACGACCTTACCCGGACCGTATGGACAGTTTCTTGTCTTCCGAATCCAGCGCCCGTTCGTCCTCTTTTTCTCGTATTTCTCACGGCACTCCTAATGGTTCCCAGTCAGGACCGTAGATCACTCGAGAGAGGTCTGTTCGGAACTAGTGAAGTTCGGATGATCGGCTGCCAGACGAGGGTCTATTGGGCACGAGCTCTCCCGATCGTTGCAGTCGTTCACTCTGTCGTCAGGACCTCTCCCACTGGATCCACGAGTCGCTGATGGGCCCCACGCTTGGGACGCCAATTGTAGAAACTAAGGTCGGGGACAATCGATATTTGCCCGGCGGTATTGCCTCTGTAACCCACGAATTATTAATCAATGAAGAGGCAGGCGCTGGAGACTGGAAAGCAGGAAACAAGGTTTATTCTCTCCGGAGGAGAACACAACAAATCAGACAGCAGGTATCGTCATGAGGTGCTCTACCCGTATCCTTGAGGCCTGGCCTCTTATATCCAGGTTTATTACTTTATTACATATTACATATTCATGGCGAAGCTTTGATGTACGGAAAGACATTCTCGAATCCCCGCTCCAAGCCCGTTCCCACACACATTTACAGTTGAAGTCCCACCCCGGTCACAACAGGTGATGATTATCGCGCAGCTGGACATTCCGTCGATCCACGGAATGTGGGGGTTTGATCGGATCGCATAGGGTGGGGGCTTTGATCAGCTCGGGGGTCCTTTGATGAGGGAAGCCTTCCTACTGTACGGGGAGGGGCAATAAACAGTATCGGCAGAGCTAGGTGTCGGCCTGGGAACGAGGAAGACAAACGGGCACAGGAAAAGGGGGGGGTTTTGCATCAAGGGATCTGGGACCATGAAAGGAATGAAGGGAGGTGTCGCGCTGGGACCAGGATGGGGTTCTGAGGCAGAGCTGCGTTGGAGAGGGGTTTATGACCCAAAGCATGTGCGAGCGGGGGGGTTGGTCAGCGTGCAGGCTTGGTGAGGGCGAAGGGCTATGCTGGGGGGCCAGTGGCATGCAAAAGGGATGGTCCTGATCGAGGCACCTAAAATGGCGGGCGCGCACGACAAAAGTGTGGCATCAGAGGAAAAGGCAAGATGGCGCAGATAATGTTTACCAAACCGTACTAATTTTCCACATATGTACATTCCACCTGTAAACGGGAATAAAGGCCTAATGAAGCAAGCATGTTATTCCTATGACCCTGCCATCGCTAGACAGTATACCTACCATTGACTGTAGTACCCAAGTTCCGCTAATCAAGGGGATGGAGGGTGGGGAAAATTACACAGCCCCACGGTGGGGCGAGGAGCGAGCCTGGGAGAGCGGGCACAAAGAGGCCGCTTCCCGCGCTCCCCCGGCTCTTAACCCTTTTGCCGTCGCGGCCCCGCCCCTCGCCCCGGAAGTGCACAACTACTTCCGGGGCGAGGGCGGGGGGCAAGCCACCATGAAGGAACAGGGGTATGGGAGGGGCCGGGCCCCGCCATGCCTGCGTGGGGGCCGATTGGCCCCCCTTTAATCATGGTCTAGGACTACCGGCCACCCCCCTCCTTAACACACTGACGGCATTACTTAATTCAACCATTCAACACATGGGTCTTTGGAAGTCAGGGGGTCAGGGCCCCCCCTGGCCGTATTTATTAAAATATGAAAACAAAATAAAAATTTTAATAAAATAAACATTTAAACAATTATTAAATGCACATTTCAGAACATTAGATTAACATCCATTTTGACATGGTATGATGGGCTAACCTTAACAAATATCTAGTACAGCGTGTTTCCTAACCGAATCTAACATCCTGAAAATTAAAATGCATTCTAATAATTAAGTCGTACGGCAAGGTCGCTAACCGGTGTCAGATCCTTTTACAGCTACGCTCTCACGTTCGAGATGCGCATGCGCAACCCAGGGCACGTTTCACCCACGTGCGCTCCCTGAACTCCATTTAACCATAACAGGAGGGCCCATACACTCGCGCACCTTGATGACGTCATAGTGTCTGTGAGGGGTGGCTACCAGCCTGAGGAGAGCGTAGACTCCCTCCCCTGCACCCTTCTAAGTAATGGATATCATATCCTGCCCCTGAAGTTCTGGGAGAGACCAATGGCCCCTCCCGACGGGCGGCCCCTTTCGTGAATGGGCCCGCCCCCCTAAGGACCTTAAAATGCTGCTCACCGATTATGACCTTACCGCCACAGGCCAGCATAGTTGACCGACTATCTGGCCCCCTGGGAGCGCGGGCACAAAGAGGCCACTTCCCGCGCTCCCCCGGCTCTTAACCCTTTCGCCGTCGCGGCCCCGCCCCCTCGCCCCGGAAGTGCACAACTACTTCTGGGGCGAGGGCGGGGGGCAAGCCACTACGAAGGAACAGGGGTATGGGAGGGGCCGGGCCCCGCCATGCCTGCGTGGGGGCCGATTGGCCCCCCCTTTTCTTGAATTGGGTCTTTCTGCTATTTCCACAGTAGCACACACTGGAAATAGGCACCAGGAAGTATATCCTGTGGAAGTGCGAGCCCCCGAGGCAGGAACGCCCGAGAAGCCCGCTGTGTACACAGGAGCCCGTGGGGACGATGCAATCCAATGCAGCGGTGTCCGTACACAGGGACAGAGGTGGCAGCTCTGTCCATAGCGCCGAGGCAGCTCCTGCTAGTTCAGTCCGTAGTGACAAGGCAACTCCTCCTCAGGGGCGTACCACAGGCCCCTGCAGCCCACGCGGTGCGGTGGGGGCGGGGGGGCGAGCTCCAAGGGCCCCCCTCGGCACTGCACTCTGGCCGGAGAGCTCCTGATTGAGCCCGGAGGGGGCCCCCCTAAATACCGTGCAGGGAGGTCCCCTCACTTTTCGTTACGCCAGTGCTCCTCCTAGTTCTATACAAAGCTCTGTGTCCGCTCCTCCTAGTTCTGTGCAGAGTGCCAGGCCAGCTCTCCTAGTTCTGTGCAGAGTGCCAGGGCAGCTCCTCTAGTTCTGTGCAGAGTGCCAGGCCAGCTCCTCTAGTTCTGTGCAGAGTGACAGGCTAGCTCCTCCTAGTTCTGTGCAGAGTGCCAGGCCAGCTCTACTAGTTCTGTGCAGAGTGCCAAGCCAGCTCCTCCTAGTTCTGTCCATAGCACCTGTCCAGCTCCTCCTAGTTCTGTCCATAGCGCCTGTCCAGCTCCTCCTAGTTCTGTCCAAAGCTCTGGTCCTGCTGCTCGTGAATTCAATGAACTGCCCGTGACTCTCTCCAAGGCGCTAAAGTCTGTGTTTGGATGAACCCAGCGCCCCCTGGCTGGGTTCGGCGCCTCGCAGCGCTGTCCATGGTGCTGAATACTGAATAAGGATTGAGCCAGTAACCAGCTCCTCGCAGCGCTGTCCGAGGTGCTGAACTAGCAAACCTCGGCCTGTCCCCCTTGTCAATACTGCATGTCGTTGGAAATACTGGATTTGAATTGAACGAGCTCCTCATCACTCTGTACTCGGTTCTGAATATCGAGTGCGCATAGAACCAGCAGCCAGCCCTGCGCAGCTCTGTCCAGGCTGCTGAGACAATTACTGGTATCACTGTCAGGAGGCTGAATATAGAGTGTGGATGGAACCAACAACCGGCTCCTCGCAGATCTGTCCAGGGGCTGAAGAATGCGCCATGATGGGACCAGCCCCCTGTGGCTCTGCAAGTAATCCTGAACACTGTGCATGGATAGAACCAGCTCCCTGTGGCTCTGCAAGTAATCCTGAACACTGTGCATGGATAGAACCAGCTCCCTGTGGCTCTGCAAGTAATCCTGAACACTGTGCATGGATTGAACTAGCTCCCTGTGGCTCTGTACAGTATTATGAACACTGTGCATGGATAGAACCAGCCCCCTGTGGCTCTGCAAGTAATCCTGAACACTGTGCATGGATAGAACCAGCTCCCTGTGGCTCTGTACAGGATGCTGAACACTGTGCATGGATAGAACCAACTCCTACTGGCTCTGTACAGTATTATGAACACTGTGCATGGATAGAACCAGATCCCCGTGGCTCTGTACAGGATGCTGAACACTGTGCCTGGATAGAACCAGCTCCCTGTAGCTCTGTACAGTATTCTGAACACTGTGCATGGATAGAACCAGCTCCCTGTGGCTCTGTACAGTATTCTGAACACTGTGCCCGGATAGAACCAGATCTCATGGCTTTGTACAAGACAACACTCTACTCCAGTCTTTGCCACTCTACGACACTGTACTCCAGTGTATGACACTCTGGGCAAGTTCATTACACTGTGCTCCTGTATACTCCTCACACCCAGTCCGTGGGCTGCATTTGATTCAGTCACTTTGTATCTGTTCTCACTCCCAGCCTGTCCTTGGCAGTTGATACAACCACCTCATGTCAATTGTCACCTCCAGTCTGCCGCCTGCATTTCAAACACCCTCTTTGTTTCAATCCTCACACCCAATCTGTAGCCCTCATTTGATAGATCACTTCTTATCAATCCTCACACTAAGCATATCGGGAAACAACCTTTACAACGCAACTTTTACAACGAACTGCCATTACAACGAAATTTTTACAACGCAAAAACTTTTACAACGCATACCATTACAACGCAGGATTTTACAACGCAAGTACCTTTACAACGCATACCATTACAACGTAAGTATTGGTAAGTATATAATTATTTTTAATATATTATATGTTTGTGTTTTTGGGTATGGGGTATTTTTAGGGTTCAGGGTCAGTTTTGGGTTTTTGGGTAAAGGGGTATTTTTAGGGTTCAGGGTCAGTTTTGGGTTTTTGGGTAAAGGGGTATTTTTAGGGTTCAGGGTCAGTATTGGGTTTTTGGGTAAAGGGGTATTTTTAGGGTTCAGGGTCAGTTTTGGGTTTTTGGGTAAAGGGGTATTTTTAGGGTTCAGGGTCAGTTTTCAGTTTTTGGGTAAAGGGGTATTTTTAGGGTTCAGGGTCAGTTTTCAGTTTTTGGGTAAAGGGGTATTTTAGGGTTCAGGGTCAGTTTTCAGTTTTTGGGTAAAGGGGTATTTTTAGGGTTCAGGGTCAGTTTTCAGTTTTTGGGTAAAGGGGTATTTTTAGGGTTCAGGGTCAGTTTTCAGTTTTTGGGAAAAGGGGTATTTTTAGGGTTCAGGGTCAGTTTTCAGTTTTTGGGTAAAGGGGTATTTTTAGGGTTCAGGGTCAGTTTTCAGTTTTTGGGGTACAGGGTTAATTTGTAAAAATAAATTAAAATTATTTTTAAATTAAATTAATTAAATTAAATTAAATAAAATTTAATTATATTTTAATAATTTAAATTAATTTATATAAAAAAAAATTATATACTTACCAATATTTACGTTGTAATGGTATGCGTTGTAAAGGTACTTGCGTTGTAAAATCCTGCGTTGTAATTGTATGCGTTGTAAACGTTTTTGCTTTGTAAAAAATGCGTTGTAATGGTAGTCGTTGTAAAAGTATGCGTTGTAACGTCATACATCCAAGCATATCAGCTGCAATTGATACAATCCTCTTGTATCAATCCTCACGCTCAGTCCGTCGGCTGCATTTGACCTCTTATCAGTCCTCACACCAAGTCTATCATCTGCATTTGATACAACCAACTCATACCAGCCCTCACACCAAGTCTATAGGATGCATTTGAAACAATCACTTTGTTTTATATCACACACCCACACTGTTGACTGCATTTGATACAATGACCTTGCATCAGTCCACACAACCTGTATTTCAGCTGCATTTGATACAATCACCTAATACCAGCCCACACACCAAGTCTATTTGACGCATTTGATACAATCTCCTTGTATCAGTCCTCACACCCTGTCTCTTGGCTGCATTTGATACACTCACATGGTATCAATCCTCAGTCTATCGGCTGCATTTGATACACTCACATGGTATCAATCCTCAGTCTATCGGCTGCATTTGATACACTCACATGGTATCAATCCTCAGTCTATCGGCTGCATTTGATACACTCACATGGTATCAATCCTCAGTCTATCGGATGCATTTGATACACTCACATGGTATCAATCCTCAGTCTATCGGCTGCATTTGATACAATCACCCAGTCTCTCTGCTGCATTTGATATGATTGCCCTTCCTCCCTCACTATCCTCACTCAAGGCTGCAAGCATCACTAGCTCAGCCCTCATTTGGATTGGTTTGTGCCTCTCTATGATTCTAATTTTTCGGTGTCTTGGGCTCTAGGTTTCTCCATCCATCTCTCCACCTTTTGATGTCTCGCCAAGCTTATTCAAGGGTCCTTTCCTTTTTTCTACCTTCTCCACCCCCCTTGGTGCATTTAGTTCCTCATTTGGGTTTTCAAACCATCTAAGTATAGCACACTCCCAAGCATGTTTCTCATTTCCAGTTTTCATCTCCTCCCTTTACCCAAATCTGTCTTAGAGCTATTCATCAACGGATGGCTCTGAGCTCTCCATGTCGAACACATCCAA
Source organism: Lissotriton helveticus (assembly GCF_964261635.1). Classification (NCBI taxonomy): domain Eukaryota; kingdom Metazoa; phylum Chordata; class Amphibia; order Caudata; family Salamandridae; genus Lissotriton; species Lissotriton helveticus. The sequence goes on along the minus strand of NC_136061.1, from coordinate 39,753,503 downwards.
AATAGAGGTGTAGTACCTATATTTAGGTCATTATTAATAATCTCAAGCTCCTTCCTTCCCAACACCCTGACTTTTACCTCTTCTGTTATAAACCACCACAGTCACTGCATTGTGATATCAACTTAACCTGCAGAACCATGTACAGTGTCCCAGGGCACAGGCCTACCTCATCCTACCAACACAAAGCTGGCTGCTTGTGTCAAAAACAGATCACTAACCGACCTGTTTACACTAGTGGTTGGGGCTTTCCGTGGCTTATACCTTGGTGATTTCTAAGACTCTTACACTCTCACCCCCTACCTGTGATCTGCCAATAACATCCTTCTCGCCTCATCCCACCACTCTGCAGTCCATCTGTGTTCTGGCCTTTTGACTTCCTCAGACCTTTCCAGTGGAACTCATTTGCAGCAGACATCAGAGTATGTACCTCAAACCAGTCAATCCCTGCTACTAAACAGCAGAGAGATAACTGAATAACAGAGGCCTCAAGCATTGTAAATTTACACATTGCTGCCTTTTTGTACAACATCACTGCACACACTGGTTTGGCTGCTATTAAATAAATAAGGGGCTGAATGTGTGAATGGAGAAACTCCTCTCCGTTCTAATCAAGGTGGTGAATGTTGTATGAGAATCCCCTCCCAGTTGTAATCAAGGTGGTGAATGTTGTGTGCAAATGGGGATACCCCTCTCAGTTATGGTCAAAGAGATGCCGGCTCCAGCCGGATAGGCCCAACTCGTTGGAGTTTTGATCATCCGAGGAATAAGCTCCTTGTGAACCTGATCAAGATGCTGAGAAGTGTTTGTGGGAGTGGTGAATGGAACAGGCACGGGCACTACCATCCCAGGTCTGGCACTGAGTTCAGGTAAGGGGCATAGGCTTCAAGATGGCCTGATGGATGACAATCTCCTTGATCGAGCCTGCTTCACTAGTTCTCCTTACTCTGCCACCTCTGTCCATTCTCCAGTGGAGCATTAGTGTGACACTTTGGGGCACCGCTCACTCACAAGTGGCACTTACATCCACATTCCTGTGCCCTGTCTGTACTCAAGTGGGAGTCGCAGTGGCATTCCCTTACTCTGTCTGCTCTCAGGTGGGAGTCACAGTGGCATTCCCTTACTCTGTCTGCTCTCAGGTGGGAGTCACAGTGGCATTCCCTTACTCTGTCTGCTCTCAGGTGGGAGTCACAGTGGCATTCCCTTACTCTGTCTGCTCTCAGGTGGGAGTCGCAGTGGCATTCCCTTAGTCTGTCTGCTCTCAAGTGGGAGTCGCAGTGGCATTCCCTTACTCTGTCTGCTCTCAGGTGGGAGTCACAGTGGCATTCCCTTACTCTGTCTGCTCTCAGGTGGGAGTCACAGTGGCATTCCCTTACTCTGTCTGCTCTCAGGTGGGAGTCACAGTGGCATTCCCTTACTCTGTCTGCTCTCAGGTGGGAGTCACAGTGGCATTCCCTTACTCTGTCTGTTCTCAGATTGTAAAAGGGTGACACTACCAACCAGAATATAAGATCCTTAAGTACTGCCCGGCGGTGTCGCCTCTTGAACCCACAAGGTATTTAAACTAATGAAGAGGCAGGCGCTGGAGACTGGAAGGCAGGAAACAAGGTTTTATTCTCTCCGGAGGAGAACACAGCAAAACAGACAGCAGGTATCATTCTGAGGTGCTCTACCCGCATCTCTGAGGCCTGGCCTCTTATATACAAGTTAATCACTTTATTGCATGAAACACATTCTCGTTAATACTTTGATGTACGAAAAGACATCCTCGGAATCTCCCCTTCAGGTCCGTTCCCACACATAGTTACAGTTGAAGTCCCCACCCCGGTCACAACAGGTGGTGATCATCGCGCAGTTGGATATTCCGCCGATTCATGGAAGGTGTGGGGTTCGATCGGATCTCGTAGGGTGGGGGTTTTGATCGACCCGGGGGTCCGGTAATGGGAGGAAGCTTCCTACTGTACTGGGGGTAATAAACAGTATCCGCAGAGCCAGATGGTGGCCTGGGAACGGGGAAGACAAACGGGCACACAGGAAAAAGGGGTTTGCATCAAAGGACGTGGGACCATGAAAGGAATGAAGGGAGGTGTCGTGCTGGGAACAGGATGGGGTTCCGGGGCAGAGCTGCGCTGAAGAGGGGTTTATGACCCGAGACATGGGAGGGCGAGGGGGTTGCCAGCATGCGGGGGATGCCGGTGAGGCTAGGAGAGGGAGAGAGACGCGCTGGTTATCAAAAAAAAGGGCAGGGAAGCCATGGTGTTCAAAATGGCGGTTGTTTACGTGCACGAAAAGGGTTCGAGAAGAGCAAGAGGGCGCCGATAATGTTGACGGTTTCAGCCCAACTTTCAACAGTCCTCCCTTTTCAACATATCTAGCCAACTTGCTTACTCAATGTCAATTTTCATCAAATTCCTAACCTCGGTATCGTATAATGCTCTCATGGGTTCGCTTCCAAAGTCCACAGTTTTGGGGAAAATACAACTTGCACATAAAGAACACAGAGGTGGCAGACATTGAATTCCTAAGCATAGACCACATATTACAACTACAGGAATCAGGATAATGGTGAGCAGTCTCCAGCCCCAGTTCTTAACGGAGTCCCAGAACCAACCACCAAGCGACCATTCTCCTTGTTCTTGGTGGACTTCCGAAGAGAGTCTGTGAAGATGTTCAATGGCTTTGTACACTGAGGGTGAGTTGTCCGGTATGTATGTACAACAGCTGGACCCAATAATGCGGCATGCTCCTCCACGGTCCGCCAGAACCACATCTAGAACGAGGCGGTTCTGGAGAGCCACCAGACGGACCGCTTGGAGCTCGGCAGTGTTGTTAGCAAAGATACCAGCTGTGATGTTCATGGTTGTCTCAACTGCCTGAGTCAGGTGTCGGATGGCACGGCTGTTTGCCATCGGGCCCCAGAGGGGGACGAGTCCTTTCATAGCATCGAGGAACTGTGCTCCTGTTGAGTCGGCTTGCTCAATGTCTTTGGCTCGTTTTTGTCTATGGTGATTCGCTGGGGCCACATAAGTCGGAGGAAGGATGAAGGAGATGAAACAAGTGCCCCCCCAGCCTTTGGGGAGCCAGGTGTAGGCCTTGGTGCCGCAGACGAAATACATGTTTGGGGATGACACAAAGGAAGGTGGATCCGTGGAATCCAAAGTTCTGGTAAAGCGGCAAGCGCTGCGACCCACCAGCTGTGTCCCAAGTCCTTCTACACACATGTGGCCTGTGACGTTGATAACCGACAAGGCCACAGTCAGAGTGGCAGCCGTTCGTTTCCGCAGATAGGAGAAGGTGGGTCTGGTTGGATTGTTGAACACCTGCATTTCGACCCGTTCTTTAGCCGGGATGTCCATTTGGATTGAATCGTTGGAGGTCTGCGGGCAGAAGTGTATCTTCGTTTTGTTTCGCCGGACCCCGTGGGAGAAATGTGTTACGGTTCTGCCGGAGGTGGCATTGTCCTTATAGCTTTCTTGCAGGAGGATCAGCCAAGCAAGGCAGGAGCCGTGAACAGAGAAGGGTGAAGGGATGAATGGTATTGAATGTCCAGTGGCATGGGGTAGCAACCCACAGATCCAGCAGTTGGTGGCATTGGTGGCAAGATTGTGTTGGTGAAGCAGCTGCACAAAAGAGTTATTCCAAAATTCCTTTCGCCTCTCTCTTAGTTGAGGAGAGAGCGAAATTAGATAATGTTCCTTCATGGTGGTAGGCTGAGCAGTGGTTAGGAATGTTTCGCGAGCAGGTGCATGTTCTTTCCATAATCCAGAGCGTGGTCATGAGGAGAAAGCAGAAGAGGATTACGATGAAGAGTGCAATTGTCTTTGAGCTATGGAGTCTGTCTGTTCTCGGATTTCTGTAGTGGGTATTTCCTGTTGTCTCCATCGGCTTCTTATTTGGCGCTTCCATCATCTTCTTATCTGGCGCTTCCATCATCTTCGTTTTCAAGGTGCTCGGTAGTGGGCAGGACCACAGACTTAGTTTAGCTTCTCTCCAGGTAACCCTTGGTAGTTTTGGGTCACCGTTCTGAGATCCTTTAACCTAGTCCGTGGCCTACTTAGCCGAAGCTCCCTCCTTTCGACGCAGGAAATACCCTTCTCGAGATGGCACAGTGGGATCAGAATGTTTTGAAAGTTCAAGTGTCTCTGTGTCGGGATAGCAGTTCAATGATGGTCGGTCTTTGTTCAGGAGTTCTTCTTGGGTACTGACGTTGTCTGTCGTGGCCAGGACTGAGGAGACCTTTTTGCAGTGATGGGCGTGCAGCCAGTGCTTCTTCCCCTCCACTCGAAGTGCGGTCCGAGTGGTGATCAGCACTTGCCAGGGGCCCGTCCACCGGGGTTCCAAACTCTTTGACCGCTGAAAATTCCGGATCAGCACGAAGTCCCCCGGTTGGATGGCGTGACCCGGACCCCTGGAAGCATCGGGGATGGCCTGCTGCACCTGCTGATGAATGACAGACAGAGTTTCAGTCAATTTATACAGATAATCAGACATTAGGACGTCCGGGACGTCATGAATGGAAGTTGGTTTCGGGGCAGACCAGACGCTCATGGGTCGACCGAAGACAACTTCATAAGGAGTTAAGTGATGTCGGGTGGGGGTAGAGCGCATCGATAGCAATGCCAGTGGGAGGGCGTCTGGCCATTTCAGACCCGTGGTAGCCACTATATTGGCCAGTTTAAGCTTTAGTGTGGCATTGTGTCGTTCGACAAGCCCAGCAGATTGGGGGTGGAAGACTGCTTGGAATTTCTGTTTAATACCCAACCCATTTAGGATGAGCTGGATAACTTTGGCTATGAAGTGGGGGCCATTATCACTCCATAAAATACGACAGAGGCCATAACGGGGAAAAAACTCCTTTAACAGAACCTTTGCAGTGGCCATAGCGGTGTTGTCACGGGTTGGATATGCTTCCACCCACTTGCTAAATGCGCACACCACAACAAGTACATATTTTAGGCCTTGGCATCTGTCTAGCTGGATGTAGTCCATCTGCAAGACTTCAAATGGGTGGTTTGGGACCCCAAATCCCCCCCGGGGTACTACAGTTCCTTTCCCGGGGTTGTGTTGCAGGCATATTAAGCATTGTTGGACCAGGCGTTTGGCGGAATCTGGGATCTTATCATTGTGCCAAACTCTGGAGACAAGTTCGATCATGGGGGCTGATCCTATGTGGGCAGGGGAGTGTGCCATGGTCAGTATGGGAATCAGGTATGAATCAGGTAGCAACCATTTGTTCGTGTCTTTTGTCCGCCAGCAGCCTTCATCGTCTTTTAATCCCACCCGTGTCCATTCAGTCAACTCGTGTTGTGTGCTAGCCGTTTGAATGTCCCTGATAGTGTCTCCAACGTCAGTCCATTTTTCCGCTTGTGACCTGGTCACGTACATATGTGTTGTCTTCCTATTTTCAGCTGTCGTTCGGGCAGTGATGTCGGCTAGTGCATTTCCCTGTCCAATAATGTCTGTCACCTTCTTGTGTGCCTGGCATTTGATGACGGCAAGCTTGTTGGGGAGGAGGACAGCTTTGATTAAGGCGGAGACTAGATCCCCGTGCAAAATGGGTGTGCCGTGTGAGGTCAAGAATCCCCTTTCCCTCCAAAGGAGCCCAAAATGGTGAACCACCCCGAAGGCATACTGGCTGTCGGTGTAAATGTTCGCTGTGGTTCCTGTTGCCAGGATGCAGGCTCGTGTCAAAGCAATCAGTTCCGCTGCCTGGGCAGATCGCTGGGTGATGCGGGCTGTTTCTACTACGGTTCGAGCCGTGGTGACTGCATAGGCAGCGGAAGTGGTACCGTCGGAGAGTTTGATGCAAGAACCGTCCACCCACAGCTCCCCGTCGGGGTCAGGGAAAGCCGTGTCTCTGAGATCAACCCTACTCCTGGTTTGTTCGTCCGTAAGAGTCACGCAGTCATGTACAGGGTGCACATTGGGATCGTTCTCTGGCAAGGGTAACAGAGTTGCCGGGTTCAGTGTGGTGCATCTTTTCAGGGTGATATGGGGTGCAAGCAAAGTCAGTTCGTATCCAGTCAGTCGTGCACTCGTCAGATGTTGCGTCTTGGTTTGGTTCAGGAGGGTGTCGACTGCATGGGGTACCAGTACCGTGAGGGAATTCGAGAGTACAATCCCCTCACTCTGTCGGATAGAGATTGCAGCAGCAGCTACAGCTCGAAGGCAGGCAGGCAAGGCTCTGGCGACAGGGTCAAGAGTGGCAGAGAAGTAAGCGCACGGTCGTTGCCTAGGGCCGAGGGCCTGGGTCAGGACAGATAAAGCGCACCCCTCCCTTTCGTGAGTGTAAAGGGAGAAGGGCTTTTTGTAATCAGGGGTACCTAGGACGGGGGCTGAGCAAAGGGCATCTCGCAGTTCCGTGAAGGAAGTTTGACACTCAGGGGTCCAAGGGAGTGGGAAAGGGACGTCTTTGTTTAGCAGAGAAAGCAGTGGTTTTACAACGAGGCTAAAGTTTGGTAACCATTGTCGGCAGAAGGAGGTGAGGCCTAATAGGGAGCGAACCTGCTTCTGGGTCTTAGGGACAGGGGTATCTAGAATGGTTTGGATTCGATCAGGAGTGAGTTTTCTTCCATCTTTGGACAAAAGGTGACCTAGGTAAGTGACCTGGGGTTGGCAGAATTGCAACTTCTTCTTGGAGACCTTGTGGCCATTTTCCGCAAGGAAGTGCAGGAGTTGAATGGTGGCGGTAACCGCTAGAGGGGTGGTGTCGGCTGCCAAAAGGATGTCATCGACATATTGTACTAACACCACTCCGTCGGGTAACTGGACTTGATCTAGTTGTCTTTTGAGGGCCTGGCTGTAGATGCTAGGGCTTTCCGTGTAGCCCTGGGGCGCTCGGCAAAACCTATATGAGCGGGCTTTTAGGGTAAAGCCGAAGAGATATCGGCTGTCTGGGTGGATGGGGATGGAAAAGAATGCGTTTTTGAGGTCGATGACGGTAAAGGTGGTGGCAGTAGAGGGAATCAAGGTCAGGATGGTGGTGATGTCTGAGACCACAGGGTACTGGGGTACCACCACTTTGTTGATCTCTCGGAGGTCGATGATAAAACGGTATGCTTTCTCATCTCCCTCTCCCTGCTTCTTGATAATGGGCAAGATAGGGCTGTTGCAAATGTTGCTAACTACTTCCTCTACCACTCCTGCGTCTATCAGTGACTGGTTAATCATTACCAATGCCTTCTCGCCCTCGGGCGATATCCGATATTGTGGGAGTTTTGGGAGTGTTGCGTCTGGTCGGACAGTAATGTGCACTGGGTCAATTAACATACGCCCTACGTCCGAATCCGCTTTGGCCCACAGATACGGAGGCAGAGTGTCAAGCAGGGATGCGTCAGCGTCGGTGATGGAAAACATGTGTTGGGGAGAGCAATGTCTAAGCAGAACGGGGTTGTCGTAAAGAAACACTCGAACTCCATCTTGAGAACACCTGATCGTCGCTCGGAAGTGTTTCAGTAAGTCAAGTCCCATAATGGCGTCAGGGCTATTGGAGGAGAGCAAAAACGTGGTGTCAGTGGTGTTGTTTTCTACGTCAAAGAGAATCGGGGCAGACAAAGGGTTGGTGGAGGGCGTTCCATCGAAACCTGTCGATGTTATGAGTGAGCCAGACAAGGGTGCCCATGGAATCAGTCGTTTAGATAACGCACTACGTGTTGCGCCAGTGTCTACCAGAAATGGTGACTTGGTACCCAGGACCTTAGCAGTGACGTAAGGGCCCTGCTGGTCAACATAGAGCTCGACTGGATCCCTCCCTTGCCCTTGGCTGTCCTATGCGAAGTTGTGGGTGTCTTCATAGTCAGATTGTTGATATTGGTTCTGCCTGGGTCGATCAAACGTATTTGGTCTGCCTGATCTGTCGTTAGTCGTGTCATTTGGGGGCCCTCGCTGTTGTCCCTTATTTCTCAGTCCATTTGCTATGTCCCTGGGGTCTTTGTTTTTGATTATTTCCAGAAGAACTGGGCACTGGGATTTCCAATGGCCAGTCCCTTTGCAGAAAGCACACTGGTTCTCTCTAAGGTCTGTGCGTCCACTGTAGGACGTCAGAGTGCGGTCCTGGGGAAATGTAGTCTTAGGGACGTTCGTCTGGTAGTTTCCCCGATATTGGTCTCGTCCTATAGTCACCCCTTGTAGTTTGGCAATCATCACCCTCTCTTTCAAGTCCTTCTTCTTTTTCTCTGTTGCCCTATCGTTTTCATTTTTCTGATGTTCATAATATTGGGCCATTTGGAGAATCGCTGTAGGTTTGGAGGCTGCCCAACTACTCTCGCTGGCCTGTAGTTTCTGGGAGATCTCCGATGACAGGCCCTTAACATAATTCTGGACAAACAGATGGTGTCCGGTTGCAGTGGTCATGTCCTGGCCGCTGTAATCGGAGAACACCGTTTCAAACCGGGAGAAGTATTCCGATACATCCTCCTGGGGTTTCTGGCGGCAGGCCGTTACTATCGACCAGTCCACTTTCTTTTCTGGGATCAGGGTTTTTAATTTCTCTACGATTTTATCTGGAAGGTCTAGAATCGATTTCAAAGGCTTTTGTCCTGGTCCCCGTTGTTTATCCAGGTCATCGAGTTGTGACCAGGTATGTCCAAACAGCTCAAGGTGGTCGACTTTCCGGATTTGCTTCCACACATCAGCTGGTAGACATAACCCGAAGAACAAATCGTTGAACCCAGGGCAGTGGGGTTTTTACGTAGGTCGGGTAGAGATTTCCGGAATGTCAGAATCTCTTGCCGGTCCCATGGCTGGTAGACCCAGTTGTACACTACCCTTCCCTTCGCATCTTGGTTGTTTGCATCATCGTGAGTCCCTGTACCTCGGGGAGGAACCCAGTAAGGGGCAGCCTCTCGTATCGGCATCATGGTGTTAGATTGCTCGGTTGGTGGTTCGATCACTACGGAGGTCGTGGATTTAGTTCCCGACTCTCGTTCAGTGAGGTGGCGGAAAACCTCAAGTGTACGCGTAAGGAGGTCCGACACATCACACTCGCCCTCATCCCCAATATCGACCTTCCGGTACAGGGTCGTTAGGCTCCCGGGACAGTTGTCTCGATATCGGTCCTCGTATGCATTCAAGACATGATAACACAGTCGTACGGTAAAATGTCGTCTGTGGCTCCCTGTATACGAGTTGAACATATCCGTGATGTACTCTTCATCTTCCTTCCTTTCTACCAGTGTCCTTGCTATCTTGTCGATCCCTGCTCGCTCATCTTTGCTCAGTCTGCTTGTTCTTGCAGGGCCAGCCCCTCGAGTCTCATGGTCGCCTAACGTTGTCGTTGATGCGGTATTTAATACAAGGGGTTCGGCTGGCACAGAGGCCATTGGGGCCGAAGCTGTGGCGGTACTTTCGTTTGTACCTGGGGGTGGCGCGTGCTGTGCTAAGGGTTGGGAAGGGGCATATGGAGGGGGCATGTAGATGATAGGAGGACCTAACAGCAGATCATCGTTGGCTCATTGTTTCGAGGGTAAATCAGGGTAGAGCATGGAGGGAGTTCTAACCGGACACTGGCTCGGTGTTTCCATTTCTAGTTTCTGTTTAGCTTTCTCTCTTTCCTTTATCTCTTTTTCTAGTTTCTGGGCAGCTAGGTGGGCTGCTTTTCGCAGCTCTTTTTCCAACCTACTCTCAGTTTTCTTTTTACGTTGTTCAGTTTCTTTGCGCCACATGCCGAAACTGTCAAGCATAGTGGGTGTTGTCTTGTTTTTACCAAGGGCTGTTTCTAGCGTTTTTATTTTATCATCATCGAAGGATCCTATCAGGGGCCACTGACTTTCTTGACCCTCTTTCGTATATTTATGCCATAGTTTGCTATAGGCTATAGCGGTCAATCCATGCTTCATGAACATGTCCTTATTAGGGGTGCCTTCCAGTGGGGCTGGATGGTCCATCTCTAATAAGCGGTCCGGGCTAAACAGGCTACTAATCAGTGGGGAGAAGACAGACATGACGGCTCGTAACGAGGGACTAAAAGTCAGCACTGCCTATCTTATCACTGGGTGCAAAGACTGGACAGAATATTTCTATTCTACGTTGTTTGCAGGCAGTGAATACCTCATGGATCAAAATAACAAAAAGACCAATAAATATTCAATGGGGAGAATGAGTAGGTCCGCAAAAATCTGCGTTACCTACCCTTTTCACTATCTGCAAAAAGGGTGGTCTCTTCCCTGTTTGCAGACAGAGAATCTCCAGAAAACAATAGTTTTGCGAACAACAGTTCAGTTTCAAGTAATTATTCAGTGGGGGAGAAAAAAATAGGCACGACTGCTGCCCTACCTATCCTCCACTGTTTGCAAAGAGAGAGCCCGTTGTTTCTCCGTTTGCAGACAGCGAATCTCCAAATAAATAAAAAGAGCAATACTAGTATTTTTTAAACAATCAAGAAATCATTTCGCAACTTGTCGTGTTTACACGACCTTACCCGGACCGCATGGACAGTTTCTTGTCTTCCGAATCCAGCGCCCGATCGTCCTCTCTTCTCCGTTATCCACGCGGCACTCCTGATGGTTCCCAGTCAGGACCGTATATCACTCGAGAGAGGTCTGTTCGGAACCAGTGAAGTTCGGATGATCGGCTGTCAGACGAGGGTCTATCGGACAGACGCGTTCCCGATCGTTGCAGTCGTTCACTCTGTCGTCAGGACCTCTCCCACTGGATCCACGAGTCGCTGATGGGCCCCACGCTTGGGACGCCAATTGTAAAAGGGTGACACTACCAACCAGAATATAAGATCCTTAAGTACTGCCCGGCGGTGTCGCCTCTTGAACCCACAAGGTATTTAAACTAATGAAGAGGCAGGCGCTGGAGACTGGAAGGCAGGAAACAAGGTTTTATTCTCTCCGGAGGAGAACACAGCAAAACAGACAGCAGGTATCGTTCTGAGGTGCTCTACCCGCATCTCTGAGGCCTGGCCTCTTATATACAAGTTAATCACTTTATTGCATGAAACACATTCTCGTTAATACTTTGATGTACGAAAAGACATCCTCGGAATCTCCCCTTCAGGTCCGTTCCCACACATAGTTACAGTTGAAGTCCCCACCCCGGTCACAACAGGTGGTGATCATCGCGCAGTTGGATATTCCGCCGATTCATTGAAGGTGTGGGGTTCGATCGGATCTCGTAGGGTGGGGGTTTTGATCGACCCGGGGGTCCGGTAATGGGAGGAAGCTTCCTACTGTACTGGGGGTAATAAACAGTATCCGCAGAGCCAGATGGTGGCCTGGGAACGGGGAAGACAAACGGGCACACAGGAAAAAGGGGTTTGCATCAAAGGACCTGGGACCATGAAAGGAATGAAGGGAGGTGTCGTGCTGGGAACAGGATGGGATTCCGGGGCAGAGCTGCGCTGAAGAGGGGTTTATGACCCGAGACATGGGAGGGCGAGGGGGTTGCCAGCATGCGGGGGATGCCCGTGAGGCTAGGAGAGGGAGAGAGACGCGCTGGTTATCAAAAAAAAGGGCAGGGAAGCCATGGTGTTCAAAATGGCGGTTGTTTACGTGCACGAAAAGGGTTCGAGAAGAGCAAGAGGGCGCCGATAATGTTGACGGTTTCAGCCCAACTTTCAACAAGGTGGGAGTCACAGTGGCATTCCCTTACTCTGTCTGCTCTCAGGTGGGAGTCACAGTGGCATTCCCTTACTCTGTCTGCTCTCAGGTGGGAGTCGCAGTGGCATTCCCTTAGTCTGTCTTCTCTCAGGTGGGAGTCACAGTGGCATTCCCTTACTCTGTCTGCTCTCAGGTGGGAGTCACAGTGGCATTCCCTTACTCTGTCTGCTCTCAGGTGGGAGTCACAGTGGCATTCCCTTACTCTGTCTGCTCTCAGGTGGGAGTCACAGTGGCATTCCCTTACTCTGTCTGCTCTCAGGTGGGAGTCACAGTGGCATTCCCTTACTCTGTCTGCTCTCAGGTGGGAGTCACAGTGGCATTCCCTTACTCTGTCTGCTCTCAGGTGGGAGTCACAGTGGCATTCCCTTACTCTGTCTGCTCTCAGGTGGGAGTCGCAGTGGCATTCCCTTACTCTGTCTGCTCTCAGGTGGGAGTCGCAGTGGCATTCCCTTAGTCTGTCTGCTCTCAAGTGGGAGTCGCAGTGGCATTCCCTTAGTCTGTCTTCTCTCAGGTGGGAGTCACAGTGGCATTCCCTTACTCTGTCTGCTCTCAGGTGGGAGTCACAGTGGCATTCCCTTTCTCTGTCTGCTCTCAGGTGGGAGTCACAGTGGCATTCCCTTACTCTGTCTGCTCTCAGGTGGGAGTCACAGTGGCATTCCCTTACTCTGTCTGCTCTCAGGTGGGAGTCACAGTGGCATTCCCTTACTCTGTCTGCTCTCAGGTGGGAGTCACAGTGGCATTCCCTTACTCTGTCTGCTCTCAGGTGGGAGTCACAGTGGCATTCCCTTACTCTGTCTGCTCTCAGGTGGGAGTCGCAGTGGCATTCCCTTACTCTGTCTGCTCTCAGGTGGGAGTCGCAGTGGCATTCCCTTACTCTGTCTGCTCTCAGGTGGGAGTCGCAGTGGCATTCCCTTACTCTGTCTGCTCTCAGGTGGGAGTCGCAGTGGCATTCCCTTAGTCTGTCTGCTCTCAGGTGGGAGTCACAGTGGCATTCCCTTACTCTGTCTGCTCTCAGGTGGGAGTCACAGTGGCATTCCCTTACTCTGTCTGCTCTCAGGTGGGAGTCACAGTGGCATTCCCTTACTCTGTCTGCTCTCAGGTGGGAGTCACAGTGGCATTCCCTTACTCTGTCTGCTCTCAGGTGGGAGTCAGAGTGGCATTCCCTTACTCTGTCTGCTCTCAGGTGGGAGTCACAGTGGCATTCCCTTACTCTGTCTGCTGTCAGGTGGGAGTCACAGTGGCATTCCCTTACTCTGTCTGCTCTCAGGTGGGAGTCACAGTGGCATTCCCTTACTCTGTCTGCTCTCAGGTGGGAGTCACAGTGGCATTCCCTTAGTCTGTCAGCTCTCAGGTGGGAGTCACAGTGGCATTCCCTTAGTCTGTCTGCTCTCAGGTGGGAGTCACAGTGGCATTCCCTTACTCTGTCTGCTCTCAGGTGGGAGTCACAGTGGCATTCCCTTACTCTGTCTGCTCTCAGGTGGGAGTCACAGTGGCATTCCCTTACTCTGTCTGCTCTCAGGTGGGAGTCACAGTGGCATTCCCTTACTCTGTCAGCTCTCAGGTGGGAGTCACAGTGGCATTCCCTTACTCTGTCTGCTCTCAGGTGGGAGTCACAGTGGCATTCCCTTACTCTGTCTGCTCTCAGGTGGGAGTCACAGTGGCATTCCCTTACTCTGTCTGCTCTCAAGTGGGAGTCACAGTGGCATTCCCTTACTCTGTGTGCTCTCAGGTGGGAGTCACAGTGGCATTCCCTTACTCTGTCTGCTCTCAGGTGGGAGTACTTCCAGTGCCCTCTCTGCACCCAGGTGCGAGTCAAAGCAGAAATCTTCTTTGTGTGCAAACTATTTCTTGAGTCAGTACTCCTCCATTTAAATTAAGAAAAGCAGCAAAGAGAGGGGAAGTCGAGTCCTTTTTATGAAACAACTTGTTGTGTTTATTTTCAATTAATCTTCTTTAAAATAATCCAATTGATTCAGAGTCCCATTGATCAAAGGATGTCAGCCGACACATGTTTTGCACTTAGGGTCAAGTCGACTAGGGCTTTTTCAAGGCTGAAAAAATATTAGTGAATCAAAGTTATATAATATTTTTGTTCAGGATGAAAAGATGTCACTGGAAAAGTCCCAGTAAAAAATGCAAGATAGTCCAAAAAGTCCCAAAGAATTTTGTTTAGTTATTCGTCTACACCAGTGCAGGGGAAATGCTTGTAAAAAGTGAAGTAGTTAATGAGGGATTTAGATACTAAGAAAGAGGAAAACGGAAAAAGAGAAGAGAAGAAAGAAGAATGGGAAAGAAAGAGAACCCCCCACTATGATACGACAGACGTTTCAAGCTCTACCTTAATTCAGGCAGACAGTCATTTCAAAAGGTAAACATAGATATAAATAGAGAAGAAATCCTTTCAATTAGTAGATGTTAGTATGCATATTCCTAGTAAAATTCAATTTATAGATTGTATTGTGAAGTTAAATATGCAAAACTAGTTAACAGGCAGCATTTCTTTACCCTGTCTGCTCTCAAGTGGGAGTAATTCCAGTGCCCTCTCTGCACCCAGGTGCAAGTCAAAGCAGTAATCTTCTTTGTGTGCCTGTACAAATATAGGAGGCGTGTCTGCTTATAAATGGTCCTCACAGACACACCCTAGTCTGTTGGCTTTTCACACGTGAGCCACGGTCCGCCCTTGTATACTAGTCACAGCTGCTCTCATATACTAGTCCCAGCTGCTCTCATATAGTAGTCCCTGCTGCTGACATATACAAGTCACAGCTGCTCTCATATACTAGTCCCAGCTGCTCTCATATAGTAGTCCCTGCTGCTGACATATACTAGTCACAGCTGCTCTCATATAGTAGTCCCAGCTGCTGACATATACTAGTCACAGCTGCTCTCATATACTAGTCACAGCTGCTCTCATATAGTAGTCCCAGCTGCTCTCATATAGTAGTCCCAGCTGCTCTCATATAGTAGTCCCAGCTGCTCTCATATAGTAGTCCCAGCTGCTCTCATATAGTAGTCCCAGCTGCTCTCATATAGTAGTCCCAGCTGCTCTCATATAGTAGTCCCAGCTGCTGACATATACTAGTCACAGCTGCTCTCATATACTAGTCCCAGCTGCTCTCATATAGTAGTCCCAGCTGCTCTCATATAGTAGTCCCAGCTGCTCTCATGTAGTAGTCCCTGCTCCTGACATATACTAGTCCCACCTGCTCTCATATAGTAGTCCCAGCTGCTGACATATACTAGTCACAGCTGCTCTCATATACTAGTCCCAGCTGCTCTCATATAGTAGTCCCTGCTGCTCTCATATAGTAGTCCCAGCTGCTCTCATATAGTAGTCCCAGCTGCTCTCATATAGTAGTCCCAGCTGCTCTCATATAGTAGTCCCAGCTGCTCTCATATAGTAGTCCCAGCTGCTCTCATATAGTAGTCCCAGCTGCTCTCATATAGTAGTCCCAGCTGCTCTCATATAGTAGTCCCAGCTGCTCTCATATAGTAGTCCCAGCTGCTGACATATACTAGTCACAGCTGCTCTCATATACTAGTCCCAGCTGCTCTCATATAGTAGTCCCAGCTGCTGACATATACTAGTCACAGCTGCTCTCATATACTAGTCCCAGCTGCTCTCATATAGTAGTCCCAGCTGCTCTCATATAGTAGTCCCAGCTGCTCTCATGTAGTAGTCCCTGCTCCTGACATATACTAGTCCCACCTGCTCTCATATAGTAGTCCCAGCTGCTGACATATACTAGTCACAGCTGCTCTCATATACTAGTCCCAGCTGCTCTCATATAGCAGTCCCTGCTGCTCTCATATAGTAGTCCCAGCTGCTCTCATATAGTAGTCCCAGCTGCTCTCATATAGTAGTCCCAGCTGCTCTCATATAGTAGTCCCAGCTGCTCTCATATAGTAGTCCCAGCTGCTCTCATATAGTAGTCCCAGCTGCTCTCATATAGTAGTCCCAGCTGCTCTCATATAGTAGTCCCAGCTGCTCTCATATAGTAGTCCCAGCTGCTCTCATATAGTAGTCTCAGCTGCTCTCATATAGTAGTCCTAGCTGCTCTCATATACTAGTCACAGCTGCTCTCATATACTAGTCCCAGCTGCTGTCATATACTAATCACAGCTGCTCTCATATAGTAGTCCCTGCTGCTGACATATACTAGTCCCAGCTGCTCTCATATAGTAGTCCCTGCTGCTGACATATACTAGTCCCAGCTGCTCTCATATACTAGTCCCAGCTGCTCTCATATAGTAGTCCCAGCTGCTGACATATACTAGTCACAGCTGCTCTCATATACTAGTCCCAGCTGCTCTCATATAGTAGTCCCAGCTGCTCTCATGTAGTAGTCCCTGCTCCTGACATATACTAGTCCCACCTGCTCTCATATAGTAGTCCCAGCTGCTGTCATATACTAGTCACAGCTGCTCTCATATAGTAGTCCCTGCTGCTGACATATACTAGTCACAGCTGCTCTCATATAGTAGTCCCAGGTGCTGACGTATACTAGTCACAGCTGCTCTCATATAGTAGTCCCAGGTGCTGACGTATACTAGTAACAGCTGCTCTCATATAGTATTCCCTGCTGCTGACATATACTAGTCACAGCTGCTCTCATATAGTAGTCCCAGCTGCTGACATATACTAGTCACAGCTGTTCTCATGTAGTATTCCCTGCTGCTGACATATACTAGTCACAGCTGCTCTCATATAGTAGTCCCAGCTGCTGACATATACTAGTCACAGCTGCTCTCATATACTAGTCCCAGCTGCTCTCATATAGTAGTCCCAGCTGCTGACATATACTAGTCACAGCTGCTCTCATATACTAGTCCCAGCTGCTCTCATATAGTAGTCCCAGCTGCTGACATATACTAGTCACAGCTGCTCTCATATACTAGTCCCAGCTGCTCTCATATAGTAGTCCCTGCTGCTGACATATACTAGTCACAGCTGCTCTCATATAGTAGTCCCAGCTGCTCTCATATAGTAGTCCCTGCTCCTGACATATACTAGTCCCAGCTTCTCTTTATAGTAGTCCCACCTGCTGTCATATAGTAGTCCCAGCTGCTGTCATATACTAGTCACAGCTGCTCTCATATAGTAGTCCCAGGTGCTGACGTATACTAGTCACAGCTGCTCTCATATAGTAGTCCCAGGTGCTGACGTATACTAGTCACAGCTGCTCTCATATAGTAGTCCCTGCTGCTGACATATACTAGTCCCAGCTGCTCTCATATAGTATTCCCTGCTGCTGACATATACTAGTCACAGCTGCTCTCATATAGTAGTCCCAGCTGCTCTCATATAGTAGTCCCAGCTGCTCTCATATAGTAGTCCCAGCTGCTCTCATATACTAGTCCCAGCTGCTCTCATATAGTAGTCCCAGCTGCTGACATATACTAGTCACAGCTGCTCTCATATACTAGTCCCAGCTGCTCTCATATAGTAGTCCCAGCTGCTCTCATATAGTAGTCCCAGCTGCTCTCATGTAGTAGTACCAGCTGCTCTCATATAGTAGTCCCAGCTGCTCTCATATAGTAGTCCCAGCTGCTCTCATATAGTAGTCCCAGCTGCTCTCATATACTAGTCCCAGCTGCTCTCATATAGTAGTCCCAGCTGCTTACATATACTAGTCACAGCTGCTCTCATATACTAGTCCCAGCTGCTCTCATATAGTAGTCCCAGCTGCTCTCATATAGTAGTCCCAGCTGCTCTCATATAGTAGTCCCTGCTCCTGACATATACTAGTCCCACCTGCTCTCATATAGTAGTCCCAGCTGCTGACATATACTAGTCACAGCTGCTCTCATATACTAGTCCCAGCTGCTCTCATATACTAGTCCCAGCTGCTCTCATATAGTAGTCCCTGCTGCTGACATATAGTAGTCCCAGCTGCTCTCATATAGTAGTCCCTGCTGCTGACATATACTAGTCACAGCTGCTCTCATATAGTGTTCCCAGCTGCTGACATATACAAGTCACAGCTGCTCTCATATACTAGTCCCAGCTGCTCTCATACAGTAGTCCCTGCTGCTGACATATACTAGTCCCAGCTGCTCTCATATAGTAGTCACAGCTGCTCTCATATACTAGTCCCAGCTGCTCTCATATAGTAGTCCCAGCTGCTCTCATATAGTAGTCCCAGCTGCTCTCATATAGTAGTCCCAGCTGCTCTCATATAGTAGTCCCAGCTGCTCTCATATAGTAGTCCCAGCTGCTCTCATATAGTAGTCTCAGCTGCTCTCATATAGTAGTCCCAGCTATTCTCATATACTAGTCACAGCTGCTCTCATATACTAGTCCCAGCTGCTCTCATGTAGTAGTCCCTGCTCCTGACATATACTAGTCACAGCTGCTCTCATATAGTAGTCCCAGCTGCTCTCATATAGTAGTCCCAGCTGCTCTCATATACTAGTCACAGCTGCTCTCATATAGTAGTCTCAGCTGCTCTCATATAGTAGTCTCAGCTGCTCTCATATAGTAGTCCTAGCTGCTCTCATATACTAGTCACAGCTGCTCTCATATACTAGTCCCAGCTTCTCTCATGTAGTAGTCCCTGCTCCTGACATATACTAGTCCCACCTGCTGTCATATAGTAGTCCCAGCTGCTGTCATATACTAGTCACAGCTGCTCTCATATAGTAGTCCCTGCTGCTGACATATACTAGTCCCAGCTGCTCTCATATAGTAGTCCAGGCTGCTGACATATAGTAGTCCCTGCTGCTAACATATACTAGTCCCAGCTGCTCTCATATAGTAGTCCCTGCTGCTGACATATACTAGTCCCAGCTGCTCTCATATAGTAGTCCCTGCTGCTGACATATACTAGTCACAGCTGCTCTTATATAGTAGTCCCTGCTGCTGACATATACTAGTCCCAGCTGCTCTCATATAGTAGTCCCAGCTGCTGACATATAGTAGTCCCTGCTGCTGACATATAGTAGTCCCTGCTGCTGACATATACTAGTCCCAGCTGCTCTCATATAGTAGTCCCAGCTGCTGACATATACAAGTCACAGCTGCTCTCATATACTAGTCCCAGCTGCTCTCATATAGTAGTCCCAGCTGCTGACATATACTAGTCACAGCTGCTCTCATATACTAGTCCCAGCTGCTCTCATATAGTAGTCCCAGCTGCTCTCATGTAGTAGTCCCTGCTCCTGACATATACTAGTTCCAGCTGTGGAGTTCTGGACTTTTTAGTTCCGTCCAGAGGTGTCAGGGGCAACACCCGAAGACCCCGGAGTTCAACCTGTCTTGGTACACAAACAAACAGAAACACGGGCTTCTCGATGGTGGCGTCAAAGACCAAAGGTTTATTACTGCAGGGACACAGAAGTCACAGAAACTACACATGGGCAGTATCTAGGAGCCTGTTCGATTTGTACAAAGAGGATTGCTCCTTATATACTAAATATTGGGCTTCAGGCAAATTCTTTACATGTTACCACAGTTCTAAACATTCGTGTCTTAAACAATAAATATTTGGCGTTGCACAGGAATCGTCAACAGTATCTGATGTCAAAACATTACGAATGAGGGGTTCCCACTAGTCCATCATAATCCCATGTCAATTCTTCATTCAAGACCCGGACCGCCTCATCGTAAATTTCGTTACCTCCCCCTAATAAAGGCCCAGAAGGAAAGGAGCAGAGCCAGGTGTAGAAGATAGAAAGACAGGATAACAAATGTTTGTGGGTCGTAAATGGGCACGGTTACCAGCTTCGGCCGCCTAATCATGATCAGGCCAACGAACACAAGAACCAGTATAGCAGGACTGGCCTCAGGCTGGGGAGGCAGTTCTTGCCGAGTCATGCTGCTACAGCGTTGCTGGCCTAAGGTGCACGTGTCACTAGCAAGGTGAATTGCCGGTTAAAGCCTACGTGTCCTTTAATGAAAAAGAGATCATTGCGTGTCCATTGACTATGTGAGGGCAAGGAATACAAAATGGCTTCCGTGTTCTAAGATGGATGTCACGGGTAGAACAGAAATGTGTTTGTAACTGGAGTGCTCTTGCTCGTAGCATAGCGAAAACACCAGGATATACTAAATGGATCATTTGCGGTTCACTGATACCAAAATTATGTATTTCCGACAATGTTACAAACATGAGTAAAATCGTCACGGAACCTCAGACCCTCCTTTTGCCCTTACGTAGGCAATTACTTAGTCTATCTCAGAGTCAGAGTCCAATTCTATGTTCATTAGGTCAGTGACATGCTGTTGCGTCATCATCCTGTCTCGTGCTTTTTCTCCAAATGCAGGTGGTTTTCTGAAACAGGTTGCGGCACAGAGGCTACACAGAGCGGGACCGCATTGGATAATAAGACAGCACGAGAACAGAAATACTAGGATGACACCAATGACCATCAGAACCTTCCATCCCCACGCTGATACCAGAGTCCAAAACCACTCCATGAAGGACCAGTTTCCCTTATCTACGTGTATAGAGTTGGAAATCTTATGTAGCTTAGAGATTGCTTCATAGACTGTTGGAGCATTATTAGGAATAAAGACACAGCAGCTCGATTGGATCATTCTGCATACCCCACCTCGATCTGCAAGTATTACGTCTAGAACCATACGGTTCTGCAACGTCATGAGACGATCTGCTTGAAGCTCAGCTGTTAAGTTACTAAGGGCACCAGCAGTTTCTGTAATAGTAGATTCAACTACTCGTGTTAGTTGACGTATACTTCTACTATTAGCCATAGGCCCCCAAAACGGAAGGAAACCTTTGAAGAAGTCTCCAGCTTCTTGACCAGCGGTATCTTCCTTGCTGAAGACACCTCTTGCTACTCTGGTTTTGTGATAATCTGAAGAAGCAGTGTATGTCGGAGGTAACAATCGAGCAATATAACATGAACCTGAAAAGTCAGCAGGCAGCCATGTATATGCTCTGTCCTGACAAATGAAGTAGGTACCCCTAGCAGTCAGAAAGGCAGGGGAGGAGTCAGACGGAAATACGTAAGTCTCAACGCACTCACTGCTCCCTAGCTGAGCTCTCGGATTTCTCCCATTTCCTTGCAAACAGACCTGACCTCGGTGAGGCACGACCCAAACTGAAGTGGAGCTTTTACGCTTGCTTTCTCCCAAACCAAGGCGATACTCTGTAGAGTTCCAACTCAAATACATCAGTAATTCATCTCTAGGATAAGATGGAGTATTATTGACGTCTTTAATCATATCAATAATTCCCTGGACTAAAGCTTTGTTGGCTGAGTTGTATTTAGTGGACCGTGGTGGACGCGGAGGATAGGTCTCAAGGGCATATGAAAAAATGGTCTGAAAGGCCTGAAATGATCCATTATAGCTAAAAGGCAAGACTAGATAGGGAATGCCTTTATCCATAGTGTGAGGTATCAAACCACACACCCAGCAGTCTGTAGTATTAACTATCAGTTGGTGTTGATGCAAGAGCTGTACAAATGTATTGTTCATAAATTCTGAGCGTCGAGCTTGTTCGTGTTCAGGAAATGAGTGAAAAGAATGCATAGAAGAAACCGTAGAAGTAGCAGGATCAAGGGAAGGTACTGTAGTTACTGGCATAAAAATCAAATGTACACCAAAGACGATTCCACCCACCAACGTTATCAAAACAATTAAAAATGTAACTGCACATTGCATTAGAAAGCATTTGCTGTGTAGTATTCTGTTCAGTCTATTTCTGCGAACATAAATTACATTTTCTCGTTGTAGCTCAGGAAGCTCCATCTTCTACGACCGTTCGCGACCACTGATGATGTGTACGTAGATGAAAATGCCTCTATCAGCCCTGGGAGTTCCCAGAACTAACAGAAAGATCGACCTTGTGTCGGACCCCCGCAGATTCAACTAGGCACACAGCCACGACCCTACGGCTACCCAGACGGCAAGGCAATTTTAAAACAAAAAAAGAAACAATATATAGTATTAGCAAACTTCCTGGCTGGAGGCAATGTATAGCAAATTCAAATCTGAAGATAGGCAGTTTCCTGCTTTATTTGTCCATATTGCGAGAACGTAAGTTGTATCTCAGTTTTGCAGGAGCTGTCTGATCTGGAAACAATGTATTTTCAGCTGACGTTGCAATGTTCACGTTCGCAGATGACAAATGTTCCTTTGGTACAGATGACAGATGTTCAGGGTTCGAAAGAGCAGTTTCAGGAGGAGAGTCAGAATTTGGTGAATCCGTGATCAGTTCTGCATCGCTGAAAGGTATGAACCTGGGGATTTGTTCCGTTTCAGAGGCACCGATTCCTTTCTTTACCCAGTTTTCGTAAGGAAGTGGCAGAGGCACACGTTTAGCATGAGTCGTATGGATCCAATTTCTTCTTCCGGCCACACGAATAGCAGTTCTCGTTGCTAGCAGGACTTGGAACGGGCCAATAAATCTGGGCTGAAGATTTTTTGTTCTTGCAAAATTTCGGATGACCACCTGATCACCCGGTTTCAGCTGGTGGCCTGGACTCTCCGATGGCTTTGGCAATGCATCGAAAACCTGTTGGTGAATAAGACTCAATTTAGCAGTCAAGTCGAAAAGGTAATCAATTAACATTGGGTATTCCAGCTGCTTAAATTCTTTCGGTCTAGGTACCCCCCAAACATTTGCAGGACGACCGAAAACTATTTCGTAGGGACTAAGCCCTACTCTAGAATGTACAGTTGCTCTTGTCGATAGCAAAGCCAAAGGCAATGCGTCTGGCCAGGACAAACCCATGGATGCTTGTATCTTAGCGAGTTTCAGTTTAAGGGTGCCATTGTAACCCTCGACTAAACCCGCGGACTGGGGATGATTCGCACTATGAAATTTCTGTCTAATCCCTAGGCCGGCACACACACTCTGCATAACTTTCCCTATGAACTCACTTCCGTTGTCTGACCATACAATCCGTGGCATTCCGTATCTGGGGAAGTATTCTTTAAGAAGAATTTTGGCAGTAGATAAGGCAGTATTGTCCTTCAGTGGGTATGCTTCGATCCATCTGGAGAAAGCACAAACTACCACTAGGACATATTTCAGGTTATTACAACGATCCATGTGAATGAAGTCTAGCTGGATCACTTCAAAGGGGCAGGAAGGAGGAGCGAAGTGACCTGCAGGTGTGGGGATTCCCTTGCCAGGATTATGCATCAAGCATACCATACAATTCCTCACCACTCTCTCTGCGCACCTACTAATCCCGTCATTCTTCCAGACCGGAGCCAACATCTTACAAATCCCTTTTGAACTGATGTGCGCTGTTCCATGTGCCATCGTTACTACTGCAAGCACATACGCATCAGGCAACATCCAACGCTGTTGTTCCGACAAGTCAATCCAACACCCACTCGAGTCCAATTTACCCGTGCTCTCTTTCCATGCAAGTTTTTCCTCCTCAGTCGCCTCTTTCTGAATTTCTTTCACGCTTTCCACTGTGTCTTCACACATTCCAGACTCAGAAATCCATCTTGCAGACGTTGCAACATACATTCTACTCATCATATTTCTGGCTGTCTGTTTTGCAGTCTCATCAGCAAAAGCATTCCCACGACCAACATCATCCGTGATTGCTTTATGAGCACTGCATTTCACAATCGCAACTTCAGTCGGTAAGGTTAGAGATTCCAACAAGTCATTAACTAGCTGACCATGTTGAATCTTAGTCCCATGGGACGTAATGAAACCTCTCTCTTTCCACAGACGGCCAAAACTATGGGCCACGCCGAACGCGTACTGACTATCTGTGAACACGTTCACTCTCTTTCCCTTAGCTAAAACGCACGCTCTTGTTAGCGCGATCAATTCTGCAGCCTGGGCAGAATTCTGACTCACTCTTGCAGTCTCCACAACCGTACTCAAAGTCGTTACTGCATAAGCAGCAGTCACATCACCATTCTCCAATTTGAAGCAAGACCCGTCAAAATACAACGTGCCATCTGGTTCTGACAACGGAGTGTCTTTTAGGTCGATTCGTCCTTTTGTTTCTTCCTCAGTTCTGAAACAACAGTCGTGTGGTTCGGGATCACTCGACTCTTCACTAGTCGGCAACAATGTTGCTGGATTCAATATATTGCATCTTTTGATCTGAATATGACTAGCTAACAGTGTCAGTTCATAACCCGATAATCTAGCACTGGTAAGGTGTTGCGTCTTGGTTCGGTTCATGAGTGTATCCACAGCATGAGGAACCATGACTACTAACATGTTGTTCATTACTAAACCAGCAGATTGTCGAATGGAAGCTGCAGCTGCGGCTGTAGCTCTCAAGCAACTAGGCAATGCTCTAGCTACTGGATCTAATGTTGATGAAAAATACGCACAAGGGCGTTGTTTATCACCGAATTTCTGCGTCAAAACACTCAATGCACAACCTTCTCTCTCGTGGACATAGAGCGTGAATGGCTTACTGTAGTCGGGTGTACCCAATACAGGTGCTGAACACAGTGCATTTCGTAACTCAGAAAAACTCTGCTGACATTCAGCAGACCATGGTACCGGACTCGGGACACCTTTCCCAGTCAAGGCTACCAATGGTTTTGCTAGAAGAGAAAAATTTGGGATCCATTGCCTACAATATGAGGTAATACCCAAAAAGGCACGTACTTCTCTCTGCGTGCTAGGAACGTTCATCTGTGTAATTGCTTTTATTCTCTCTGGGGTCAACTTCCTTCCCTCCTTTGACAAGAGATGACCTAGGTAGGTCACTTCTTGGCAGCAGTATTGCATTTTTGAAGGTGACACCTTGTGATTCAAATCTGACAAGTGATGCAATAAGGAGATCGTAGCTGTTTTGCAAGTTTCCTTGTCATCGGCAGCCACTAGGAGATCATCGACATACTGTACTAAAGCAGAACCACGAGGAAGTACGAAGGAATCTAACTGGCTTTTTAATGCTTGACTGTAAATGGATGGCCTTTCACAATAACCTTGTGGAGCGCGTTTAAATCTAAAACTTCGTCCTCCTAGAGAGAAACCGAAGATATCTCTGCTTTCCTCGGCTATCGGAATGCTGAAAAAGGCATTTTTCAAGTCGACAACCGAAAACCATGCTGCTGTAGCAGGAATCAACGTCAACAATGCAGTAATGTCTGGAACCACAGGAAACTGTGGGATCACAATTTTATTAACCTCTCTAAGATCAATTACGAACCTATATACTGGAGGCTTTGTAGGGTCAGTTCGTTTCAAAATAGGCAGTACAGGACTATTACAGACATTACCTCTAGTCTCTTCTACAACATCTTTCTTGATCAGGTCTTGTACTATCAGTAGGAGCGCACGCTCACCTTCACTAGAGATTCTGTATTGTGGAATTCGTGGAAGTTTGACATTTGCTTTCACAGTTACTACATAGGGTGGGATTTCCAATAGACCTACATCATTAGGACCAGTCGCCCAAAGAGTATCAGGGAGTGAACGCAGCTCTGGTGGGAGCGCATCCATCGACAAGTACATCGGAGAGATTATTCTTTTACCCAACGTAAGCTGTACTCCTGCTGGAGAACAGTATAATGTCGCGTACAGGCGTTTTAACAAGTCTAAACCAAGCAGATTTTCATTACAACCTGTCGTCAAAATCAGGGGTGCTTTCAATTGACGGGGTCCAACAGAAATAGACAAAGGACCAGAAACAGGGTTGTGAACAGGGGCGCCCGAAAAACCTACTGAAACGTTTGTTGAGCCAGACAAAGGTGCGCCAGGGAGTTTCGCATGTATGATAGAACTTTTTGCTGCACCAGTATCCAACAGAAACGGTTCGACTATACCTGATGTTGCTACCGCGACATAAGGCCCACTCTGATCTACTGGTACTGATACTACTCCCTCTCTTTGTCCATGGCTGTCCTAGTATTCACTTTGCTGACCTTCCTCACTAGCTTCATAATAGTCTTCAACATGATACTGTGGAGACCTATTCTGTTGGGCAGATTGTCCATTACGCTGGTCGAAATAATTAGAGGGGCGATCACTTGTCTGTGGAGGCATAGCACCTCGTCCTCGACCTCTAGAGTTTTGCATAGAACTACCACGACCTCTCTGAGCGGCCGCATCATTATTTTGCGCCCGAACTGGACAGTCACTTTTGTAATGACCTTCCTTTTTGCAATAAGCACATTGATTCCATTGGTATTGTGGCCTTTGAAAATTATAATCCGTTCTTTGATATGACCCTTGCTGCATATTAGTTTGATTCATGCGAGGCGGATAAGCTTGCTGTAAAAGTACTTTAGTTTTTAAATCTTTCGTCTTTTTATCTGATTTTTCCTTCTCTTCTTTATCCCTATTTTCGTAGTACTGAGCAGTCGCAAGTATTTGCGCAGTCGTAGAGACAGCCCACGCACTTTCAGAATTCTTTAATTTACCACTAAGTTCTGGCAGCAGATTGTGCACAAATTTATCAACAAATAATCTCTGGCCCCCTTCTGTGCTCATATCCTGACCACTATGATCTACGAAAGTCTCTTCGAATCTTGTGAAAAAGTCGGAGACGCTTTCGTCTTTCTTTTGTTTGCATGCGGACAATTTATCCCAGTTAACGCGTGATGCAGGCATTAAGGTTTTCATTAAATCGATTATTCTACCAGGCAAGTTAGCAATTAAAGGTTCAGGTTTGGAACCACCTATTTGTTGACCATCCGCTGCAGTTATAGCTGCCCAGTCACCACCTAGGGCAACTGGATGATTCTCTTTACGAATTTTAGCCCAAATTGGTTGCGGTACTACGTTACCAAATAGCAGATCTATGTCAGCAAGATTCAATACACAAGCGTCAACTGTTTGAGCCAACTCTTTGTAGTACCCTGCAGGATTTTTACGCGGATCTGGCAAGGCCTGTTTTACTGCTAACACTTCAGCTCGTTTCCATGGAATATGTATCCAGACTCTCTGGAATTGGGCCGGAGCGGCTGCAATACCAAGCGGTGCATTAGCTTGCACAGCTTCGCGCCAAATTGGTGGAACCTCTCTCATTGGATATTGACGATTTCGTTTCGTACTACGTTTCTCTAACTCTCTCGGTGAAAGAAGGGATGAGTCGGATCTATAACTTAAAATTAGTTCCATCGCTTCTTTTATATTTTGACCAACTATCATACCTGTAGCAAACTCTTTCTGAACATTAATTAATTCTCCTAAATTTGATTCAGGGTCCTCCTCTTCCAATTCCTCACGTAGAAGGAAACACATTTCATCGAACACATATCGTTGTGTCGGTTCGTTCCATTGCATAAATGTATCTAATACATTTTGTACATTATATCTTCTAACTTTCGAAACCCATCTAAGGGCAGTGGAATCTAGTATTCCTCTTTCTTCAGTACTGGGAAGCTGACTACGTCTCTGCACAGAGTCAGAGGTAGGAGTCTTAATCAGAGTTTTATAGAAGGGAGATAGAATATTAGAGACAGAATCAGTGATTCTTCGTCGAACAGAAATCGGAGTCATAATACTTGCAGAGGCAGTGAATAGAGTAGTAGTTGGAATAGATAGATCAGGAATAGTAGGAGTAGCAGGCAAAATAGCTTGTGAAGTAGCAGGTGTGAGTGACACAGGCATAGGTAAAGAAGTCGGCAACCCTAGAAGAGGGGTTGTCGAAGGAACATTAATCTTGACCACAGGAGGTACAGGAACTAGATTCAGGGGAGCGGGAACAGGGACACCAGGTTGTCCAGCAACCGGTAATTGAACATTCGGTATAGGTGGAGCCGTAGCACCCTGTGCATACGGTGGGGGTGATCGTAACAAGTAAGACAACAGGGGATCCTTTTCAGGGTCCTCTACTGTCTTAGCCGTACTCGATGGTAAAGCAGGATAGCACTTGTCTATCGCTAAATTACGCTCTCTATCGGCCACCTCCATCGCTTTCTCAGACTCGTTGAGTTGCAGCTGCCTAGCGGACTGTTCTAAAGTCAACTCTTGCTCTTTCTGTTCTTTCTTCAACTTTTTAATTTCTCTCTGTTTAGATTCTTTTCGCCAATAACGGAAAGAATCAAACATCGCCGGCCGGGCTTTCTTCTTAAACAACCTTCTTTCTAAATTATCAAGAACTTCAGGTTCGAAACTACCATGTAGTGGCCAACTAAGGACACCGTCTTTCTCTGTGTAGCGGATCCATACCTCATTATAAGAGATAGGGCCCACACCAAATTTGCAATATAGATCATAAAGGGGAGTTCCAATCGGAGGAACCAAACACGAGTCCTCCAACCGGGAATCACTGTTGCAACTAAAACAAGACAACATACAATTTTTCCGACTTACCATTTTAATCCGGAACACAAGACAAACAAGACACAAACAGACAAGATGCGCACTCGAACCACGAACTTAGGCCTACCAGAACTGACAAATGTATCGATACCTGAACCGAACAGAATGATTATCGTAACCAGAATAACCAGTGATAATCTTACAGAACTGAACTGAACTGAGAACTAAAAGGATTATCCAAACAGGAGCAATCCTCACACAATATTTAACTAGCAACCACTGAATACTTAACTGAGGCACTGAAGACGTCACCAAGGAGAAACCCGTCACGTTTCGCCGTACTGAGGACTGCACCTCGGGTCCAAGACAGGGCGACGGTCAAGGCAACGGAGCACTGCAGCCGTCTGAACGGGAACCCTCGTGGAAGAGGACGTCGGGGCCACTTTTGCGATATGCCGGGATCGATGAAGTGGGGCGCCTCCCTCTGAAATCTTCACACGAAGCTCCTCGAACTCTTCAGGCTTTTGGACCGGTACCGAATGACGTCGCCCCGAGTTGGGCGCCAAATGGAGTTCTGGACTTTTTAGTTCCGTCCAGAGGTGTCAGGGGCAACACCCGAAGACCCCGGAGTTCAACCTGTCTTGGTACACAAACAAACAGAAACACGGGCTTCTCGATGGTGGCGTCAAAGACCAAAGGTTTATTACTGCAGGGACACAGAAGTCACAGAAACTACACATGGGCAGTATCTAGGAGCCTGTTCGATTTGTACAAAGAGGATTGCTCCTTATATACTAAATATTGGGCTTCAGGCAAATTCTTTACATGTTACCACAGTTCTAAACATTCGTGTCTTAAACAATAAATATTTGGCGTTGCACAGGAATCGTCAACAGTATCTGATGTCAAAACATTACGAATGAGGGGTTCCCACTAGTCCATCATAATCCCATGTCAATTCTTCATTCAAGACCCGGACCGCCTCATCGTAAATTTCGTTACCTCCCCCTAATAAAGGCCCAGAAGGAAAGGAGCAGAGCCAGGTGTAGAAGATAGAAAGACAGGATAACAAATGTTTGTGGGTCGTAAATGGGCACGGTTACCAGCTTCGGCCGCCTAATCATGATCAGGCCAACGAACACAAGAACCAGTATAGCAGGACTGGCCTCAGGCTGGGGAGGCAGTTCTTGCCGAGTCATGCTGCTACAGCGTTGCTGGCCTAAGGTGCACGTGTCACTAGCAAGGTGAATTGCCGGTTAAAGCCTACGTGTCCTTTAATGAAAAAGAGATCATTGCGTGTCCATTGACTATGTGAGGGCAAGGAATACAAAATGGCTTCCGTGTTCTAAGATGGATGTCACGGGTAGAACAGAAATGTGTTTGTAACTGGAGTGCTCTTGCTCGTAGCATAGCGAAAACACCAGGATATACTAAATGGATCATTTGCGGTTCACTGATACCAAAATTATGTATTTCCGACAATGTTACAAACATGAGTAAAATCGTCACGGAACCTCAGCTGCTCTCATATAGTAGTCCCAGCTGCTCTCATATAGTAGTTCCAGCTGCTGTCATATACAAGTCACAGCTGCTCTCATATAGTAGTCCCAGCTGCTCTCATATAGTAGTCCCAGCTGCTCTCATGTAGTAGTCCCTGCTCCTGACATATACTAGTCCCAGCTGCTCTCATATAGTAGTCCCAGCTGCTCTCATATAGTAGTTCCAGCTGCTGTCATATACAAGTCACAGCTGCTCTCATATAGTAGTCCCTGCTGCTGACATATAGTAGTCACAGCTGCTCTCATATAGTAGTCCCAGCTGCTCTCATATACTAGTCACAGCTGCTCTCATATACTAGTCCCAGCTGCTGTCATATACTAGTCACAGCTGCTCTCATATAGTAGTCCTAGCTGCTCTCATATACTAGTCACAGCTGCTCTCATATACTAGTCCCAGCTGCTGTCATATACTAGTCACAGCTGCTCTCATATAGTATTCCCTGCTGCTGTTATATACTAGTCACAACTGCTCTCATATAGTAGTCCCAGCTGCTGACATATAGTAGTCACAGCTGCTCTCATATAGTAGTCCCAGCTGCTGACATATACTAGTCACAGCTGCTCTCATATACTAGTCCCAGCTGCTGTCATATACTAGTCACAGCTGCTCTCATATAGTAGTCCTAGCTGCTCTCATATACTAGTCACAGCTGCTCTCATATACTAGTCCCAGCTGCTGTCATATACTAGTCACAGCTGCTCTCATATAGTAGTCCCAGCTGCTGACATATACAAGTCACAGCTGCTCTCATATACTAGTCCCAGCTGCTCTCATATAGTAGTCCCTGCTGCTGACATATACTAGTCACAGCTGCTCTCATATAGTAGTCCCAGCTGCTGACATATACTAGTCCCAGCTGCTCTCATATAATAGTCACAGCTGCTCTCATATACTAGTCCCAGCTGCTCTCATATAGTAGTCCCAGCTGCTGACATATACTAGTCACAGCTGCTCTCATATACTAGTCCCAGCTGCTCTCATATAGTAGTCCCAGCTGCTGACATATACTAGTCCCAGCTGCTCTCATATAGTAGTCCCTGCTGCTCTCATATAGTAGTCCCTGCTCCTGACATATACTAGTCCCAGCTTCTCTTTATAGTAGTCCCACCTGCTGTCATATAGTAGTCCCAGCTGCTGTCATATACTAGTCCCAGCTGCTCTCATATAGTAGTCCCAGCTGCTGACATATACTAGTCACAGCTGCTCTCATATAGTAGTCCCAGCTGCTCTCATATAGTAGTCCCTGCTCCTGACATATACCAGTCCCAGCTTCTCTTTATAGTAGTCCCACCTGCTGTCATAAAGTAGTCCCAGCTGCTGTCATATACTAGTCCCAGCTGCTCTCATATAGTAGTCCCAGGTGCTGACGTATACTAGTCACAGCTGCTCTCATATAGTAGTCCCAGGTGCTGACGTATACTAGTCACAGCTGCTCTCATATAGTAGTCCCAGCTGCTGACGTATACTAGTCACAGCTGCTCTCATATAGTAGTCACAGCTGCTCTCATATAGTAGTCCCTGCTGCTGACATATACTAGTCACAGCTGCTCTCATATAGTAGTCCCAGGTGCTGACGTATACTAGTCACAGCTGCTCTCATATAGTAGTCCCAGCTGCTGTCATATAATAGTCACAGCTGCTCTCATATAGTATTCCCTGCTGCTGACATATACTAGTCACAGCTGCTCTCATATACTAGTCCCTGCTGCTGACATATACTAGTCACAGCTGCTCTCATATAGTAGTCCCAGCTGCTGACATATACAAGTCACAGCTGCTCTCATATACTAGTCCCTGCTGCTGACATATACTAGTCACAGCTGCTCTCATATACTAGTCCCAGCTGCTCTCATATAGTAGTCCCTGCTGCTGACATATACTAGTCCCAGCTGCTCTCATATACTAGTCTCAGCTGCTCTCATATAGTAGTCCCAGCTGCTGACATATACTAGTCACAGCTGCTCTCATATACTAGTCCCAGCTGCTCTCATATAGTAGTCCCTGCTGCTGACATATACTAGTCCCAGCTGCTCTCATATACTAGTCACAGCTGCTCTCATATACTAGTCACAGCTGCTCTCATATACTAGTCCCAGCTGCTCTCATATAGTAGTCCCAGCTGCTGACATATACTAGTCACAGCTGCTCTCATATACTAGTCCCAGCTGCTCTCATATAGTAGTCCCAGCTGCTGACATATACTAGTCCCAGCTGCTCTCATATAGTAGTCCCAGCTGCTGACATATACTAGTCACAGCTGCTCTCATATACTAGTCCCAGCTGCTCTCATATAGTAGTCCCTGCTGCTGACATATACTAGTCCCAGCTGCTCTCATATAGTAGTCCCACCTGCTCTCATGTAGTAGTCCCTGCTGCTGACATATACTAGTCACAGCTGCTCTCATATACTAGTCACAGCTGCTCTCATATACTAGTCCCTGCTGCTGACATATACTAGTCACAGCTGCTCTCATATAGTAGTCCCAGCTGCTCTCATATAGTAGTCCCTGCTGCTGACATATACTAGTCACAACTGCTCTCATATACTAGTCCCAGCTGCTCTCATATAGTAGTCCCTGCTGCTGACATATACTAGTCACAACTGCTCTCATATACTAGTCCCAGCTGCTCTCATATAGTAGTCCCTGCTGCTGACATATACTAGTCACAGCTGCTCTCATATAGTAGTCCCAGCTGCTCTCATATAGTAGTCCCTGCTGCTGACATATACTAGTCACAACTGCTCTCATATACTAGTCCCAGCTGCTCTCATATAGTAGTCCCTGCTGCTGACATATACTAGTCACAACTGCTCTCATATAGTAGTCCCAGCTGCTGACATATACTAGTCACAGCTGCTCTCATGTAGTAGTCCCAGCTGCTCTCATATACTAGTCACAGCTGCTCTCATATACTAGTCCCAGCTGCTCTCATATAGTAGTCCCTGCTGCTGACATATACTAGTCCCAGCTGCTCTCATGTAGTAGTCCCTGCTGCTGACATATACTAGTCACAGCTGCTCTCATATAGTAGTCCCAGCTGCTCTCATATAGTAGTCCCTGCTGCTGACATACACTAGTCACAGCTGCTCTCATATAGTAGTCCCAGCTGCTCTCATATAGTAGTCCCTGCTGCTGACATATACTAGTCACAGCTGCTCTCATGTAGTAGTCCCAGCTGCTCTCATATAGTAGTCCCTGCTGCTGACATATACTAGTCACAGCTGCTCTCATATAGTAGTCCCAGCTGCTGACATATAGTAGTCACAGCTGCTCTCATATAGTAGTCCCAGCTGCTGACATATACTAGTCACAGCTGCTCTCATATACTAGTCCCAGCTGCTGTCATATACTAGTCACAGCTGCTCTCATATAGTAGTCCTAGCTGCTCTCATATACTAGTCACAGCTGCTCTCATATACTAGTCCCAGCTGCTGTCATATACTAGTCACAGCTGCTCTCATATAGTAGTCCCAGCTGCTGACATATACAAGTCACAGCTGCTCTCATATACTAGTCCCAGCTGCTCTCATATAGTAGTCCCTGCTGCTGACATATACTAGTCACAGCTGCTCTCATATAGTAGTCCCAGCTGCTGACATATACTAGTCCCAGCTGCTCTCATATAATAGTCACAGCTGCTCTCATATACTAGTCCCAGCTGCTCTCATATAGTAGTCCCAGCTGCTGACATATACTAGTCACAGCTGCTCTCATATACTAGTCCCAGCTGCTCTCATATAGTAGTCCCAGCTGCTGACATATACTAGTCCCAGCTGCTCTCATATAGTAGTCCCTGCTGCTCTCATATAGTAGTCCCTGCTCCTGACATATACTAGTCCCAGCTTCTCTTTATAGTAGTCCCACCTGCTGTCATATAGTAGTCCCAGCTGCTCTCATATACTAGTCCCAGCTTCTCTTTATAGTAGTCCCACCTGCTGTCATATAGTAGTCCCAGCTGCTGTCATATACTAGTCCCAGCTGCTCTCATATAGTAGTCCCAGCTGCTGACATATACTAGTCACAGCTGCTCTCATATAGTAGTCCCAGCTGCTCTCATATAGTAGTCCCTGCTCCTGACATATACCAGTCCCAGCTTCTCTTTATAGTAGTCCCACCTGCTGTCATAAAGTAGTCCCAGCTGCTGTCATATACTAGTCCCAGCTGCTCTCATATAGTAGTCCCAGGTGCTGACGTATACTAGTCACAGCTGCTCTCATATAGTAGTCCCAGGTGCTGACGTATACTAGTCACAGCTGCTCTCATATAGTAGTCCCAGCTGCTGACGTATACTAGTCACAGCTGCTCTCATATAGTAGTCACAGCTGCTCTCATATAGTAGTCCCTGCTGCTGACATATACTAGTCACAGCTGCTCTCATATAGTAGTCCCAGGTGCTGACGTATACTAGTCACAGCTGCTCTCATATAGTAGTCCCAGCTGCTGTCATATAATAGTCACAGCTGCTCTCATATAGTATTCCCTGCTGCTGACATGTACTAGTCACAGCTGCTCTCATATACTAGTCCCTGCTGCTGACATATACTAGTCACAGCTGCTCTCATATAGTAGTCCCAGCTGCTGACATATACAAGTCACTGCTGCTCTCATATACTAGTCCCTGCTGCTGACATATACTAGTCACAGCTGCTCTCATATACTAGTCCCAGCTGCTCTCATATAGTAGTCCCTGCTGCTGACATATACTAGTCCCAGCTGCTCTCATATACTAGTCTCAGCTGCTCTCATATAGTAGTCCCAGCTGCTGACATATACTAGTCACAGCTGCTCTCATATACTAGTCCCAGCTGCTCTCATATAGTAGTCCCTGCTGCTGACATATACTAGTCCCAGCTGCTCTCATATACTAGTCACAGCTGCTCTCATATACTAGTCACAGCTGCTCTCATATACTAGTCCCAGCTGCTCTCATATAGTAGTCTCAGCTGCTGACATATACTAGTCACAGCTGCTCTCATATACTAGTCCCAGCTGCTCTCATATAGTAGTCCCAGCTGCTGACATATACTAGTCCCAGCTGCTCTCATATAGTAGTCCCAGCTGCTGACATATACTAGTCACAGCTGCTCTCATATACTAGTCCCAGCTGCTCTCATATAGTAGTCCCTGCTGCTGACATATACTAGTCCCAGCTGCTCTCATATAGTAGTCCCAGCTGCTCTCATGTAGTAGTCCCTGCTGCTGACATATACTAGTCACAGCTGCTCTCATATACTAGTCACAGCTGCTCTCATATACTAGTCCCTGCTGCTGACATATACTAGTCACAGCTGCTCTCGTATAGTAGTCCCAGCTGCTCTCATATAGTAGTCCCTGCTGCTGACATATACTAGTCACAACTGCTCTCATATACTAGTCCCAGCTGCTCTCATATAGTAGTCCCTGCTGCTGACATATACTAGTCACAACTGCTCTCATATACTAGTCCCACCTGCTCTCATATAGTAGTCCCTGCTGCTGACATATACTAGTCACAGCTGCTCTCATATAGTAGTCCCAGCTGCTCTCATATAGTAGTCCCTGCTGCTGACATATACTAGTCACAACTGCTCTCATATACTAGTCCCAGCTGCTCTCATATAGTAGTCCCTGCTGCTGACATATACTAGTCACAACTGCTCTCATATAGTAGTCCCAGCTGCTGACATATACTAGTCACAGCTGCTCTCATGTAGTAGTCCCAGCTGCTCTCATATACTAGTCACAGCTGCTCTCATATACTAGTCCCAGCTGCTCTCATATAGTAGTCCCTGCTGCTGACATATACTAGTCCCAGCTGCTCTCATGTAGTAGTCCCTGCTGCTGACATATACTAGTCACAGCTGCTCTCATATAGTAGTCCCAGCTGCTCTCATATAGTAGTCCCTGCTGCTGACATACACTAGTCACAGCTGCTCTCATATAGTAGTCCCAGCTGCTCTCATATAGTAGTCCCTGCTGCTGACATATACTAGTCACAGCTGCTCTCATGTAGTAGTCCCAGCTGCTCTCATATAGTAGTCCCTGCTGCTGACATATACTAGTCACAGCTGCTCTCATATAGTAGTCCCAGCTTCTCTTTATAGTAGTCCCACCTGCTCTCATATAGTTGTCACAGCTGCTTTCATATAGTAGTCCCTGCTGCTCTCATATAGTAGTCCCAGCTGCTCTCATATAGTAGTCTGTGCTGCTCTCATATAGTAGTCCCAGCTGCTCTCATATAGTAGTCTGTGCTGCTCTCATATAGTAGTCCCAGCTTCTCTTTATAGTAGTCCCACCTGCTCTCATATAGTAATCCCAGCTGCTCTCATATAGTAGTCCCAGCTGCTCTCATATAGTAGTCCCTGCTGCTCTCATGTAGTGGTCCCTGCTGCTCTCATGTAGTAGTCCCTGCTGCTCTCATATAGTAGTCCCAGCTGCACTCATATAGTAGTCCCTGCTGCTCTCATATAGTAGTCCCAGCTGCTCTCTTAAAGTAGTCCATTCTGCTCTCATATAGTAGTTTCAGCTGCACTCATATAGTAGTCTCAGCTGCTCTCATATAGTAGTCCCAGCTGCTCTCATATAGTAGTCCCTGCTGCTCTCATGTAGTAGTCCCTGCTGCTCTCATATAGTAGTCCCTGCTGCTCTCATATAGTAGTCCCAGCTGCACTCATATAGTAGTCCATGCTGCTCTCATATAGTAGTCCCAGGTGTTTTCATATAGTAATCCCAGCTGCTCTGATATAGTAGTCCATTCTGCTCTCATATAGTAGTCCCAGATGCTCTCATATAGTACTCCCAGCTGCTCTGATATAGTAGTCCCAGCTGCACTCATATAGTAGTCCCTGCTGCTCTCATATAGTAGTCCCAGCTGCTCTCTTAAAGTAGTCCATTCTGCTCTCATATAGTAGTTTCAGCTGCACTCATATAGTAGTCCCAGCTGCTCTCATATAGTAGTCCCAGCTGCTCTCATATAGTAGTCCCTGCTGCTCTCATGTAGTAGTCCCTGCTGCTCTCATATAGTAGTCCCTGCTGCTCTCATATAGTAGTCCCAGCTGCACTCATATAGTAGTCCATGCTTCTCTCATATAGTAGTCCCAGGTGTTTTCATATAGTAATCCCAGCTGCTCTCATATAGTAGTCCATTCTGCTCTCATATAGTAGTCCCAGATGCTCTCATATAGTTGTCCCAGCTGCACTCATATAGTAGTCCATGCTGCTCTCATATAGTAGTCCCAGCTGCTCACATAAAGTAGTCCATGCTTCTCTCATATGGTAGTCTCAGCTGCACTCATATAGTAATCCCAGGTGTTCTCATATAGTAGTCCCAGCTGTTCTCATATAGTAGTCCCTACTGCTCTCGTATAGTAGTCCCAGCTGCTCACATAAAAGAGTCCATGCTTGTCTCATATGGTAGTCTCAGCTGCACTCCTATAGTAGTCCCAGCTGCTCTCATATAGTAGTCCCAGCTGCTCTCATATAGTAGTCACAGCTGCTCTCATATAGTAGTCACAGCTTCTCTTTACAGTAGTCCCACCTGCTCTCATATAGTAGTCCCAGCTACCTCTCATATAGTAGTCCCAGCTGCTCTCATATAGTAGTCCCTACTGCTCTCTTATAGTAGTCCCAGCTGCTCTCATATAGTAGTCCCAGCTGCTCTCATATACTAGTCACAGCTGCTCTCATATAGTAGTCCCAGCTGCTGACATATACTAGTCACAGCTGCTCTCATATAGTAGTCCCAGCTGCTGACATATACAAGTCACAGCTGCTCTCATATACTAGTCCCAGCTGCTCTCATATAGTAGTCCCTGCTGCTGACATATACTAGTCACAGCTGCTCTCATATAGTAGTCCCAGCTGCTGACATATACAAGTCACAGCTGCTCTCATATACTAGTCCCAGCTGCTCTCATATAGTAGTCCCTGCTGCTGACATATACTAGTCACAGCTGCTCTCATATAGTAGTCCCAGCTGCTGACATATACAAGTCACAGCTGCTCTCATATACTAGTCCCAGCTGCTCTCATATAGTAGTCCCAGCTGCTGACATATACTAGTCTCAGCTGCTCTCATATACTAGTCCCAGCTGCTCTCATATAGTAGTCCCTGCTGCTGACATATACTAGTCCCACCTGCTCTCATATAGTAGTCCCAGCTTCTCTTTATAGTAGTCCCTGCTTCTCTCATATAGTAGTTGCAGCTGCTCTCATATAGTAGTCCCTGCTGCTGACATATACTAGTCCCAGCTGCTCTCATATAGTAGTCCCTGCTGCTGACATATACTAGTCCCAGCTGCTCTCATGTAGTAGTCCCTGCTGCTGACATATACTAGTCCATGCTGCTCTCATATAGTAGTCTCAGCTGCTCACATAAAGTAGTCCATGCTTCTCTCATATGGTAGTCTCAGCTGCACTCATATAGTAATCCCAGGTGTTCTCATATAGTAGTCCCAGCTGTTCTCATATAGTAGTCCCTACTGCTCTCTTATAGTAGTCCCAGCTGCTCACATAAAGTAGTCCATGCTTGTCTCATATGGTAGTCTCAGCTGCACTCATATAGTAGTCCCAGCTGCTCTCATATAGTAGTCCCAGCTGCTCTCATATAGTAGTCCCAGCTGCTCTCATATAGTAGTCACAGCTTCTCTTTACAGTAGTCCCACCTGCTCTCATATAGTAGTCCCAGCTACCTCTCATATAGTAGTCCCAGCTGCTCTCATATAGTAGTCACAGCTGCTCTCATATAGTAGTCACAGCTTCTCTTTACAGTAGTCCCACCTGCTCTCATATAGTAGTCCCAGCTACCTCTCATATAGTAGTCCCAGCTGCTCTCATATAGTAGTCACAGCTTCTCTTTACAGTAGTCCCACCTGCTCTCATATAGTAGTCCCAGCTACCTCTCATATAGTAGTCCCACCTGCTCTCTTATAGTAGTCCCAGCTGCTCTCATATAGTAGTCCCAGCTGCTGACATATACTAGTCACAGCTGCTCTCATATAGTAGTCCCAGCTGCTCTCATATACTAGTCACAGCTGCTCTCATATACTAGTCCCTGCTGCTGACATATACTAGTCACAGCTGCTCTCATATAGTAGTCCCAGCTGCTGACATATACAAGTCACAGCTGCTCTCATATACTAGTCCCAGCTGCTCTCATATAGTAGTCCCAGGTGCTGACGTATACTAGTCACAGCTGCTCTCATATAGTAGTCCCTGCTGCTGACATATACTAGTCACAGCTGCTCTCATATAGTAGTCCCAGCTGCTCTCATATACTAGTCCCAGCTGCTCTCATATAGTAGTCCCAGCTGCTGACATATACAAGTCACAGCTGCTCTCATATACTAGTCCCAGCTGCTCTCATATAGTAGTCCCAGCTGCTGACATATACTAGTCACAGCTGCTCTCATATACTAGTCCCAGCTGCTCTCATATAGTAGTCCCTGCTGCTGACATATACTAGTCCCAGCTGCTCTCATATAGTAGTCCCAGCTGCTCTCATGTAGTAGTCCCTGCTGCTGACATATACTAGTCCCAGCTGCTCTCATATAGTAGTCCCAGCTGCTCTCATGTAGTAGTCCCTGCTGCTGACATATACTAGTCACAGCTGCTCTCATATACTAGTCACAGCTGCTGACATATACTAGTCACAGCTGCTCTCATATACTAGTCACAGCTGCTCTCATATAGTAGTCCCAGCTGCTCTCATATAGTAGTCCCAGCTGCTGACATATACTAGTCACAGCTGCTCTCATATACTAGTCCCAGCTGCTCTCATATAGTAGTCCCTGCTGCTGACATATACTAGTCCCAGCTGCTCTCATATAGGAGTCCCAGCTGCTGACGTATACTAGTCCCAGCTGCTCTCATATAGTAGTCCCAGCTGCTGACATATACTAGTCACAGCTGCTCTCATATAGTATTCCCTGCTGCTGACATATACTAGTCCCAGCTGCTCTCATAAAGGAGTCCCAGCTGCTGACGTATACTAGTCACAGCTGCTCTCATATACTAGTCCCAGCTGCTCTCATATAGTAGTCCCAGCTGCTCTCATATACTAGTCCCAGCTGCTCTCATATAGTAGTCCCTGCTGCTGACATATACAAGTCACAGCTGCTCTCATATACTTGTCCCAGCTGCTCTCATATACTAGTCCCAGCTGCTCTCATATAGGAGTCCCAGCTGCTGACGTATACTAGTCACAGCTGCTCTCATGTAGTAGTCCCTGATGCTCTCATGTAGTAGTCCCAGCTGCTCTCATATAGTATTCCCTGCTGCTGACATATACTAGTCCCAGCTGCTCTCATATAGGAGTCCCAGCTGCTGACGTATACTAGTCACAGCTGCTCTCATATACTAGTCCCAGCTGCTCTCATATAGTAGTCCCAGCTGCTCTCATATACTAGTCCCAGCTGCTCTCATATAGTAGTCCCTGCTGCTGACATATACAAGTCACAGCTGCTCTCATATACTAGTCCCAGCTGCTCTCATATACTAGTCCCAGCTGCTCTCATATAGGAGTCCCAGCTGCTGACGTATACTAGTCACAGCTGCTCTCATATAGTGGTCCCTGCTGCTCTCATATAGTATCAGTATCAGTATCAAAAATCTTTATTTCGGTCCCAGGACCATAAAAGATATGCATATAATTGTTACATCATTAAAATCAATTGATAAACACATTATTAAGAACATAGAATAAAAACCAGAGTCGTCCACAATAAATTTAAAAGATGAATTCGCTGAAACGGGGTGAATTAATTAACTCTGCCTCCCTGTGCCCTTTAGCAGCCTAGCACGTATAACCCACATTGCAGTTAAAAATGTTGACATTGCCAAGACAGTTACTGAGGATAAGTCAGTTTTTAAAACTCTATAGGCTGGTAGAAGTTGTCTAAAACCCCAGTTTTTGAGTAGCGGAACGATCCAATACTTTCTACTTTTTTGATAGGCTGGGCACATAAATACAACATGCACATCGGTCTCCTGTGTGTTGGCACAAGTAGGACATGTCCCGGTGCCGGATTGCCTCGACCATCCTTTAGTAAAGGACCCCAAAGGTAATGTCCCTTACCGCCACTGCAGAAATAATTTCCTTGTTAAGGGAGGCATGATATCATTCAATACACATTCCATGGTATAAGTGTCTTTAGATTGGATAAAATGGAAGGTTCGGGATCCTTCACGGACATTGTCCAGTGCCCTGGCAAGCATATAGTCATTATAAATTCTGGACAGCATCTTCCTCGAGATGCTGGTGCTGGCTCTCTCAGGGTCTGCCCATAGTCCTGGGATTCCAAGGGACTCACACATGCTCTTTATGTAACTTAACCAAGGTATACTGCTTGCTTTTGGAGCAGCTAAAAATTCCTGGAGCTCCGCTTTGTAGGTTATCAGCTCTTGAGTGCTCCATAGGCGGCGCCAAAAAGCCAATGGTTTGAGGCCAAGTTCCTCGGTAATTGGCCTCACGCCCAGATCCAATCTTAGGGGCAAGAGTGGTGTAC
Organism: Lissotriton helveticus; assembly: GCF_964261635.1. Classification (NCBI taxonomy): domain Eukaryota; kingdom Metazoa; phylum Chordata; class Amphibia; order Caudata; family Salamandridae; genus Lissotriton; species Lissotriton helveticus. Next base: position 39,712,686 of record NC_136061.1, on the reverse strand, counting down.
TACAGGGGAGAGATGTTAGTTGCCTTAAAAACTTATTTTCAGCTCTTAACAAACTTTGGGATGGTGTGCGGCCCTATAGCTCTCCCCCATAGGTAACTGCTCCCCGGGCCTGGACTTTGTAAATTTGAATTGCTGGTCCAAGGGTGCGGTAAGTAGATTTACCAGCAATCCTTAGAATACCACCCGCCCTTTGGGTCAGTTTCATAGTCGATTTGGCTTGGTGGGCCTCCCACGTCAAGTTTTGATTGAGGGTTATCCCCAAGTACTCGAATGTCTTCACTCTTTCTAGGCTTACTTCTCCGAGCTTAGGGTTTGGTCGGTTGGTCGGCATTGGGTTTAAAATCATAAATTTTGTTTTCTGTGAGTTGACTTCTAATCCCCTTTCCTCACAGAAGCCTAGAAACCCATCTAATACCCTCTGGATGCCCATAGGGGATTTGGACAGCAGCAGGGTATCATCCGCGAACATTATTGCGGGAACCCTGCTGCCGCACAATTTCGGGGCATCGATGTTAGCAATCCTGGTCAGGTGCTCTATTACCCCGTTCACGAAGATGCAAAACAGGGTTGGTGCAAGCACACAACCCTGCCTTACCCCTCTTCGGACGGGGAACCTCTTAGTTAGAGCACCGTTGTTCCCGCACCTGACTTGTGCAAAGTTATTTTGCTGTAATTTCATGAGGATTGCGAGAATATCTTTTGGGACCCCCAAGTCCTCCATAACCCTCCACAGCCTGGGTCTGGGCACCAGATCGAAAGCGGCGCGCAGATCCACGAAGACCGTGTACAGCGTGCCAGCCTTGATCAGCGCCGTCCTCCAGTAGATGAGGCTCAGTCTAAAGACCTGGTCGACCGTTGAGACCCCCCTCCTAAATCCCGCTTGATATGGGCTCAAGGTACTAGTTTCCTCCAGCCAATTCTGGAGCCTATCCAGCACCAGCCTCCCGAAAAGTTTCTGAGAGACGTCTATCAGACTGATGGGGCGGTAATTGGCTGGGAGCAGTGGGGATCCCTTTTTGAATATAGGGACTACCTCTGCACCCAGCCAAGTATCCGGTACCCTCATTCCTCCCAAGATCCCATTGAAGATTTGTGTCAGTTATGGTGCCCATATCCCCGGCTCCTGCTTGTATAGGTCGCCTGGTACCCCGTCTAAGCCAGGGGCTTTTCCTGCTGACAATCCTTCAATAGCTTTTTGAACCTCTCTTATTAAAAAGGGTTCGCATTCTGTGGCAGCCTCCAGGGTATATAAATTATGGTTCGAGGTTTCCTCTTCTGAGGAATATAGGGACTCAAAATGGGATGGCCACAAGCTTGGGGCGATGTTTGGCTCGATAGCTGAAGGAAGGTCTTCCGAGCCATGATTTACAAATCGCCAAAATTTACGAGAGTCCCTATTCCCTAGGGCACCCAAAAGTTTCTCCCAGTGGGCCTCGTCCCATTCCACCCTTGCATTTTCCAGAACTTTCTTATGTGACCTTCTTCTAAGTTGTATTTCCTCCCTATTGTTACCCGCCTTGATAGCTAGCAGGAGGTCGGATTTGGACTTACGGCACGTAGAATTGTACCAAGTCTTTTTTTCTGTTCCCGCCACGTCTATCATTTCCCTTATTAAAGAGGTCTGCCTCCATTAAATTAATAAGGTCTTCGTGGGATTGCCACATTTGAACTCTGGTTTCATCGCTATAGGGGCCTTCCCCATGGGCAAGTGTCTCTTCCAATACTGGCATAATTTTTGCGTAGAGTTTTGGCAGTTTGTCATCACGTGAGATCAATTTCTCCCATCTCACTCTCCTTTTGTTATTCTCGAGTGCCAACCCTGTCTTTGGCCTCTGTTTAGTTGTTCCCTCAGCCCAGGTGCCTGGGATGGCATAGTCGAGTTCTAAGGCATTGTGATCACTGTCCAACCTGTCTATTATCTTGAAGTCAGTGACCAGCTGCCATGAAGACATTTGGACTAAGACATAGTCCAATCTAGATTCACTTCCAATTTTGTTGAATGTGAATTTACTTGGGACATCTGATTTCGTGCGGCCGTTACATGCCCTGATTCCATGATTAAGTGTGAGGGCTGTTATCTGCAGGGCGAGAGGGGTCCACGCCCTCGCGGGGGGTGCCATCGTTGCCGGCACCAGCCATCTTGAATCCTCCTCTTGGGAGGGTCCATCAAGAAGGCCTGGCAGCGGCTCAAAATGTGCGTTTAAATCACCTCCCACCAAATAGGGAAGTTCCCTAGGAATTTGACTCAAGAGCACAGAAAGTTCTTCAATTGTGCTTGATTCTTTAGATGCGGGCGTGGGTCTCGAATAGACGTTTATCAGTAGAAGTTTGTAGGAGTTAGGCCATTCTAACTGCACCGCCAGAATATCGTCTGAATCCACGTTTAAGACGGTAGCATTGCCGCCCAAATGGATAGCCACCCAGGTTGCCAGGCCTCCCGAGGGTCTACCTCGTCCTCCCCACTTCGCGAGTTTCGTGAAGACTGCAAAGCCATGGCGAGTGTGTTCTTCTCTTGCCCAAGTTTCTTGAAATAGGCAGATGCTTCTCGAGTTAGTAAAGGAAGCCCACTCCTCACATTCTAGCTTGCTAGCCAGGCCCGCCACGTTCCACAAAATTAGGTTCAGTGATAGGGGACGTGTTGGTTCCTGTGGTTTATTTTTTGCCAGGTTTGGCTTTGGGGATCCTAGTGTGACATCGTCCCTCAATCTGTCCCCATCGAATTCGGCCAGAGTCTTTTCCGGCGGGCAACTTACATGTTGGCTAGTTGTTTGGGTTTTAAAGGCAGCCATGTGTGCCCTTTGTAATGGGGAGTCTTCCGGGTGTGGTGACCTATCCCTTTTAAAGTTTGCTGGGGGCAGCTCACTAGTTGCCGGCTCTAGTGGCCAATCGACCAAGTCGAGATTACTGTATCTGTTGAAGGTCGTAGGATAGCCAAAGTGAGGTTTAGTATATGACCATGGGATTTCTCCCCGTCTTCCCCCCCAATCGCCTCCAAACCTATTTCTCCTATTGACAAGCTCCCACCCTTCTTCCTCCTCATAAGGTCGTGTATACTCTTTCGCCATTTGCCTGTTGTATTTTTCTCCTTCCACACCACCCACCCCCTCCCCCACCCCCTTCCACTACCGAGGCCCCAGCCCTCCTCCTCATCTCGCACTGGCAAGTTGTTGGCCATCATGTGTCCTTTGTGGTAGTTGTCCCACCTATCTCTCCTATTAGGTCCCCACTCCTCCCTCCTCTCTTTCGCCATTTGCCTTTTGTATTCTTCTCCTTCCGCACTGCCCCCCCGCCCCCACCCCCTTCTACTACTAGGGCCCCAGCCCTCCTCCTCATCACGCACTGGCAAGTTGTTGGCCATCATGTGTCCTTTGTAGTAGTTGTCCCATCTATCTCTCCTATTGGGTCCCCACTCCTCCCTCCTCTCCTGCTGGAACCCCCGTCTCTGCTTATCTGCTACATAAGCACTTGAAGGGTAGAAGAACGAAAGAGGTAAAGGCTGGATGGGGCTATCCTGGTCGTCAACGGACCAGCTGCATATATAACCAGCTGTGTTGGTGTCCCTGAACCTCACCAGGATACAATCCCCTGAGATTGTTTTCCTCTGCTCTCCTACCCAAGTAGCTCTCCGCGCCGTAAGGATTGATCCTGTTATACCAGGAGGGAGTGGTCTGTATTTGGACAACCAGTCAATGGCCCTATTTTTAAGGGAGGAGGCAGACTCTTTAATGTTAGGTTTTAATTCGGGTACCCCAGCTAGTATTATTGTGTATGGTGCTGCCTCAGGCGGGAGATTCACAGTTTTGCTTTGGGGGATATTTGTTTTCATGTTGGCTGATGGTGGCTGATCTTTCTGCGGTTGACTAGGAGTAGTTGTGCTGTTAGTCTTGGAGTGTGCATTTGGAGCGGGGAGTGCGATTAGGGATGATTGTGGCGCGGCAGTTGTTTTCTCGATTGATAGTTGGGGAGTTTTATTCTGGATAAATTTGGTTTGGGTGTTTTGTGTGGGACCTGTAGCTTTCTCCTTCGGTATCGTTGCCAGCTGAGGGATCTTATCTGCTAGTAATTCCCGCCCCCCTGTATTACCTTTCCTTTCTGGTTTTATTGAATCCGCCAGCTGAACTGTGGATTTTTCTATATTAATCAGCCTGGCTTCTATTTTTATTAGACGAGCTTCTAGCGGACTTAGGAGGGACCTAATAAGTGCGCCTATGTCCGCCAGTGTAATATCCTCGCTAGAGGGATCCAGTATAGAATTATTATGCAAGGATGCTGGATCCAATACTACTCTTTCGGTGGGAGGAGCCTCGTCTCCTTCCACCGACGGGATACTCGGGGTGTTTTCACCCCTCGCAGGAATTTTACTTGCAATGGTGGACCTAGGGGTTTTTGGTTTCTTCCCCCCCTTGGTGGCCCCCCCTCTCTCTCTTTTTGGGATAGCACCTTCTTTTACCCCTCTTGTGCTATCGAATATTTTCCCACTTGGAGCGTGTGGGGTTAGGTCTTGAAGCTGGTTAGAGATGGCAATATGAGGTGTCTGTGTATTGGGAAGAGTCAGTAAGCTCATTTCATCAAATTCCATATCGGAGTTAGTGGGAGTCTGATTCAACCATGTTGCCCCCACGGTATACTGAGTGAGGATTCCCCCCCCCTCTGGTGTTTTCGCTTGGGCAAGCGGGCCCATTGAGGACCTCCGCACCCAGTCGATTTCCTGGGAGATCCGTTGTTCTAGTACTTCTCTATCTTCTATCAGAATTGCGCCGGCCCTCACAAAATAGTTATCAATAGTACCTTGGGCTGCTCCTGCCGCTTCCATAGATGATTTGCTCCTGGTTTGCCGCATTGACATTCCCGGTGTCAGGTAATCCAATGGTCTTCACCGGTGAATCGGGAGAGCTAGTCTGGGCAAGGGGGGTGGCCCGTCCTCCCTCGTCCTCGAACGGCCTCAAACGGCCCGCTCTTTGCCCGGTCTTCGCCCGCGCTTCCGTCCGCGCGCGTCCCGCGATCGCGTCCGGGGGCTGGGCTAAATGGGAGGAGGAGGAGGAGGAGGGGGGCGGGAAGAGGCACCAGGTGCGCGCGATGTTCTGGCGCAAGCACCTCTGGTCCTCGGAGTCCCGCTCCGGTTTGCAAGGCGTAGGCTCCCCAGAGCAAGGTTGGTAACTGAGCACACGGGCTCCCAAGTTACAGAACACAGTTCGTTTTGGAAGTGTCTTTAAGAGCAAGGAAAAGGCTTCTTCAACTCACGACTGCGAGCGGTCCCACCTGCTCTCATATAGTAGTTGCAGCTGCTCTCATATAGTAGTCCCAGCTGCTCTCATATAGTAGTCCCAGCTGCTCTCATATAGTAGTCCCTGCTGCTCTCATGTAGTAGTCCCAGCTGCTCTCATATAGTAGTCCCAGCTGCTCTCATAAAGTAGTCCCAGCTGCTCTCATAAAGTAGTCCATTCTGCTCTCATATAGTAGTCCCAGCTGCTCTCATATAGTAGTCGCAGCTTCTCTTTATAGTAGTCCCACCTGCTCTCATATAGTAGTCCCTGCTGCTCTCATATAGGAGTCCCAGCTGCTCTCATATAGTAGTCTGTGCTGCTCTCATATAGTAGTCCCAGCTGCTCTCATATAGTAGTCTGTGCTGCTCTCATATAGTAGTCCCAGCTTCTCTTTATAGTAGTCCCACCTGCTCTCATATAGTAGTTGCAGCTGCTCTCATATAGTAATCCCAGCTGCTCTCATATAGTAGTCCCAGCTGCTCTCATATAGTAGTCCCTGCTGCTCTCATGTAGTAGTCCCTGCTGCTCTCATGTAGTAGTCTCTGCTGCTCTCATATAGTAGTCCCAGCTGCACTCATATAGTAGTCCCTGCTGCTCTCATATAGTAGTCCCAGCTGCTCTCTTAAAGTAGTCCATTCTGCTCTCATATAGTAGTTTCAGCTGCACTCATATAGTAGTCCCAGCTGCTCTCATATAGTAGTCCCAGCTGCTCTCATATAGTAGTCCCTGCTGCTCTCATGTAGTAGTCCCTGCTGCTCTCATATAGTAGTCCCTGCTGCTCTCATATAGTAGTCCCAGCTGCACTCATATAGTAGTCCATGCTGCTCTCATATAGTAGTCCCAGGTGTTCTCATATAGTAGTCCGAGCTGCTCTCATATAGTAGTCCATTCTGCTCTCATATAGTAGTCCCAGATGCTCTCATATAGTACTCCCAGCTGCTCTTATATAGTTGTCCCAGCTGCTCACATAAAGTAGTCCCTACTGCTCTCTTATAGTAGTCCCAGCTGCTCACATAAAGTAGTCCATGCTTGTCTCATATGGTAGTCTCATCTGCACTCATATAGTAGTCCCAGCTGCTCTCATATAGTAGTCCCAGCTGCTCTCATATAGTAGTCACAGCTGCTCACATATAGTAGTCACAGCTTCTCTTTACAGTAGTCCCACCTGCTCTCATATAGTAGTCCCAGCTACCTCTCATATAGAAGTCCCAGCTGCTCTCATATAGTAGTCCCTACTGCTGTGTTATAGAAGTCCCAGCTGCTCTCATATAGTAGTCTGTGCTGCTCTCATATAGTAGTCTGTGCTGCTCTCATTTAGTAGTCTGTGCTGCTCTCATATAGTAGTCCCAGCTGCTCTCATAAAGTAGTCCCAGCTGCTCTCATATAGTAGTCCCAGCTGCTCTCATATAGTAGTCCCAGCTGCTCTCATATAGTAGTCCCTGCTGCTCTCATATAGTAGTCCCAGCTGCTCTCATATAGTAGTCCCTGCTGCTGACATATACTAGTCAGAGCTGCTCTCATATAGTAGTCCCTGCTGCTGACATATACTAGTCACAGCTGCTCTCATATAGTAGTCCCAGCTGCTGACGTATACTAGTCACAGCTGCTCTCATTTAGTAATCCCAGCTGCTGACATATACTAGTCACAGCTGCTCTCATATAGTAGTCCCTGCTGCTGACATATACTAGTCGCAGCTGCTCTCATATAGGATTCCCTGCTGCTGACATATACTAGTCACAGCTGCTCTCATATAGTAGTCCCAGCTGGTGACATATACTAGTCACAGCTGCTCTCATATAGTAGTCCCTGCTGCTGATGTATACTAGTCCCAGCTGCTCTCATATAGTATTCCCTGCTGCTGACATATACTAGTCACAGCTGCTCTCATATAGTAGTCCCAGCTGCTGACATATACAAGTCACAGCTGCTCTCATATACTAGTCCCAGCTGCTCTCATATACTAGTCCCAGCTGCTCTCATATTTTTAGTCCCTGCTGCTGACATATACTAGTACCAGCTTCTCTCATATAGTAGTCCCAGCTGCTGACATATACAAGTCACAACTGCTCTCATATACTAGTCCCAGCTGCTCTCATACAGTAGTCCCTGCTGCTGACATATACTAGTCACAGCTGCTCTCATATAGTAGTCCCAGCTGCTCTCATATAGTAGTCCCAGCTGCTGACATATACTAGTCACAGCTGCTCTCATATACTAGTCCCAGCTGCTCTCATATAGTAGTCCCTGCTGCTGACATATACTAGTCCCACCTGCTCTCATATAGTAGTTGCAGCTGCTCTCATATAGTAGTCACAGCTGCTCTCATATACTAGTCACAGCTGCTCTCATATAGTAGTCACAGCTGCTCTCATATACTTGTCCCAGCTGCTCTCATATAGTAGTCCCTGCTGCTGACATATACTAGTCACAGCTGCTCTCATATAGTAGTCCCTGCTGCTGACATATACTAGTCACAACTGCTCTCATATACTAGTCCCAGCTGCTCTCATATAGTAGTCCCAGCTGCTGACGTATACTAGTCACAGCTGCTCTCATATAGTATTCCCTGCTACTGACATATACTAGGCACAGCTGCTCTCATGTAGTAGTCCCAGCTACTCTCATATAGTACTCCCTGCTGCTGACATATACTAGTCACAGCTGCTCTCATATACTAGTCCCAGCTGCTCTCATATAGTAGTCCCTGCTGCTGACATATACTAGTCACAGCTGCTCTCATATAGTAGTCCCAGCTGCTCTCATATAGTAGTCCCTGCTGCTGACATATACTAGTCACAGCTGCTCTCATATAGTAGTCCCAGCTTCTCTTTATAGTAGTCCCACCTGCTGTTATATAGTTGTCACAGCTGCTTTCATATAGTAGTCCCTGCTGCTCTCATATACTAGTCACAGCTGCTCTCATATAGTAGTCCCTGCTGCTGACATATACTAGTCACAACTGCTCTCATATACTAGTCCCAGCTGCTCTCATATAGTAGTCCCAGCTGCTGACGTATACTAGTCACAGCTGCTCTCATATAGTATTCCCTGCTACTGACATATACTAGGCACAGCTGCTCTCATGTAGTAGTCCCAGCTACTCTCATATAGTACTCCCTGCTGCTGACATATACTAGTCACAGCTGCTCTCATATACTAGTCCCAGCTGCTCTCATATAGTAGTCCCTGCTGCTGACATATACTAGTCACAGCTGCTCTCATATAGTAGTCCCTGCTGCTCTCATGTAGTAGTCCCTGCTGCTCTCATGTAGTAGTCCCTGCTGCTCTCATATAGTAGTCCCAGCTGCACTCATATAGTAGTCCCTGCTGCTCTCATATAGTAGTCCCAGCTGCTCTCTTAAAGTAGTCCATTCTGCTCTCATATAGTAGTTTCAGCTGCACTCATATAGTAGTCCCAGCTGCTCTCATATAATAGTCCCAGCTGCTCTCATATAGTAGTCCCTGCTGCTCTCACATAGTAGTCCCAGGTGTTCTCATATAGTAGTCCATTCTGCTCTCATATAGTAGTCCCAGGTGTTCTCATATAGTAGTCCCTTCTGCTCTCTTATAGTAGTCCCAGCTGCACTCATATAGTAGTCCATGCTGCTCTCACATAGTAGTCCCAGGTGTTCTCATATAGTAGTCCGAGCTGCTCTCATATAGTAGTCCATTCTGCTCTCATATAGTAGTCCCAGATGCTCTCATATAGTACTCCCAGCTGCTCTCATATAGTTGTCCCAGCTGCTCACATAAAGTAGTCCCTACTGCTCTCTTATAGTAGTCCCAGCTGCTCACATAAAGTAGTCCATGCTTGTCTCATATGGTAGTCTCATCTGCACTCATATAGTAGTCCCAACTGCTCTCATATAGTAGTCCCAGCTGCTCTCATATAGTAGTCCCACCTGCTCTCATATAGTAGTCCCAGCTACCTCTCATATAGTAGTCCCAGCTGCTCTCATATAGTAGTCCCTACCGCTGTGTTATAGAAGTCCCAGCTGCTCTCATATAGTAGTCTGTGCTGCTCTCATTTAGTAGTCTGTGCTGCTCTCATATAGTAGTCCCAGCTGCTCTCATATAGTAGTCCCAGCTGCTCTCATATAGTAGTCCCAGCTGCTCTCATATAGTAGTCCCTGCTGCTCTCATATAGTAGTCCCTGCTGCTGACATATACTAGTCTCAACTGCTCTCATATAGTAGTCCCAGCTGCTCTCTTATAGTAGTCCCAGCTGCTCTCATATAGTAGTCCCTGCTGCTCTCATATAGTAGTCCCTGCTGCTGACATATACTAGTCCCAGCTGCTCTCATATAGTAGTCCCAGCTGCTCTCATATAGTAGTCCCTGCTGCTGACATATACTAGTCACAGCTGCTCTCATATAGTAGTCCCTGCTGCTGACATATACTAGTCACAGCTGCTCTCATGTAGTAGTCCCTGCTGCTGACATATAGTAGTCCCAGCTGCTCTCATATAGTAGTCCCAGCTGGTGACATATACTAGTCACAGCTGCTCTCATATAGTAGTCCCTGCTGCTGACGTATACTAGTCCCAGCTGCTCTCATATAGTATTCCCTGCTGCTGACATATACAAGTCACAGCTGCTCTCATATACTAGTCCCAGCTGCTCTCATACAGTAGTCCCTGCTGCTGACATATACTAGTCACAGCTGCTCTCATATAGTAGTCCCAGCTGCTGACATATGCAAGTCACAGCTGCTCTCATATACTAGTCCCAGCTGCTCTCATATAGTAGTCCCTGCTGCTGACATATACTAGTCCCACCTGCTCTCATATAGTAGTTGCAGCTGCTCTCATATAGTAGTCCCTGCTGCTGACATATACTAGTCCCAGCTGCTCTCATGTAGTAATCCCAGCTGCTCTCATGTAGTAGTCCCTGCTGCTGACATATACTAGTCACAGCTGCTCTCATATACTAGTCCCAGCTGCTCTCATATAGTAGTCCCTGCTGCTGACATATACTAGTCACAGCTGCTCTCATATACTAGTCACAGCTGCTCTCATATACTAGTCCCAGCTGCTCTCATATAGTAGCCCCTGCTGCTGACATATACTAGTCACAGCTGCTTTCATATACTAGTCACAGCTGCTCTCATATAGTAGTCCCAGCTGCTCACATATAGTAGTCCCTGCTGCTGACATATACTAGTCACAACTGCTCTCATATACTAGTCCCAGCTGCTCTCATATAGTAGTCCCAGCTGCTGACGTATACTAGTCACAGCTGCTCTCATATAGTATTCCCTGCTACTGACATATACTAGGCACAGCTGCTCTCATGTAGTAGTCCCAGCTGCTCTCATATAGTACTCCCTGCTGCTGACATATACTAGTCACAGCTGCTCTCATATACTAGTCCCAGCTGCTCTCATATAGTAGTCCCTGCTGCTGACATATACTAGTCACAGCTGCTCTCATATAGTAGTCCCAGCTGCTCTCATATAGTAGTCCCTGCTGCTCTCATATAGTAGTCCTTGCTGCTCTCATGTAGTAGTCCCTGCTGCTCTCATATAGTAGTCCCTGCTGCTCTCATATAGTAGTCCCTGCTGCTCTCATATAGTAGTCCCTGCTGCTGACATATACTAGTCACAGCTGCTCTCATATAGTAGTCCCAGCTTCTCTTTATAGTAGTCCCACCTGCTGTGATATAGCTGTCACAGCTGCTTTCATATAGTAGTCCCTGCTGCTCTCATATAGTAGTCCCTGCTGCTCTCATATAGTAGTACCAGCTGCTCTCATATAGTAGTCCCAGCTTCTCTTTATAGTAGTCCCACCTGCTCTCATATGGTAGTCACAGCTGCTTTCATATAGTAGTCCCTGCTGCTCTCATATAGTAGTCCCAGCTGCTCTCATATAGTAGTCCCAGCTGCTCTCATAAAGTAGTCTATTCTGCTCTCATATAGTAGTCCCAGCTGCTCTCATATAGTAGTCCCAGCTTCTCTTTATAGTAGTCCCACCTGCTCTCATATAGTAGTCACAGCTGCTTTCATATAGTAGTCCCTGCTGCTGTCATATAGTAGTCCCAGCTGCTCTCATATAGTAGTCCCAGCTGCTCTCATATAGTAGTCCCAGCTTCTCTTTATAGTAGTCCCACCTGCTCTCATATAGTAGTTGCAGCTGCTCTCATATAGTAGTCCCAGCTGCTCTCATATAGTAGTCCCAGCTGCTCTCATATAGTAGTCCCTGCTGCTCTCATGTAGTGGTCCCTGCTGCTCTCATGTAGTAGTCCCTGCTGCTCTCATATAGTAGTCCCAGCTGCACTCATATAGTAGTCCCTGCTGCTCTCATATAGTAGTCCCAGCTGCTCTCTTAAAGTAGTCCATTCTGCTCTCATATAGTAGTCCCAGCTGCTCTCATATAGTAGTCCCAGCTGCTCTCATATAGTAGTCCCTGCTGCTCTCATGTAGTAGTCCCTGCTGCTCTCATATAGTAGTCGCTGCTGCTCTCATATAGTAGTCCCAGCTGCACTCATATAGTAGTCCATGCTGCTCTCATATAGTAGTCCCAGGTGTTCTCATATAGTAGTCCCAGCTGCTCTCATATAGTAGTCCCTGCTGCTCTCATGTAGTAGTCCCAGATGCTCTCATATAGTACTCCCAGCTGCTCACATAAAGTAGTCCATGCTTCTCTCATATGGTAGTCTCAGCTGCACTCATACAGTAATCCCAGGTGTTCTCATATAGTAGTCCCAGCTGTTCTCATATAGTAGTCCCTACTTCTCTCTTATAGTAGTCCCAGCTGCTCACATAAAGTAGTCCATGCTTGTCTCATATGGTAGTCTCAGCTGCACTCATATAGTAGTCCCGGCTGCTCTCATATAGTAGTCCCAGCTGCTCTCATATAGTAGTCACAGCTGCTCTCATATAGTAGTCACAGCTTCTCTTTACAGTAGTCCCACCTGCTCTCATATAGTAGTCCCAGCTACCTCTCATATAGTAGTCCCAGCTGCTCTCATATAGTGGTCCCTACTGCTGTGTTATAGAAGTCCCAGCTGCTCTCATATAGTAGTCTGTGCTGCTCTCATATAGTAGTCCCAGCTGCTCTCATATAGTAGTCTGTGCTGCTCTCATATAGTAGTCCCAGCTGCTCTCATAAAGTAGTCCCAGCTGCTCTCATATAGTAGTCCCAGCTGCTCTCATATAGTAGTCCCAGCTGCTCTCATATAGTAGTCCCAGCTGCTCTCATATACTAGTCACAACTGCTCTCATATAGTAGTCCCAGCTGCTGACGTATACTAGTCACAGCTGCTCTCATATAGTAGTCCCTGCTGCTGACATATACTAGTCACAGCTGCTCTCATGTAGTAGTCCCTGCTGCTGACATATACTAGTCACAGCTGCTCTCATATAGTAGTCCCTGCTGCTGACATATACTAGTCACAGCTGCTCTCATAAAGTAGTCACAGCTTCTCTTTATAGTAGTCCCACCTGCTCTCATATAGTAGTCACAGCTGCTTTCATATAGTAGTCCCTGCTGCTTATAGTAGTCCCAGATGCTATCATATAGTACTCCCAGCTGCTCTCATATAGTTGTCCCAGCTGCACTCATATAGTAGTCCATGCTGCTCTCATATAGTAGTCCCAGCTGCTCACATAAAGTAGTCCATGCTTCTCTCATATGGTAGTCTCAGCTGCACTCATATAGTAATCCCAGGTGTTCTCATATAGTAGTCCCAGCTGTTCTCATATAGTAGTCCCTACTGCTCTCTTATAGTAGTCCCAGCTGCTCACATAAAGTAGTCCATGCTTGTCTCATATGGTAGTCTCAGCTGCACTCATATAGTAGTCCCAGCTGCTCTCATATAGTAGTCCCAGCTGCTCTCATATAGTAGTCACAGCTTCTCTTTACAGTAGTCCCACCTGCTCTCATATAGTAGTCCCAGCTACCTCTTATATAGTAGTCCCAGCTGCTCTCATATAGTAGTCCCTACTGCTGTGTTATAGAAGTCCCAACTGCTCTCATATAGTAGTCTGTGCTGCTCTCATATAGTAGTCCCAGCTGCTCTCATATAGTAGTCTGTGCTGCTCTCATATAGTAGTCCCAGCTGCTCTCATAAAGTAGTCCCAGCTGCTCTCATATAGTAGTCCCAGCTGCTCTTATATAGTAGTCCCAGCTGCTCTCATATAGTAGTCCCAGCTGCTCTCATATAGTAGTCCCAGCTGCTCTCATATACTAGTCACAACTGCTCTCATATAGTAGTCCCAGCTGCTGACGTATACTAGTCACAGCTGCTCTCATATAGTAGTCCCTGCTGCTGACATATACTAGTCACAGCTGCTCTCATGTAGTAGTCCCAGCTGCTCTCATATAGTAGTCCCTGCTGCTGACATATACTAGTCACAGCTGCTCTCATGTAGTAATCCCAGCTGCTCTCATATAGTAGTCCCTGCTGCTGACATATACTAGTCACAGCTGCTCTCATAAAGTAGTCACAGCTTCTCTTTATAGTAGTCCCACCTGCTCTCATATAGTAGTCACAGCTGCTTTCATATAGTAGTCCCTGCTGCTCTCATATAGTAGTCCCAGCTGCTCTCATATAGTAGTCCCAGCTGCTCTCATAAAGTAGTCCATTCTGCTCTCATATAGTAGTCCCAGCTGCCTTCATAAAGTAGTCCATTCTGCTCTCATATAGTAGTCCCAGCTTCTCTTTATAGTAGTCCCAGCTGTTCTCATATAGTAGTTGCAGCTGCTCTCATATAGTAGTCCCAGCTGCGCTCATTTAGTAGTCCCAGCTGCTCTCATATTAAAAGGGGATATGTACATATGCACTGAAATCAAAATGTGATGGTGTGCATGTTTTATTAGATGGTCATTGGTTTTTATCGATACAGACTTTTATTAGCTATGCAATATCTGGATATTACCTGTGCAATTGGATTTTTAATAGTGGTTAAGAGAATTTTAAAAGATTGTCTATTTTAGTGATCAAGTAGATATGGAAACACTGTAGGAGGATTCTTAACTAATCTTAGTGTTGCAAAGAAGAGTGTTTTATTGTAATTAATGTGATTCTGCGTATTTAAATGGGATCCTTTTTATGAGCGCAATAACGTGGTAAAAGTCTTAATTTTATTTTTATTTTTTATTATGGTATTGATCATGAATATCTATTCTATGTAATTTTAAAACCTAAGTGGATTGTTTTGCAGACTGTGGTCCATATAAACATAATATTTTATTGACTCACTTTACTGATAAGAATGTTTCACTGTTACTGGTTTCCTACTCACAGCAACTGCATTAGGTATGTATTTTATTTCTTGAAGAACTATTTATTGACAATTTAATTATAAAAGCATTTAGAATAAACACTCCAGAGTTGCCCAGATTTTTCTAAATGGTGTCTTAAACTGAACAATTTCAAGGCGTGACCCTCCATTTGAAATAAACTTTTTGAATACTTTGTGATTTATCAGTGTTATGTTTGTCATTTTTAAAAGAAAGGAAATGTTTACAAATATAATATGTATAATCTGTTTCAAGGCATAGGCAATGAGGTTTTACTGGATCATGGCATTCTTCCTAAATTGTGTGGAATATATATGATGTTTAAAGTCATGAAATGGATTTTAGTAATATCGTATTCTTTTTTTAAACCATCTTTATTACATTTATCAAGACAAAGTTCTCCTCACTCTATCCCATCCAAGCATATACAAGGCAACAAGTACAGATACCAAAATACAGATTGAGTAAATAGCCGGAAATATAAAAAAAAACTTACATAAATCCTGGCAGCATCATAACATATAAAAAATACATAACATACAATTCATTCCTTCCCTGGGATAGAAACCATGCCTTCAGTGGGGGCCAAATTTGAAGACCCCTTTTCATAGCTCGGACGCCTTTGTGTGCATATACAGCCATTCCAATCTGATGTACAAAGATTAGCCAAGCCAGCCAATGAGTAAATGGAGGAGGTGCCGGATCTAACCATACAGTTGCAAGGCACCGTCACAACACCACCAGAGCTAAAAATAAAAGCAGAGCTAAAGGGAGAGCTGTGGAGAACCTCTTGCTCTTGCTCCCGGAATCCCAGCAAAATCAGCTGGTAGGTAACCTTGATCTCCAAGTTTAATTGAGATTCGAAAAAGTGAGATACCTCATGTTGTTAAAGATTGCAGGAATCGCTGTTAGCATGAGCTGAAAGCCGTTTTGTACTTGGCAGCCATCTTAGTTAGCCATGTGCTTGCCATGTGTTTTCTCCCTCTTCAAGAGCCTTGCACATGCTCAGAAAGGCCAAGCTATTAGAATGCACCTACTCCTAGTATAGAACTGTCAGGCTATTCTTACTGATGTAAGGAGAAATGCCTCTCCTCCCACTTTGTTAAGCAAGCAAATTTTGTATAGCCATATTAGTCAGTAAGCATGCTTACATGTGCCAGGACCTCCCCTTGGTTTTACGATGACTATGTAACCTCTGCATATATAAGGTCCCTGTTCTCTGTACTCCTTAGAATGCCTCCTACAATGGCCTGAGGGTACTGTGTGACGTAGTCTCCCTCATCTGAGGTTATTAAAATGTTATTTTTATATTACAGCTTCTGTGCCAATCTCTTCTTTGTTGGTTAAAAGGACCAGGTATATCAGTGAACCCCTTAGGAGGTTTATATCTCTTCAATTTCTCAGATTTGCCAGACCTGGACATTCTGCCAACATGTGTACCAAATCTGCTCCCAATTTCTGACACCGAGGACCGTTTTTGACGGAGACTCCCCCCATTTACAGATTTTAGCCAGGGTAATATATAGATTGAACCAGGTTTTGTAGTGTTGGATCTGAAGATTGGCAGATGTGGATTGGTGTCACTACAACGCATGCTTTTACCACGCATGCCTTTACAACGCGGTTTTTACCACGCAGTCCATTACAACGCATAATGCTTTTAGGCGCTGGATAGTGAATTATTTAATTTACTATTCCAACTCCAGTCCCCGTGGATAGCAGGGAAGGTGTTGGATAGTATATTAAATACATTCCCTATCCTAGAGCGCCCCCCAGCGCATTGCGTTGTAATGGTTTGCGTGGTAAAAGTTGCGATGTAATGGTAGTGCGTTGTAAAAAATTCGTTGTAACCGTGCTACACCGCAGATGTAAGTGTTGACCTGGCTAATTCTAGGGAGGAATGAACGTCCTCTCATTAGATTGAAATGATTTTACCCATCAAGCAGTGCGTTTATCTATATCGTCCTCCAGTCTGTCATTTAATAGTTTGTATATGTCTTCAATTTTAGGTTTGTGTCTAGCTAATACATCTACAAGTTGACACCTGTTAAGCCCCTCTCCACCTCCCCTTTTCTTCCCTATAAAGTCCCTAATTTGCAGGAATTCAGAGAATTCATTGATAAATTTACTCCGTAAGATTTTCGAAGGTAGTGAAACTATTGTCAAAAAAGAAATCCACCAAAATAGCTGGACCTGAATTTGTTCACCATCACTTAATATATGAATCATGAAATATATCGGGCAATAAAGGGTTGTCAAAAAGAGGGGTATAAAAACAAAAATGACTGATCACTAGTCTTTTCTTGACATTAGTCCATATTCTGAAAACATCTATAAGACTCTTAAAGCTAACTTTTTTTAAATGCCAAATTCTAATTGCCGGAACAATAAGCCCTGGACTGAAGCCCCGATTGTTAATTCAAAGCATGAGGGGACTGTGTTTTGGCTGGACTCTTCATGTGGTGGATCAAACAGCAGTGGTGTTAATTGTTGTAAGGCCGAGGCCCAGTAGTACCGGTGAAAGTTTCGAACAGCCAACCCCCCCATTCCCTGGGAAGGGATAGAAACTTCAGGGCCCTCCTGGGCCTGGCATATGCCCAGAGAAACCACCCAAACTTACTCTCCAAAACCTTGAAACAATGATTATCTACCTCAAGGGGTATAGCCCTGAAGAAATACAACACTCTTTGGAAGGAACACCATTCTGATTAAATTACACATTTCTATCAGGGCGAGTCTCAGATTATTTCAACTTGACAACCCAGCTTTGGTTTTGTAAATTAGTGGGCCAAAATTGCTCTTGAACACATCATCCAGATCAGCACTAACATTGATGCCCACGTGTGTTGCGTTCAGGACCACCCGAGTAACCTCAAACTTAATGTGTTCATTTATAAGAATTTGGATTTTGTTCCTATTAAGTCTGTACCCCGAGATGTGTCTGAAACAGTCAGCTTCCAATCACAAGATCGACTGCGTAGGGCAGAATTTTCGTTTCCCAGCCCCTAGTAACCATAGATGGAATAAAAGCATTACCTTGAATCCGATAGATTAAAGTCTATATAGAGGGCAATTAATAAGGGGGATCACGGACAACCCTGCCTTGTCCCCCGCTGGATCTTAACCAACTCCGACTCTCCGGATGAAGCCATGTTGAACAGGTGAGACAATTTTTTTGATAACCTGTGATAGTCTAGATGCTAAAATTTTTGCAAAAAGCTCAGAGTCCGAGTTAATCAATGTGATGCCGATAGGATCCAAGTTGATTCACTGGTTTCCCCTTTTCAAGGAATACGACCATCCTAGCTGAGGCCCATGAGTCAGAAGGAGGATTACCCTTCTGGATGGCCAAAAATACCTCTAATATAAAATTATTAGGAGTAGAAGCGAGCATTTTATGAAATTCCCCCGGGATAAGATCTGTCCTGACGGCCTTTCCAGATGCTAATCCCGACACTGCCACTGAAATTTCTTCAATTGAAATTGGTAGATCCAAGTGCTCCTGATCTTCCCTACCTAGACTATCCATAGCCACTTGATTTAGAAGTGACTGTATCTCTTACAAGTCTGCTTCCTCTTCAGCATACAATGTCTGGTAGAATCTTTGGAAGGCGGAGCATATCCCCCCTGCTTCAGGGATGGGGCCCAGCTTGGGATCTAGGATTAGTTTGATATTGTTGTATGTCGTCTGTTGTCTAGCGCAAATTGCTAAGTCATGCCCCACCTTTTCACTCAATTTGTAAGCTTTATTTTTCCATACTGTATATTTTCTGGCCGCTTTTCTAGATGAGATATCCCCTGTAGCTGATGTAGCTGAAGTTGGGCTGTTTCGATCTCAAGGCCCCGGATCACAGCCTCCACCAGGCCAGCCTCTGCTTGTTCTAGATCCTCGTAGAGTCCCTAAAGATGACATTTTGCTTTTTTCTGCCTATTGCAGCTGTATCTTGAGGTATCTCCACGGTTCCCGGCTTTAAAGTGTCCCACACTACCTCAATAGGAGCAGTCCCTAAATTTTCAGCAAAATATAACAAAATCCATTCCCTGACACAAGAAATATCCTCCTCATCCTGCAGCAGCGCCCTTTCAAATGACCATCCCACTTTAAGTTGTGGTGTTGTGTGGATATCAAGTTCTAATATAAGGGAGTTATGGTCAGACATCACCCGCGGGTATTTAAATATATGAGAGGTGGAGACCAGTCTACTGGAAATAAAAAAGTACTCAAGGCGTACATGGACCTGGTGAGGGTGTAATAATACGTGTAGCCTGGATCTAATGGCTCTTTATAAGCCCATACGCCAAGAAGCCCGTGAAAATTAACCAGCTGGGCGAATGCTCAGAAAACCTTGGGTTTTCACCCTTGATAGACTGCTGAACTTAATAACAAGGCCTCCGCAATACCCTACTCCAATATCAGAGTTTCCACCCATGTAGCCAAAAAGATGGTATTCCGTTCAGCCATTTTTTGAGGCTAAGACGTAACTGTATGAGTACATGTAATTTTGAGATTCATGCTGAAGAACTGAGAAGTAAACTACTCTGACGAGGATATCCACCAAGACTCCTTAAAGAGTCCTATAAAAGGGCTAAATATTACAATAGAGATGCCCTATTGGAAAGCAAAAAGGAAGACAGTGACTCCAAATTAGTATGTGTAACACGTCATTCTAACATTAATAATCAACTAAGTCAAATTGTTTGCTCACAATGGCATATCCTCAATTCAGGTTCCCAAGGATCAGCCATGCCTAAACCAGTGTTTGCCTTCCGTCGTAACAAGAATCTCAGAAACCATTTTGTCCCTTCTAAATTTAATACTACAGTTTCACCTCTTCAGAAGTCTATTACTGGTAGTAACCCCATCTAAGGTACACACAGATGCGATAGTTGCCATGCCTGTAGCTCAGCAATTGTTTCGGTAGAGTTGGTATGGGGCAAGAGGAAGTTCACCTTTAAGGAAATGACCAACTGTAGATCGGCAAATGTGATTTATCTTATACTGTGCCCATGCGCTAAGGGGTATGTGGGTGAGATGAGCCGTGAGTTTAGAGTTAGACTCAGTGAACACAAGTCTGCCATTAAGAACAGCAAAAGAGGGGCTCCTCTGGTGGCACATTGGCTGGAAAAACAACATTCACTAACTGATATCAAATGGACAATCCTGGAAAAGGTACAGAATCCACAGGATAATAACATCAATGGCTTGAGGGGAAAGAGAGAGGTTTATTGGATTTATACCCTTCCACCTGCGGTTACAGGCTTGAATGAATCAACACCTTGGCGTAATGCGCTTTTGTGATCCTGTCGGGCCAGGCCTTCCCTCTCTAGAGTCTTGTTCTGATATTTTTGCTGCCTGAGTGTTTTGTCCCAGGTTTGTTACTATTTATACACTCATTCTTTCCATTTATTGCCACTTTGTGGCATGCTGATATATTAATTTTCGGCTATTTTCTTCGTCTGCGATATGATTCACTATTAGTGATATTTTATTCTCCCATGTTTGCATTTCAGTTTAGTTGTTTATCTTCATTTGTTAAGAGTAGTGCGTTTTGCTCTGAATAAGGTCTTTGGGCTTCTCGTGGGATATGGTTGTTTATTATTTTTGTTTTCTTATTCCTGTCCCCGATTTAAACTTTACCGCTTCAGTTCGTTGTTGCTCCATTTACATTAGGTGCACTTGTGTCCTTATTTCTAGTGGACCACATTTTATCTTCTGACACACTGTCTATTTTGTTTGTGAGTAGTTCGGATGGGAGTTCACTGTACTTCCAACATGGCGCTGTCGGATTCGATCGTTGCCTTTACCAGTCCTCTTTCTTTGCGTGTGCAGGGGCACGGGGTTGTGATTAGATTACGGATATATATAGAGGCCGAACTCGTGAGTTTCTACATGTTCGGCGCTATATGTAGACGCCCTGCCAGCTGAGGAATTGCCGTATTGGGTCAGGTGTGTACATAGGGATTAAGTTATTACTAGTAGTACCCTCTTCCTCTTCGGGACCCTAGAATATGTTGTTTGGCTTAGACAGTTATACCTTATCTCATCAGCCTGTTCTGATAGGATCCTTAATGGTTGGGTTGGGCGGGATACCTCCGGGTCAATCTGGTTTCTGTCCTTTTTAGGTCTCGGCCTGGCGTACACTGCGCAGCAGTGTCGCGCAGCTGAGATTTTATGTTTACAGTATGGGGGCTTGAACCCGCCCCTCTTCTCCATTGGCTGGCTTCCTAAACAGAGGCCAGCCATTGGAGGAGAGGGGCGTCATTCCGTTCAAGCCCCGTCTTTTTCAGATTCGGGGGTGTTTTTTTTGCAGTTTTTACCTCCTTGACGTCATCCGTCACTCAACAGCAAAAAACACGCCCCTGAATGCGAAAATTGTGGCGCTTTTCTGACGCCATTTCAGCCCGACCGCCGCCGGAAGAAGTCGAGAAGTTGCCGAGTCCTCCGGTGAGTGCTCGCATTTCTTCCTATCTTCCCTGATTGTGTTCTTGCCTCTGTTTCCTCATTGTGCGTCTGTCCCCTCTGTTGTGCGTCTGCCCCCTCGTTGTGCTTGCTTTCCGGCCCCCGCTCGCTGTTCTTGCTCCTCTGCCCCCTCTTTGTGCTTGCTCCCCTGCCCCCTCGCTGTGCTTGCTCCCCTGCCCCCTCGTTCGTCGTGCTTGCTGCTTGCTGAACGTTCCAACGTGAAACTGTGGGCGTAGGGGGACTAGCGGGCAGACTCAGCACTTGCAGCCCAAGAGCCAACAAAAAGACAAGCAGTTGGTAGCAAGCTGAAGCAGGGTATCAGCAACAGGGCATCGCCACAACCCCCTCTCTCGTGGACATGAACCAGATATGATAACAGTGACTGCCGAATATAAATATTAAGCAATGTTAACACAGAAAGAGCATTTGATAAATGCCATTGATATGTACCGTCTGCATGCACTAGTTAAGCATTGACCGGTTGGGGTGGCCGATAGCGCAGGTGATATTTTTGTGAGTCTTCCTCTGCCTCTTTGCGCCACATCTGCCCGCCAATCTCTGCTTTCCTCTACCCCTCCTAATTTCCCTCGTTGTCCCTCTCATCTGTAACAACGTGCACCCGCCTCTGTAATACTCATGTTGTCCCTCTCATCTGTAACATGTGCACCCGCCTCTCTAATCCTCACTGTCCTCAGACCATTCTTACCGATCCGCGGGTTTCCCTTTCCCCCTGCAGTTCTTGTACATCATCCATGTTTCTCCGCCTTGCGTCACTTCCGGCGACAACTCTGAAATCAGTTGCCAGGAGCACCTGATTTCGGGCCACGCCCCTCACATACTGTTACCAGCATTAAACCCACCCACATTTGACATAATCGCGCTGAATATTGCCTGAACTATTCCCACAATTCCGTTAGCGGTTTCACCTCTGAGGGAGGGAGTTTGGCCTGCCCCCCCTTTGGTTGTGCTTGCTCTCCTGCCCCCCCACTCGCTGGTTGTGCTTCATCCCCTGCCCCACCTCGCCTCGTTGCTTGTGCTTGCTCTCCTGCCACCTCGTG
Source organism: Lissotriton helveticus (assembly GCF_964261635.1). Taxonomy (NCBI): domain Eukaryota; kingdom Metazoa; phylum Chordata; class Amphibia; order Caudata; family Salamandridae; genus Lissotriton; species Lissotriton helveticus. The sequence continues at coordinate 39,690,662 of NC_136061.1, read as the reverse complement.
CTTGCTGTCCTGCCACCTCGTGCTTGCTGTCCTGCCACCTCGTGCTTGCTGTCCTGCCCCCTCGTTGCTTGTGCTTGCTGTCCTGCCCCCTCGTTGCCTGTGCTTGCTCTCCTGCCCCCCCATGTTGGTTGTGCTTGCTCTCCTGCCCCCCCCTCGTTGGTTGTGCTTGCTCTCCTGCCCCCCCTCGCTGGTTGTGCTGGCTCGCCGCCCCCCCATGTTGGTTGTGCTTGCTCTCCTGCCCCCCCTTGTTGGTTGTGCTTGCTCTCCTTCCCTCCCCTCGTTGGTTGTGCTTGCTCTCCTGCCCCCCTCACTGGTTGTGTTTGCTCTCCTGCCCCCCCCTCATTGGTTGTGCTTGCTCTCCTGCCCCCCTCGTTGGTTGTGCTTGCTCTCCTGCCCCCCCTTGTTGCTTTTGCTTGCTCTCCTGCCCCCTCGTTGGTTGTGCTTGCTCTCCTGCCCCCCCTTGTTGCTTTTGCTTGCTGTCCTGCCTCCTCGTTCCTTGTGCTTGCTCTCCTGACCTGCTATTGGCATTGTAAATGACAGTACCATTTATTTATGTTTTAAAAACAAAAACATAAATAAAAATAATGTCATGAGCAATGCCAATAGCTCTAATTTTAAGAATGCCGAGACCATTGCATTGTAAATGCTTGTTGCCTATGTCGTCCCTGTGAAGTACTAGGAATGCTGGGTTGGGCGGGATACCCCCTTGTTAATTTGGTATCTGTCCTCTTTTTGGCCTATGCAGTCCCTGTGAGGTACTAGGAACCTACATAATCGTGGCTTTTGCTCGATTGGCATTTCTTGGACGCATCGCTCCTGTGCCTGTGCATGGACATAGTTTTTAGGTATATCACAGCAAGGTTTTTAGTGTCAGAGAAGCTGCGGGCGCACTGCCAATAGTAAACGCACAGGAGATTCTATCTCGGATGAAATAATTTAGTGGTGCAACTGGGTGAGTGGAAAAACCCTAATAACCACTCAAAAGTTAAACAACCAGGAACATGGTGACCCAGGAGCTTCTCAGACGCTGCGCACGTCGCTTTAGAAACCACACCTAATTGAGGGATTTCAGAGCTACATACTCTGCATTTCCCTGACTCCGTAACGCTAATCTTTATGGGAGATTGTAGAGTTATCCGCCCCACATTTCCTACAGCCTCATAGCTCTTGGGATTCCTGCCCGATCGTACTCTGTCGGCAGGCTCAGTAGGATACCTGACATCGACTTCTAAATTTTGCTGAGAGAGATCTGGTGAATATACCATTCGATATAAGAATTCTCGCTACAAGGGTGCCATCTCTACTTCCCTGTTCTCGATTGAATTGTTCACGGGCCCCACCGGGTCGGAAGTATCACCAGTGGAGCGACCTTCGATATATACGCAGCCGACCTTGAGCCCTGAGGATTCGCAGAAGCGATGAAACACGTGTCGGCTGGCTGCTGTCTTGTCAATGAAAATTAAAGAACTGAAGACTACCTTTTCTGTTTAGGAGATCCCTGTTTTTCTGCAGCCTTATTTGCTTGACTTGTTGCATGTCTAACTACATACGTTAATGTTCAATATCACATGTGTGTGCATAGTGTTTCCTTTCCATAGTTTTTAGGTATGTGTACTTCTTTATTCTTCCTACGATAGCTAGGACTAAAATCGAGTGGGAAACCGTGTAAAGGTTCTTTCCCTTCTTTTTTATTTTTTGCCTAGTGAACGAGGATATTGGCTGACCATTACGCCATAGGGGTGTGTTTTACGCCTCGCTATATAGCCAGGACCCCATTGGGATGCTTGTTGCCGCTTTTACCCATAATTAGGGTAAGTTTAACCTTTGTGGCACTTTATATGAGGTAGATAGTGTGTTAACAACTTTACCCGTCCTTGCTTATTTATAGTGTGCAGATTAGGTTGTGTATTAGGCTTATTTAGTAAGATTTATCCCTCTTTAATGTAGTTTCTGCCTGAATACCTTTCAGTACAGAGTAGTGTCTAGCAAGGTCGCTTCTGGATATATCTTCTTTTACAATGTAGATCTGTCGTCTAATTTCGTCCTTTTTTCCAGATCAGGCTCCTGAGTCTCAGGAGCTTTACTTTTACCATACCGCTGTGATTAAGATTATTGCCCGGGTATTCTCTACCGTTTAAGGAATTTTTGGTAGGTGTTTTGTGTGTATAGATTTATCCCTCAGTGCACGCAGGGTAGTCACTTGTATCTTGTACTTCTTCACGGCTTGGTGACGGATGTATGACGGTACGACGCGGGCTATTACCACGCGTACCGTTACAACGCGTGTTTTACAACGCAAGTCGTTACCACGACTTGCGCTGTAGAGTGCGGACTTAGGAATAGTTTAATTTACTATTCCAACACCAGTCCCCGTGGATAGTAAGGAAGGTGCTGGAATAGTAAATTAACTATTCCTTGTCCTTGAGTGCCCTCCAGCGCAAGTCGTGGTTACGACTTGCGTTGTAAGAGACGCTTCGTAATGGTAGCGCGGGGTAACATCTGCATCGTAAAGGATGTTCGCCCTTGGTGACAGCTGACTTTGATCTCTGCCTCTAGTTTCTTGCTTCTCTGACCTTTGGTCTCCTTTAGATACTCTGTCACCATGGGCCTGATTCACAGAACTAAATTAAGACAAAATCCTAAACTTACTACTTTTGGTATTCACAGAAGTTAGGATTTTGTCTTAAGTTTGTCTGAAAACAGACTTAAAACAGACTTAAGACAGACTTAAGTTAGGATTTTGTCTTAAGTCTGTCTTAAGTCTGTTTTAAGTTTGTCTTAAGACAGACTAAAGACAGACTTAAGACAGACTTAAGTTAGGATTTTGTCTTAAGTCTGTCTTAAGACAAACTTAAGACAAAATCCTAACTTCTGTGAATACCAAAAGTAGTAAGTTTAGGATTTTGTCTTAAGTTAGTTCTGTGAATCGGGCCCTAGATCTTTTTCTGGCACTTCGGAGTCTAATATTTCCTTGTACTCTGGCGTTGGATCTTCCAGCAGCTTCTGGTTATAATTGTATGATGCATTCAATGAATATGTAATTATATTTTGTCTCATTGTCCCCCACAGATGATATACTTATGTTTATTGGAAAATCCCAAGATTGAGCCCTCTCTTGTCAAATATAATTTGTTGCTTGATTATTGAATATTGACGAAAGCATCGCCTTACAAGAATTGTATTCACTGCGCCCTGACGAAGGAACTGTGGACACGGGTCCTTTCCGAAACGCGCGTCGGCTCTTCTTTTGTATCTTTTTGTAACTGTTGTGTATTTTTTGTATTTTTTTCAGTGCAATGTTCTGTATGAATTATTTGATTGTGGTGTAGTCGTGTATGGTAGATTCGATATATGTAAGGATGGTTGGCCGCTGCAGGTGCATGTTTGGTTCTTTGGGGGCTGTTGTATATTTATAAGATGTAAAGTTGGAATTGTATATATATATATATATGTTTTTATGTCAAATAATAAATAATAAATATGTTTTTCAAATAATTTCTTGTGGGACAATGTTGATATATACAAGTTAATGGATATATTACCTATGTACTAAATGTGTCACCTAGGAGAGGTTTTGTTCTTGTTCTATTTTGCTCCCTTCCTCCCTCTCCTGGTATCTTGTGAAATCAGGGACCCTCTTTCGTTTTTTGGAGAGAGAGGGCTCGTCCTCGTGTGACTGCTTTGGTTCTTACAGAAGGGAGAGCTCTTGGTGAGAAGGGACTGGGGGTGAGAGTGCAGGAGAGAGAGAGAGCTCGTCCTGATGTGACTGCTTTGGTTCTTACAGAAGGGAGGGCTCTTGGTGAGAAGGGACTGCTGCTGAGAGTGCAGGAGAGAGAGACAGCTCGTCCTCATGTGACTGCTTTGGTTCATACAGAAGGGAGAGCTCTTGGTGAGAAGGGACTGCTGGTGAGAGTGCAGAGAGAGGGCTCGTCCTGATGTGACTGCTTTGGTTCATACAGAAGGGAGGGCTCTTGGTGAGAAGGGACTGCTGCTGAGAGTGCAGGAGAGAGAGACAGCTCGTCCTCATGTGACTGCTTTGGTTCTTACAGAAGTGAGGGCTCTTGGTGAGAAGGGACTGGGGGTGAGAGAGCAGGAGAGAGAGGGCTCGTCCTCATGTGACTGCTTTGGTTCATACAGAAGGGAGGGCTCTTGGTGAGAAGGGACTGGGGGTGAGAGTGCAGGAGAGAGGGAGAGCTCGCCCTGGTGTGACTGCTTTGGTTCATACAGAAGGGAGGGCTCTTGGTGAGAAGGGACTGGGGGTGAGAGTGCAGGAGAGAGGGAGAGCTCGTCCTGGTGTGACTGCTTTGGTTCTTACAGGATAGAGAGCTCTTGGTGAGAAGGGACTGCTGCTGAGAGTGCAGGAGAGAGAGGGCTCGTCCTCATGTGACTGCTTTGGTTCTTACAGAAGGGAGGGCTCTTGGTGAGAAGGGACTGCTGCTGAGAGTGCAGGAGAGAGACAGCTCGTCCTCATGTGACTGCTTTGGTTCATACAGAAGGGAGGGCTCTTGGTGAGAAGGGACTGGGGGTGAGAGGGAAGGAGAGAGAGAGAGCTCGTCCTGATGTGACTGCTCTGGTTCTTACAGAAGGGAGGGCTCTTGGTGAGAAGGGACTGCTGCTGAGAGTGCCGGAGAGAGAGCTCGTCCTGATGTGACTGCTTTGGTTCTTACAGGATAGAGAGCTCTTGGTGAGAAGGGACTGCTGCTGAGAGTGCAGAGAGAGGGCTCGTCCTGGTGTGACTGCTCTGGTTCTTACAGAAGGGAGAGCTCTTGGTGAGAAGGGACTGCTGCTGAGAGTGCAGGAGAGAGAGAGGGCTCGTCCTGATGTGACTGCTTTGGTTCATACAGAAGGGAGGGCTCTTGGTGAGAAGGGACTGCTGCTGAGAGTGCAGGAGAGAGAGAGCTCGTCCTGGTGTGACTGCTTTGGTTCTTACAGAAGGGAGAGCTCTTGGTGAGAAGGGACTGGGGGTGAGAGGGAAGGAGAGAGAGAGAGCTCGTCCTGATGTGACTGCTTTGGTTCTTACAGAAGGGAGGGCTCTTGGTGAGAAGGGACTGGGGGTGAGAGGGAAGGAGAGAGAGAGAGCTCGTCCTGATGTGACTGCTCTGGTTCTTACAGAAGGGAGGGCTCTTGGTGAGAAGGGACTGCTGCTGAGAGTGCCGGAGAGAGAGCTCGTCCTGATGTGACTGCTTTGGTTCTTACAGGATAGAGAGCTCTTGGTGAGAAGGGACTGCTGGTGAGAGTGCAGAGAGAGGGCTCGTCCTGGTGTGACTGCTTTGGTTCTTACAGAAGGGAGAGCTCTTGGTGAGAAGGGACTGGGGGTGAGAGTGCAGGAGAGAGAGAGAGCTCGTCCTCATGTGACTGCTTTGGTTCTTACAGAAGGGAGGGCTCGTATGGGGAAGGGACAGCTGCTGAGAGTGCAGGAGAGAGAGAGCTCGTCCTGATGTGACTGCTTTGGTTCTTACAGAAGGGAGGGCTCTTGGTGAGAAGGGACTGCTGCTGAGAGTGCAGGAGAGAGAGCTCGTCCTCATGCGACTTAGAGAATAGAGAGCCCCCCCTCTTACGGCTTTATTTCTGCCTGTGCTGAAGTGTGGATGGGGGGGCGTGGGGGGGTGCGTCTCCCGGGGGAGTCTTCAGGAGTCTCCTACGGGTCAAGAGAGAAGCCATCAGCCTTCAGGTGAAATGAGGCAGAAAGGCAGTTTTATCACCTCGACGGCTCCCTCTGGAGGGCGGGGGCGGCGCTGGAGGGGGGGAGATTGAGGCTCCGCGAATAAACAAGAAATGCTAAAGAGAGCCCCGCGCCGGCCTGCGGAGGCCGCAGCATCCGGGGCCTGAGAGCCGAGGTCCCTGAGGGGTGATCACTGCACCCGCCTCATCACAGGCTCAGGAGTACGGCGGCCGATGGGGTCAATTAAACATGGCCTCTGAGAGCAGCGCCTCTGGGCCCCCAGACGAGGCGGAGAGGCACTACACCCACTGCAGCTAATTAATGCGCAGACTAGAGCCACCGAGAGGGCAACCAGCCCCTCCTGGTCCAGCCACTCGGGGGTGTCAGTAGAGTAGAGCGTCCGAGGGCAGGATGCCACCTCCCCCAAATGAAGGGGAGCACTGGACCTGCTGCCAGTAGAGGCCATTAATACCCAGACTAAGACCACTGGACCTTCTGCCAGTGGAGGCCATTAATACCCAGACTAAGGCCACTGGACCTTCTGCCAGTGGAGGCCATTAATACCCAGACTAAGGCCACTGGACCTTCTGCCAGTGGAGGCCATTAATACCCAGACTAAGGCCACTGGACCTTCTGCCAGTGGAGGCCATTAATACCCAGACTAAGGCCACTGGACCTTCTGCCAGTGGAGGCCATTAATACCCAGACTAAGGCCACTGGACCTTCTGCCAGTGGAGGCCATTAATACTCAGACTAAGGCCACTGGACCTTCTGCCAGTGGAGGCCATTAATACCCAGACTAAGGCCACTGGACCTTCTGCCAGTGGAGGCCATTAATACTCAGACTAAGGCCACTGGACCTTCTGCCAGTGGAGGCCATTACTACTCAGACTAAGGCCACTGGACCTTCTGCCAGTGGAGGCCATTAATACCCAGACTAAGGCCACTGGACCTTCTGCCAGTGGAGGCCATTAATACTCAGACTAAGGCCACTGGACCTTCTGCCAGTGGAGGCCATTAATACCCAGACTAAGGCCACTGGACCTTCTGCCAGTGGAGGCCATTAATACTCAGACTAAGGCCACTGGACCTTCTGCCAGTGGAGGCCATTAATACTCAGACTAAGGCCACTGGACCTTCTGTCAGTGGAGGCCATTAAACTAGGTCTAGACCCACTGGGTCTACTGCCAGCAAAGGCCATTCATAGTCAGATTAGAGCCACTGGACATGCTGCTGATGGAGGCCATTGGTAGAGTAGAGCCGCTGAGAACAGGATCACCCACACCCCCAAACATGAAGAGGAACACTGAATCTGATGCCAGTGGAGGCCATAAATACTTACTGTAGAGCAACTGGACCTACTGATCATGGAGGCCATTAATACTCAATCTCAAGCCACTGGGCCTGCTGTCAGCGGAGGCCATTAATAGACTAAAGCCACTGGACCTGCTGCCAGAGGAGGCCATTAATGCGCAGACTGGAGCCACTGGACCTGCTGCTGGTGGAAGCCATTAATACTCAGTATTTAGCCACTGAGCCTGCTGCCAGTGGAGGCCATTAATACTCAGACCAGAGACACTGGACCTGCTGCCGGTGGAGGCCATTAATACCCATACTAGATCCACTGGACCTGCTGCCAGAGGAGGCCATTAATACACTAGAGCCACTGGACCTACTGCCAGTGGAGGCCATTAATACCCAGACTAGATCCACTGGACCAGCTGCCAGAGGAGGCCATTAATGCGCAGACTAGATCCACTGGACCTGCTGCTGGTGGAGGCCATTAATACTCAGAGTAGAGCCACTTGACCTGATGCTGATGGAGGCCATTAATACTCAGTATTTAGCCACTGGGCCTGCTGCCAGTGGAGGCCATTAATACTCAGACCAGAGCCACTGGACCTGCTGCCGGTGGAGGCCATTAATACCCAGACTAGATCCACTGGACCTGCTGCCAGAGGAGGCCATTAATACACTAGAGCCACTGGACCTGCTGCCAGTGGAGGCCATTAATACCCAGACTAGATCCACTGGACCTGCTGCCAGAGGAGGCCATTAATGCGCAGACTAGAGCCACTGGACCTGCTGCTGGTGGAGGCCATTAATACTCAGAGTAGAGCCACTTGACCTGATGCTGATGGAGGCCATTAATACTCAGTATTTAGCCACTGGGCCTGCTGCCAGTGGAGGCCATTAATACTCAGACCAGAGCCACTGGACCTGCTGCCGGTGGAGGCCATTAATACTCAGACTAGAGATACTGGACCTGCTGATGGTGGAGGCCATTAATAGACTAGAAACACTCGACCTGCTGCCAGTGGAGGCCATTAATAGACTAGAAACACTCGACCTACTGCCAGTGGAGGCCATTATTAGACTAGAAACACTCGACCTGCTGCCAGTGGAGGCCATTAATAGACTAGAGACACTGAGCCTGCTGCCAGTGGAGGCCATTAATACTCAGACTGAAGCCACTGGACCTGCTGCCAGTGTAGGCCATTAATCCTCAGACTAGAGCCACTGGACCTGCTGCCAGAGGAGGCCTTTAATGCGCAGACTAGAGCCACTGGACCTGCTGCTGGTGGAGGCCATTAATACTCAGACTAGAGCCACTTGACCTGATGCTGGTGGAGGCCATTAATACTCAGTATTTAGCCACTGGGCCTGCTGCCAGTGGAGGCCATTAATACTCAGACTAGAGACACTGGACCTGCTGCCGTGGAGGCCATTAATAGACTAGAAACACTCGACCTGCTGCCAGTGGAGGCCATTAATAGACTAGAAACACTCGACCTGCTGCCAGTGGAGGCCATTAATAGACTAGAAACACTCGACCTGCTGCCAGTGAAGGCCATTAATAGACTAGAGACACTGAGCCTGCTGCCAGTGGAGGCCATTAATACTCAGACTAGAGCCACTCGACCTGCTGCCAGTGGAGGCCATTAATAGACTAGAGACACTGAGCCTGCTGCCAGTGGAGGCCATTAATTCTCAGACTAGAGCCACTCGACCTGCTGCCAGTGGAGGCCATTAATAGACTAGAGACACTGAGCCTGCTGCCAGTGGAGGCCATTAATACTCAGACTAGAGCCACTCGACCTGCTGCCAGTGGAGGCCATTAATAGACTAAAGACACTGAGCCTGCTGCCAGAGGAGGCCATTAATACTCAGACTGAAGCCACTGGACCTGCTGCCAGTGGAGGCCATTAATACTCAGACTAGAGCCACTGAACCTGCTGCCAGTGGAGGCTATTAATAGACTAGAGACACTGAGCCTGCTGCCAGTGGAGGCCATTAATACTCAGACTAGAGCCACTGGACCTACTGCCGGTGGAGGCCATTAATACTCAGATAACGGCCACTATGCCTGCTGCCAGTGGAGGTCATTAGTAGAGTAGAGCCGGTGAGAACCATTTGACCGCCACCCACAAACATGAAGAGGAACATCGCATCTGATATCAGTTGAGGCCATTAATACTCACACTAGAGCAACTGGACCTGCTGACGATGGAGGCCATTAATACTCAGTCCCGAACCACTGGGCCTGCTGTCAGTGGAGGCCATTAATAGACTAGAGCCACTGGACCTGCTGCCAGTGGAGGCCAATGATACACTAGAGCCATTGGACCTCCTACCACTGGAGGCCATTAATAATCAGACTAGAACCACTGGACCTGCTGCCGGTGGAGGCCATGAATACTCAGACTAGAGCCACTTGACCTGCTGCTGATGGAGGCCATTAATACTCAGTATATAGCCACTGGGCCTTTGCCAGTGGGGGCCATTAATGTTCAGTCTAGAGCCAATGGACCTGCTGCTGGTGGAGGCCATTAATACTCAGCTTATAGCCACTGGTCCTGCTGCCAGTGGAAAGTTAATGACTGCTGTTTAAACGTGGTAGCGATACTCATGAGAGGGACAACTCGATCGATATGGATCGTGAGGCTGCATTAGGTCGTGGCAGAGAAGGGGTAAAAGCAACCCAGGAAGTCATGTGGGGAAGTTACATTAGCCAGAGTGGTACCCAGTTACTTGAGGGGTGGGTATACTTCACTCGGGGGGATGTAAAACAAGCCAAGATGGTACATAGTTAAATATATATTAGTACTTGATATCATTGAGGATACAAATCACTTAGGGGGAGGCAGAGGACAAGGTCTCTAGGATACCTGATGGCCAGTCGGTCTAGGGGCTGACTATGACTAGACTCTGTGGCCGTGTTATTGAATCAAGACCGGATGGATAAGGCTATCAGGCTCTGATATTTAGCGCACCATATCTGTACTACATGGTGAGCATGAGGCTTGATGGTTCTATCTGAGAACTGTGACCCAGGGAATATCGTCATTTAGACCGTGAATATGGGTCACCAGCTGGTAAACCCATCTCTGTTCTTTCTGGAACAGTCTGCGTGGAATGTCTCTGCTGGTACATATTTGTTCAATGATGGTCCACTTGAGATCATTAGTGGTATGATTCATCTGAATAAAGTGTTCGCTCATCTTGGTTGTTATTCGGCGGCATCTGATGTTGCTCCTGTGTTCACACACTCTTTGCTTGATGTAGTCATTCCTATGTACCTTAATTGGCATGGGCACGTAATTAGGTAGACTACATTAGTAGAGTTACAGTTCGTATGGGCCAGTTGCGTCCAGGTTTTCCCAGGTTCCAAATCTAGGTGTTTGGTGTGATTCGTCAAGTGGCATACACTACAGTCGGAGCAAGGGAAATGCCGGTTATTCTTGGTAGACCCTAAGTGTCTATGACTGATCTCTCTCCCATCGGTGGGGTTTCCTGTGGCCGTGTGTGGACTAATGAGTCCTTCAAGCTCCGTCCCTTTTTAACCCTTTAAGTGCTGCCGTCGGCCAACGGTCGTCACGGGCACTACCTCCCCAGTGCTGCGTGCGACCGCTGGACGTCCATTTCAGCACTGGATAATGGACAGCGCAGCACTGGGGAGGTCTATTTACGAAGCTCCCAAGGTGTTAAAAGAGAACAAGGGTTTCTGCCAAGTCCTATTGGTGCTTGTAATGTTCCTCCAATTTTTGTTAATGCATTTCTTCATAGCATTGGATAAGCTGCTGTACGTGGTTACGCGAGTGAGGGGAATGTTTTGAGGTTCCCTCATACTTTCTTCAAAAAAGTCTTCGCAGGGTTGGTTGCGGGCTCTTTTGTATCCTTTGTTCAGAATTTTATCCGGGTATCCTCTTGTTTGAAGTCTGGATGTTAGGTCAGAGGCTTGCTCACGAAAAACTTTGACATCACTGCAATTTCGCCTAATTCTCAAGTATTGGCCATACGGTAAATTCTCCCTAAGTGGCCGGGGATGGAAACTAGAAAATTCCAGGAGATTGTTTTTGGCAGTGGGTTTGTGGGTTTGTAGTGTGTTTTGGTCGATAAAACCGGGCCATTAATAGACAAGAACCACTGGACCTACTGCTTTCGGAGGCCATTAATACTCAGCCTAAAGTCTCTGGAGTTACTGCCAGAGGAGGCCATTAACACTCAACCTAGAGCCACTGAACCTGCTGCCAGAGGAGGCCATTAATACTCAAACTAGAGCCACTAGACCTGCTGCTGGTGGAGGCCATTAATACTGAATAACCGGGTTATTTAAGACCCGGCGGCGTCAGGGGTCACGCCCAAAGTCTTCGGGTATCACCTGTCTTCAAACTACAGAGACACGGAAAATTCTTGGTGACGTCAAAGATCGAATTTATTGGCTGCAGCCAGTAACAGAAGTCCTAGAAGTCAACACGGTATGAGTTCTCAGGAGACTGCTCAATTTTACAAAGCAAGCCATCCCTTTTATGCCAAAAATCACATTCCAGACATATACCTTACATTTACAAACTGTCCAATCACATGTATCCAGATCAGAGGTATCGCATGACGGTAAAACCCACTTTTCAGTTGCCCAGCCCATGATCGATCATTGGTCGAACCCAACATTCTTCATCAGAGAGGTCGATCGAACCCATAATAAAAACGGGCACATCCCCATCGTAAATGGACCATAAAGAAAGGAGCAGAAACAGGTGTGAGTAAGATAAGACATATTTGTGTGCAATAAAGGTTTATGATGTCCTGTGCCTTGATCCTCAATCTTGATCAGCTACTGAGAAAGGAACTGGCCTAACAAGTTTGGCTTCAGGCAAGAGGGTCAGTTTGCTCGGGTCATTCAGAAGTCAGCTAAAGTGTACGTGTGCTAAAGACTCGTTCGGCCGCAGTCATCGGCCTATGTGAGGGCAACCACAAAATGGCTGCCGTATACAAAATGGAACCCGAGGGTTCAGAACGAATCCCTAAATGCGTAGTGAATCCATCGGTGTAACGTGACGAAAACACTCATGCTTGCCGTACTAACTGGTTACGGTTCGCTAATACCAAATTCGTAATGAAAGTATGACCTTTATGAAGCGGGTTCAGGATTCACGGAACCTCAGCCCCTCCTTTTGCCCTTACATAGGCAATAACCTACACTCACGTTAATCTGAGTTCAGGTCTATATTCATCAGATCATCAAGATGTTGCTGAAGCATGATCCTATTACTTAGTACCTCTCTTGGGACAGGGCTCCTTGTACACGTAGTAGCACAGAGGCCATATGGCAGGAGCGCACTGCACGCAGAGACAGAACAGGAAAAGAATCGCTAAAGCTATCCCAATGATCATCAGAATCTTCCATCCCCAAGTGGATATCAGTTCCCAGAACCATCCCATCAACGACCAATCTCCTTTATCCACGTGTATAGATTCGGAGATCTTATGTAACTTGGAAATGGCCTGGTATACTGTCGGAGCATTGTCTGGAATGAAAACGCAGCAGCTCGATTGGATCAATTTACATACCCCTCCTCTATCTGCAAGTATGACGTCTAACGCAACTCTGTTCTGGAGAGTCATAAGACGGTCCGACTGGAGCTCAGCAGTCAAGTTACTAAGGGCACCGGCAGTTTCAACTATGGTGGACTCAACCACTCTCGTCAATTGCCGTATGTTCCTGCTGTTAACCATCGGTCCCCAAAACGGCCGAAAACCCTTCAAGAAATCTCCTAATTCTTGTCCTGCAGTATCTTCCTTACTGAAAACACCTCTGATAATTCTCGTCTTGTGGTAATCTGCCGCAGCTGTGTAGGTGGGAGGCGACAGGAACGAGACAAAACATGTGCCCGAGAAATCAGGGGGCAACCATGTGTACGCTCTATCGTAACAGACAAAATAGGTACCCTTAGCTGCTAGAAATGATGGGGAAGTCTGGGACGCAAAAACATACGTCTCAGTGCAGATACTCTTCCCTAACTGAGCTCTCGGATTCTTGCCATTACATTGCAGACAAAGATGACCCTGATGGGGTACGATCCAAATCGGAGAGGATCTTTTCGCTCGCTGGTTCTCACTCAGACTAACTCCATATCCAGTTACGTTCCATCCAATATACGCTAGTGTCTCATCTCTCGGGATTGTCTCATAGGAACTAACTCCTCTAATCATATCGCCTATACCCTTAACTAGAGCACTATTCTTTGGATTGTCCTTCACAGAACGTAGGGGGTAGACTTCACGAGCATAAATGAACATTGTTCTGTATGCCCACACAGAACCATTGTAGCTGAATGGCAGGACCAGGTAAGGAATACCTTTACCAGTAGTATGAGGCATAAGGCCACACACCCAACAGTTAGTCGTGTTCACTACTAGTTGGTGTTGGTGCAGAAGCTGAACAAAGGAGTTATTAACGAATTCCAATCTTCTAATGGATTCATGCTCAGGCAAAGGATGAAAAGAATGTAAAGAGACAGTAGAAGAAGGTATGGGCTGTGTAGTGGGTGCAAAACGTCACTTGAAAAGAGAATATAATATATCCCATTAAAAACATCATCAAGCTAAGTAACATAAAAAGACATAATATTAAAAAACACTTTCTACTCATAATTCGAAACATTTTGCTCTTAAAAGTTATTTCTTCAACAGGTCTCTCCATCTTGAAAAACTCCATCCTCTAACCGCGGCTGTTGGGTGTTCCGTGCTAAGGAATGCGTCTGTCAGTCCTGGGAACGCCCTAGGACCAACCAGAACCGTCGACCTAACGTCTTCGGCTTGCACTCCAAAGACTTGACACCGCGACCTTACAGCTGAACCCGGATGGCGGTTCGAAAAACAAAAATTGGCCAAAACAGTTTCTCAGATGGGAGATCTGAATTTCAAAAATAGCAAAAAGGAAAATGTATTATTTTATTTGTCCCATGACTCTTGGTCGCAAATTATAACGGCCTTTATCAGGCAATGTCTGGTCGCGGAATAAAAGTTCAGGCTCAGTAGTGTCCAATCGAACTGACGGTGGCACAGCTTCTTGCAGAAGATCGTCGCTTTCACGCTCAGAACTTGTCCCAATTAAATGTGCATCGCTAAAAGGCAGAAAACGAGGCACAGTGTCAGTTTCTGAATCAGGAATACCCTCCTGGACCCACCGGTCGTACGGCAGAGGCAAAGGAACACTCTTACAGTGTACGCCGTGGATCCAGTTTTTCTTTCCTTGCACTCGCACTGCAGATCGCGTAGATAACAGCACCAAGTAGGGACCATTCCAACGAGGCTGATCGTTCTTTGTCCGATGAAAATTCTTGATTAGAATCCAGGTGCCAGGATCGATGGCGTGTCCTGGATCTTCAGAAGCCTGAGGCACTGTATCATGAACCTGTTGGTGTAACACATGCAGTTTAGCCGTCAAATCATACAGATAGTCAAGCAATACAGGGTGTTCGATCTCGCTGAATTTTGTCGGCCTCGGCACTCCCCATATGTTTGCCGGGCGACCAAAAATTATTTCATAGGGACTAAGTACCACTCGAGAATGTACAGTCATCCTAGTTGGCAGGAGTGCTAATGGCAACGCATCAGGCCATTTAAGACCAGAGCTCACCTGTATCTTGGCAAGTTTTAACTTAAAAGTGCCATTATAACACTCCACTAGACCAGCTGATTGTGGGTGATTTGCAGCGTGGAACTTTTGCCGGATTCCGAACCCTTCACACACTCTCTTCATCACTTGACCCACAAATTCACTCCCATTATCACTCGAGACCATTCTCGGCAAACCATACCTAGGGAAAAACTCCTTAACAAGGGCTTTAGCTGTGGACAAGGCAGTGTTATCTTTCAGGGGATATGCTTCTACCCATCTCGAAAAGACACAAACAACTACGAGTACATATTTCAGGTTGTTGCACCTCTCCATGTGGATGAAATCTAGCTGCAAAACCTTGAACGGATACGTCGGAGGCGCAAAGTGAACAGCTGGGGTTGGAGTTCCCTTACCAGGATTGTACTTCAAGCAAACCATACAATTCTTGACCACATTCTCTGCACACTTAGGAATTCCAGCATTTTGCCATACCGGAGCCAACAATTTGCAAATCCCTTTCACACTGATATGAGCCATTCCATGCGCCATCGTAACCACTGCAAGCACATACGCATCGGGTAACAACCATCGCTGATGCTCTGACAACTCAACCCAACAACCATTCGCATCCAATTTACCCGTACTCTCTCTCCATACACTCAACTCTTTCTCTGTAGCTTCAGCTTGAATAGACTTCACGCTTTCTATCGTATCCTCACACATTCCAACATCACCAATCCATCTTGCAGGGCCTGAGACATACATTCGACTCATCACATCCCTCGCCACTTCTTTCGCGACTTCATCTGCAAATGCGTTACCGCGACCAACGTCATCGGTAACCTTCTTGTGTGCACTGCATTTCACAATCGCAACCTGAAACAGCAAGGTAAGTGACTCTAGAAGCTCGTTCACCAACTGACCGTTCTGAATCTTCGCTCCATGAGACGTGAGGAACCCCCGTTCCTTCCACAAGCGTCCAAAACTATGAGCCACACCAAACGCATACTGGCTGTCGGTATATATGGTCATTCTTTTTCCTTTCGATAACACACACGCTCTCGTAAGTGCAATCAACTCTGCTGCTTGAGCTGAATTATGTGGGATACGTGCAGCTTCAACAATCGTATGCAAAGTTGTAACAGCATATGCCGCAGTTGTATCACCATTTGGAAGCTTGAAGCATGAACCATCCACCCATAAGGTACCTTCACACTTCACAAGAGGAGTGTCCCTAAGATCTACTCTCCCTTTCGTTTCCTCTTCTGTCCTGAGAAAGCAATCATGCTGTTCAGAAACGTCTGTCTCTACTGAGATCGGCAACAACGTAGCTGGATTCAACGTATTGCATCTCTTTATGTGCACATGACTCGCTAAAAGTGTCAGCTCATAACCTGACAATCGGGCACTAGTTAAGTGCTGTGTCTTGGTCCTGTTTAACAACATATCCACTGCATGTGGAACCATCACAATCAGCCCATTATTCATCACCAAACCAGCAGATTGTCGAATGGAAACAGCTGCTGCCGCTGTGGCTCTCAAACAACTCGGCAACGCTCTAGCTACCGTATCCAAGGTAGACGAGAAATACGCACACGGACGTTGCTTGTCCCCAAAAGATTGTGTCAACACTGACAACGCACATCCCTCTCTCTCGTGGACATAAAGTGTAAAGGGCTTACTGTAGTCAGGGGTACCCAACACAGGAGCCGAACACAATGCATCGCGCAATTCGGAAAAACTTTTCTGACAATCGTCAGTACAAGGAATAGGATTTGGAGTATCCTTAACAGTAAGAGCTATCAAAGGTTTCGCAAGAAGCGAAAAATTCGGAATCCACTGTCGACAGTATGACGTAATACCCAGAAAAGCACGCACTTCTCTCTGTGTAATTGGCACACTCATTTTTGCAATCGCTTGAATTCGTTCTGGGGTCAATCTTCTTCCCTCCTTCGATAAGGGATGACCTAGGTAGGTCACTTCTTGTCGACAATACTGTAACTTTGAAAGAGACACCTTGGGATGGAAGTCAGACAAATGACGCAACAACGACAAAGTAGCTTCTTTACAAATCTCCTCAGTATCGGCAGCTACTAACAAATCGTCGACGTACTGAAGAAGAGCAGCACCATCAGGTAAAACAATCGTATCAAGCTGTGTTTTCAAAGCCTGACTATATATTGACGGACTCTCACAATAGCCTTGAGGAGCGCGTTTGAACCGGAAACTTCGACCTCCTAAAGAGAAGCCAAAAATATCCCTACTCTCCTCGGCAATCGGGATGCTAAAGAAAGCATTCTTCAAATCAATCACCGAAAACCAAGCTGGAATCATGGTCAATAAGGCAGTGATATCTGGAACAACAGGAAATTGTGGAACTACTATCTTGTTAACCTCTCTAAGATCGATCACAACCTGTAAACGGGTGGCTGAGAAGAGTCAGTGCGTTTCAAGACAGGCAAAACAGGACTATTGCACACATTACCTCTTGTTTCCTCAATCACATCTTTCTCAATCAAATCATGGATAATCACTAGCAACGCTCTTTCACCATCACTAGAGATCCTATACTGGGGAATGCGAGGCATTTTAACATTTGCCTTCAGCGTCACAACATATGGCGGTATCTCCAAAAGACCCACATCATTAGGGCCAGTAGCCCAAATTGTATCAGGAAGAGAAGACAATTCTGTCGATAGTTGATCCTTCAACAAATACATCGGAGAGACCACTTTCTTACCCAATGTAAGTTGTACTCCCGAAGGAGAACAATACAGCGTTGCGTACAACCTTTTCAACAGATCCAATCCCAACAAGTTCTCACCACAACCTGTCGTCAGAATAAGGGGTGCTTCGAATTCACAAGGTCCAACAGAAAGAGACAAAGGACTAGAAATCGGGTTTCTAACTGGGGCGCCAGAAAAACCTACCGAAACATTCGTTAAGCCAGACAAAGGTGCGCAAGGGAGTCTAGAGTGCATAACAGAACTCTTCGCAGCACCAGTATCCAACAGAAAAAACTCTGACACACCTGATGTAATCACTTCAACATAAGGTCCACTCTGATCTACTGGAACTGAAACAACTCCCTCTCTTTGTCCATGGCTGCCCTAGCAATCATTACCATCCATATTCTCACCTTCGACATAGTAGTCATCAGCATAGTACTGAGTCATCCTACCAGACGCATTATTCTGCTGATCAAAACAATTCATCGAGTTTTGCGGAGGAAAGGAACGCGCATTCCGGGGGAACACACCACGTCCCCTACCTCTAGAAGCTTGCAGAACACCTCGACCTCTTGCGCCAGAAACACCATTCATACGCTGTAACAAAACAGGACAACTATGTTTAAAATGACCCTCCTCTTTGCAATATGCACATTGATTAGGACCTACAGGGAAACGCGGTTGAGGAGGCTCGAACCTTTGCGAGTTTCTCTGAAACTGCTGAGGTTGCTGATAATCACGTTGGTTATTACGAGGCGGGTACGCTTGCTGTAAAAGAACCTTCGTCTTCAAATCTTTAGTCTTCTTATCTGCTCTATCCGTCTCATCCTTATCTCTATTCTCGTAGTATTGTGCAGTAGCCAATATCTGTGCTGACGAGGAAACAGCCCAAGAACTCTCTGAATCCTTTAACTTGGTTCATAACTCAGGAAGTAAATTATGTACAAAGTTATCAGGTAGCACTCTGCGCATAAGGGGGTGGCGAAGTCAACAAATGTGACATCAAAGGATCTTTCACTAGGTCTTTCATCGCATCTTGCTGAGGGGGTGGCAAAACTGGATAGCATTTATCAATCGCCATTTTACATTGCCTATGCAACTGCTCACTTGCTTGTTCTACTTCGTTATCTTTAAACTGTATAGCAGCTTGCATTATCGAGATACCCTTTTCTCTTTTATTCTTCTTCGCTAATTTAATTTCTTTCTGTTTGGCTTCCTTTCGCCATAGGCGGAAAGAGTCAAATATCGCCGGCCGGGCTTTCTTCTTAAAAAGTCTAAACTCTAGATTATCTAAAATTTCCGTGTCAAAGCTACCATATTGGGGCCATTTGAGGACACCGTCCTTTCTGGTGTAGTGAATCCACACTTCATTATACGTGATGGGGCCCACGCCATGTTTCACATAGAGCTCATAGGTTGGAGTTCCAATCGGAGGAACCGGACACAAGTCCTCCAATCGGGAATCCCTATTTCGACCACAACAAAATATCCTTCCAAGTCTGCTAAGACCAGGCATCTTCGCTCTCTAGTCTAGCTTCAAACTTCAAGGGAGTATCGAATACGATAGTCTCGTGAATACACAAGTCCCTCAGCTTTGGAGCTTGCAAGTCCCAAATCAAAGAACCCAAATCAAAGATCCCAAGGGATACCCAAAAACTAAGGACTGGGAGACGCTCCACTCATACTTAACTGAGGTATCGATGACGTCGCCAGAAGATCCGTCTATCGTCTCGCTCTACAAATAATCAAAGGCTCCAAGACAGGGCGACAGTCAGGGCAGCAGTCCTTCGTAGCCATCGGAAAGCGGGGAACCTCGCAGCAAAGGCTTTCGGACCACCACGACATACAGGGGTCGATGAAGTGGTTGGCCTTCCTCCAGAATTTTCACACGAAGCTCCTCACGATCTTCAGGCTTGGACCGGTACCGCTGAAGTCACCCCACATTGGGCGCCAAATGAAGAACCGGGTTATTTAAGTCCCGGCGGCATCAGGGGTCACGCCCAAAGTCTTCGGGTATCACCTGTCTTCAAACTACAGAGACACGGAAACTTCTTGGTGACGTCAAAGATCGAATTTATTGGCTGCAGCAAGTAACAGAAGTCTTAGAAGTCAACACGGTATGAGCTCTCAGGAGACTGCTCAATTTTACAAAGCAAGCCATCCCTTTTATGCCAAAAATCTCATTCCAGGCAAATACCTTACATTTACAAACTGTCCAATCACATGTATCCAGATCAGAGGTATCGCATGACGGTAAAACCCACTTTTCAGTTGCCCAGCCCATGATCGATCATTGGTCGAACCCAACATTCTTCATCAGACAGGTCGATCAAACCCATAATAAAAAAGGGCACATCCCCATTGTAAATGGACCATAAAGAAAGGAGCAGAAACAGGTGTGAGTAAGATAAGACATATTAGTGTGCAATAAAGGTTTATGATGTCCTGTGCCTTGACCCTCAATCTTGATCAGCTACTGAGAAAGGAACTGGCCTAACAAGTTTGGCTTCAGGCAAGAGGGTCAGTTTGCTCGGGTCATTCAGAAGTCAGCTAAAGTGTATGTGTGCTAAAGACTCGTTCGGCCGCAGTCATCGGCCTATGTGAGGGCAACCACAAAATGGCTGCCGTATACAAAATGGAACCCGAGGGTTCAGAACGAATCCCTAAATACGTAGTGAATCCATTGGTGTAACGCGACGAAAACACTCATGCTTGCCGTTCTAACTGGTTACGGTTCGCTAATACCAAATTCGTAATGAAAGTATGACCTTTATGAAGCGGGTTCAGGATTCACGGAACTTCAGAACTCAGTCTATAGCCACTGGACCTGCTGCCAGTTGAGGCCATTAATACTCAAAATAGAGATAAAGGGTCTGCTGCCAGTGGAGGCTATTAGTAGACTAGAGCCACTGGACCTGCTGCCAGTGGAGGCCATTATTAGACTAGAGCCACTGGACCTGCTGCCAGTGTAGGCCATTAATAGACTAGAGCCACTGGACCTGCTGCCAGTGAAGGCCATTAATAGACTAGAGCCACTGGACCTGCTGCCAGTGGAGGCCACTAATAGACGAGAGTCACTGGACCTGTTGCCAGCGGAGGCCATTAATTCTCAGACTCGAGCATCTGGACCTGCTGCCAGTGGAGGACATTAATAATCAGACTGGAGCCACTGGACCTGCTGCCAGTGGAGGCCATTAATACACTAGAGACACTGGACTTGCTGCCAGTGGAGGACATTAATAATTAGACTAGAGCCACTGGACTTGCTGCCAGTGGAAACCATTAGTAGAATAGTGCCGCTGAACAGGACACCCCCACCCCCAATCAAGAAGAGGAACACTTTCTGTATATTTCACCCCTGAGGCGGAAGCCGGGAGACCTTTGCGCTCTCTTGTGCCACCTATTTTACTTACTTGAATGACTACTCGTTGTTGATTTAATAATAACGATTTTAAAAGTTGTACATATTTTACCAGATCATTATAAAAATTAAGCCCCCACCTTGGTGCGAGACTTGCGTCGCCCGAGGTTGATTTTGACCGGCCCTGGTACAGCGCCGCCGTTATTAGGCGCTGGCAACGCATTTCAGACACTTTAGCCGCCATCTTGGGCAGGGGAAGGCGGGCGCTCTAGTTGATCGTTCCTCCCGCCCTCCCAGGATACTTAAGGGCGTGCCCACAGCCTTTCGTGGTTTCTGTATATTTCACCCCTGAGGCGGAAGCCGGGGGACCTTTGCGCTCTCTTGTGCCACCTATTTCACTTACTTGAATGACTACTCGTTGTTGATTTAATAATAACGATTTTAAAAGTTGTACATATTTTACCAGATCATTTTTAAAATTAAGCCCCCACCTTGGTGCGAGACTTGCGTCGCCCGAGGTTGATTTTGACCGGCCCTGGTACAGCGCCGCCGTTATTAGGCGCTGGCAACGCATTTCAGACACTTTAGCCTCCATCTTGGGCAGGGGAAGGCGGGCGCTCTAGTTGATCGTTCCTCCCACCCTCCTCCCACCTATTCGGCTATGGATATAAACAACAGACACTTCCGTCCGTGCAGAGGGCGGGCGCAGCGGGCGCGTCGGCGGCGCGCCAAAGGTGCGCCAAAGGCAAGCCCGTCTGCGCCCGTCCGCGCCCGGACCGGGCCTAGGGCCACTACACCTGGGCCTAGTCTCCTGGCCCCACGAGTTACTTATTCTGGTACCAAGCTTCTGGATTTGCGTTCCCATCACTCTCAGGCATGCCTTACACTCGACCCACTGCTTCTCGCCAGAAGAGTCACGCATTCCTGTCCCTGCTGTAAAATACCCATACCCCTCCATTTTAATTTGCCTACTAATATTAACAACAAATCATCTAAGTCCCATTCTATCGCCCTCACCAACGTCCGCTCTCTCACCAAACACCGACAGGACATAGCTGATTTTATTGAGGATAAAAACTTAGATATTCTATTTATGACCGAAACATGGATGGATGACTCCTCCGACCCGGATTTGGTCATCGCCGTTCCTAACGGCTTTTCCATGCATAGATTGGATAGACAGCGTAAGAAAGGCGGCGGAATTGCAATTATAGCTCGTGATGTACTTACTGTCAGAACCAACAAGATTTTGTCACCTTCCTGCGAAGCTCTACATTTTTCTATTAGGCTGACTCCCTCCTATAATTTTAAAGGGATTCTCTTGTATCGACCACCGGGATCCAGGGCTGGTTTCATTTCTGACTTCAGGTCCACTCTTGAATCGTCCGCCCTTGACAGCTCTCTAACAGTTCTTGGTGACTTCAACTTCCATTTTGATATTATGGAGGACAGAGACACTGCATCTTTTATAGAGGATATGACTACCTTCGGTCTCCCACTGTTGGTTAAATCGTCCACACATGATAAAGGCCATATACTGGATGGCATCTTCTCTAATGCGGATAATCTCCATATTTCTCAAATTCTTTCCCTGACTTGGACTTACCATCACGCAATTCTGGCCTCGTTGACCATTCATGACTCCGGTGCCTCTACATTACCCTTAACTCTTCCTCAACCATTTCTGGCGTGGAACGATATCAACAGTTCCAACCTGAAAACTCTTCTGGTTAAGTCTAATCCCTCCTTATCGGCTGACCCCAATATTGCCTCTACCCAATATCATGAGTGGTTGGGTGCGGCTGCAACCTCATTGGCTCCGGTCAAGCAGCGGTCCCGCAACAGACAGGCCCCTTCGGCTCCCTGGTATACGGAGATTTTAAGGTCACAGAAAC
The DNA here is from genome assembly GCF_964261635.1 of Lissotriton helveticus. Classification (NCBI taxonomy): domain Eukaryota; kingdom Metazoa; phylum Chordata; class Amphibia; order Caudata; family Salamandridae; genus Lissotriton; species Lissotriton helveticus. The sequence continues at coordinate 39,668,110 of NC_136061.1, read as the reverse complement.
AACAGTGTAGGCAGAAAGAGAGACTTTGGCGGAAAGACTACTCCGAAGAAGCCAAAACGTTGTATAAAGAAGTGGTGGCTAAATATAAATCTATGATTATTGAGGCTAAGAAAAAGTTTTCCAGCCACAGAATCGAGCTAGCCGAAAATTCCAACAAGGCTCTGTATGAAACCACCAAACAATTAGCCGGCTATTCCTCTAATCGGACACCACCTCCTTCCCAATTCTTATGTGACGCTTTGGCTAACTTTTTCTTTAATAAGGTTAATGATATCTACTCGGCCTTCACAAATAACACCATTGCCCCCTCTATAACTCCAACTGATATCTGCACAGGTCCTACTCTCACTCAGTTTGCAGATATCACCAGTTCCCAGATAGCAGACATGATATCTACCATTAGGTCTGGCTCTGCACTTGATCCTTGCCCGTTTAAAGTAATATTACCCGTCATTGAAGTGCTTCTTCCAGCTATCACATCTATATGCAACTCCATGTTTAGGACAGGAATTTATCCAGCCATGCTAAAGAAAACCCTCATCAAACCGTTATTAAAAAAATCAAATCTCGACATGGACGAACCCAAAAGTTACCGCCTTATCGCTAGCCTCCCAGTCCTGGCAAAAATTGCTGAAAAAGCATTGAATTTACAACTTTCTGCTTTTATAGAGAAACACCACCTACTGGACGAATCTCAGTTTGGTTTCCGCCGATTCCATTGGACAGAGACAGCTCTGATTAAAGCCACGGAGGACATTAGATCCATCCCTGATGCCGGGGGTACAGCAGTATTAATACTGCTTGATCTATCGGCGGCTTTCGACACGGTCGATCACGCTACTTTGATCGACTGTGTCGAAAAAATGGGTGTTCAACAAACTGCCATGAAACTTCTGGCCTCATTCTTGGCTGACAGGACTCAGGTGGTCACATTAGGATCCTTTCAGTCCTCCACCCTGTTGTTGCCATGTGGGGTACCTCAAGGCTCATTCCTAAGTCCGACACTCTTCAACATCTACGTGTCGGACCTAGCTAACGTCATTCGAGCTTATGGGATGAGCCTTACTTCATATGCTGACGACACTCAGCTGGTCCTCGCCATCAAAAATGATGGCCATAAAATAGCTGAGGTTTTTAAATCGGGCATGTTGGCAATTGGGGATTGGATGGCCTCCAATTGCCCAAAACTCAATTCCGACAAGACGGAAGTAGTCATCTTCGGACATCTTACCCCTGAATGGTCCTCAAGCTGGTGGCCTGTGTCCTTAGGTCTACCCCCTGTGCCCGTCAGTAAGGTGAGGAACCTGGGCGTTATTTTTGACGACCGTCTAAACTTTTTCCCACATGTTAATCAAATCACTTCCTCCTCCTTTCACAAACTGAGACTCATCAAAAAAATTCTCCCTTTCCTTCCTGACACAGCCGGCAAAACACTGGTGACTTCCTTGGTACTGTCCACTTTGGACTACTGCAACGCCTTGTTCACAAATGCACAAGGAAGAGTTGTGAACAAACTTCAGATTATTCAAAATTCTGCAGCCAGGCTCCTAGGCAAGATTCCCAAACATCTATCTGCCTCGGAAACCATCAGAGATCTTCACTGGCTACCCATCAGAAGCAGGATAAAGTTTAAAACTCTTTGCATTGTGTACAAGGCGTTGCACAACTCTGGACCAGCCTCTCTCACTCAAAATCTGACTCCCTATTGTCCCCACAGAACATTACGCTCGTCCACCTCAAATGACCTCATGATTCCTCATACCAAATCGGTCACCTGGGGTGACAGAAGATTCTTGGTGTCAGCCCCTAAACTTTGGAACACACTGCCGCATTCGATAAAAATAAGCCCATCTCTATGGTCTTTTCGTAAACAGCTCAAGACCTGGCTTTTTAATCAGTAAACTCAGTTTCTCCCTCTCGGGTTAAATACTGCAGATATCTCAGCACCGAGACGCCCTAGGGCCATTGTGCGCGCTTTAGAAATGTTATTAATAAATAAATTAATAAATAAATAAACACTGCATTTGATGCTAGTGGAGTCGATTAATACTCAGACTTGAGCCACTGGACCTGCTGCCAATGAAGACCATTAATACTCAGACTAGAGCCACTGGGTCTTCAGCCAGTGCAGGCCTTTAATACTCAAACTAATGGCACTGGAACTGCGGCTGGTGGAGTCTATTAATAGACAAGAACCACTGGACCTACTGCTTTCGGAGGCCATTAATACTCAGCCTTAAGTCACTGGAGCTACTGCCTGAGGAGGACACTAATACTCAATCTAGAGCCATTGGACCTGTTGCAGGAGTAGGCCGTTAATATTCTGACTAGATCCCCTGGACTTGCTGCCAGCGAAGACCATTAAGCCTGTAAACATAGGGCCCTTTAGCGTCTGCGCTGCTCCAACCCTCCTACCCTTTATGCACCGACTGTAAACAGAGGGCCCTTTAGTGTCTGCATTGTTCCACCCCTCCTACCCCCTATCCACCGACTATAAACATAGGGAACTATTGAGACTGCCTCCTGTGATGCACAGTGTGGAATTTTAGTTCGTGAACTGAACATCATCTGCGCCATCTTGCCCATCCCTCAGACTCACGTACGAACATACACGACAGACATTTTAGGTACCGTGGTCTCCCTGTTCACGATCGATCATCAGCGCACTTCCCTGGCCCTGCAAGCACCCCCCATGCACCCTGGCTGCCCCCGCTCTCACATGCACAAGTCATGAACCCTCCCCTTCCGCATGACTCTGTCTCTGGGAATCACACCCCGCGCCTGACCAACACCTCCTTTCCTTCCATGAATACCCCTCTTTTGATAAACCCTTCCTCTACTCTCGATCGTCCACACCGATCCTTCCTTTCATGAATATCTCTCCTTTGATGACCCCTTCCTCTGAGCCCGATTGTCTGCACGGACCGCTGGTCATCCCTTAGCCTGAGGATACAGTTTATTGCCCACTACTGTATGCACTCGCCCCTCTTCAAAGGAGCTACTATTGATCATGACCTCCCCACCCCCTGAGATTCGATCAGGCGCACACATTCCAAAGGAATCGGCAGAACACTCAGCTGCGTGATAGCCCCCTCCTATTGTATGGAGGGTAAGGGCCTCTACTGTAGCCACGTGTTGGAATGGGCCGGAACTGGGGGGGGGAGGGGTACCGGGGATGTCATCTTCATACTTCACAATATCTTTATTGTAATAAAGAGCGTTCACATGTCTTAAACCAGTGTATAAAAGGCCAGGCCTCAGAGAGGCTGAGAGAGAGCACCTCGAGACGAAACCTTGTTGTCCGATCTGATGTGTTCTGCTCCGTCGGAATAAAACTTGTTTCCTGTCTTCCTGTCTCCAGCGCCTGCCTCTTTATTTGATAAACTTTGTATGGTATTAGAGGCGTTTAACGCCGGGCAAAATTACTTAAGAAACATTGACTAAATCGCCTGACCATTTTCCAGATTCTCCACAATTGGCGTCCCAAACGTGGGGCCCATCAGCGACACGTGGATCCAGTGGGAGAGGTCCCAACGACAGAGTGAACGACTGCAACGATCGGGAGAGCTCCTGTCCGATAGACCCTCGTCTGACAGCCGATCATCTGAACTTCACTAGTTCCGAGCAGACCTCTCCCCGAGTGATCTACGGTCCTGACTGGGAACCATCAGGAGTGCCGCGGTAGCAACAGAGAGTAGAGGACGATCGGGCGCTGGAAGCGGAAGACGAGAAACTGTTCATGCGGTCCGGGTAAGGTTGTGACACACGACGAATTGCGAATTGATTAATTGTTTGATTGATTGAAATACTAGTATTTGCTTTGTCGCTCTTTGAGATATTCGCTGCCTGCAAACGGGGAGGAATAGGAATATTCTATCTCCCTTTGCGGATAGTGAAGGGTAGGTAACGCGGACTTTTGTCCCCCATTGTAATCTGCCGTACCTATTTTTCTCCCCACTGATTGATTGTCCGAACATAGATTGTTTGGAGTATAGTTCTTTTGAGGTTCTCTGCTTGCAAATAACGTAGAATAGCAATATTCTGTCTAGTCTTTGCAAATAGTGAAAGATAGGTAGTGCGGACCTTTGTCCCCCGTTGTAATCTGTCATGCCTGTCTTCTCCCCACTGATTGGTAGTTGGTACAACCCGGACCGCTTATTAGAGATGAACCATCAAGCTCCATTGGAAGGCACCCCTAATAAGGACATGTTCACTAAACAAGGACTAGTCGCTATAGCTTATAGTAAGTTATGGCATAAATATACAAAAAAGGACCCCGAAAGTCAGTGGCCACTGATAGGTTCCTTTGATGATCATAAAATAAAAACGTTAGAAGCAGCTATTAGAACAAATAAAGCAACGCCCACCATGCTCGAGAGTATCGGCATGTGGCGCAAAGAAGCAGAGCAACGAAGGAAAAAAGAAGAAGCAAAAATAGGGAAAGAGTTACGAAAGGCAGCCCACCTGGCTGCTAAGGAACTAGATGAAGAAATAAGAAGGAGAGAGGAAGTTAGACACACGCAAGAATCAGGGTCAGCAGGCCAATGCCCTGTTAGGACCCCCTCTACGCTCTACCCGGAGATTCCCCCCAAACAACGGGCAAACGACGAGCTACTGCTAGGTCCTCCGATTATCTACATGCCCCCTCCTTATGCCCCCTGCCAGCCTCCAGCGCAGCACCTATCAGTTCTGAGTGCGGGCGAGGGTGACCCTAGCGCTAGTGCCCCGGCTCTTACGGCCTTCGCACCGGCCACATTGGTAACAACATCAGATGAACTCGAGACTAGCAAGCAGCCAATAGCCAGACCAAATAGGTTGAGCAAAGACGAGCGGGATGGGATTGACAAGATAGCAAAGACACTGGTAGAATGGAAGGAGAGCGAAGAATATACGATGAATATGCACAATTCACAGGCCGGTAGTCACAGACGGCATTTCATTTTACGGTTCAGCTACCACACCCTGAACGCATATGAGGATAGGTATCAAAATAAGGGTCCTGCTAAACTGACGGCTCTATATAGAAGGGTCGATGTGGGAGATGGGACTGAGAGCGATGTGACGGACCTCTTCATGCAAACGCTTGAAGTCTTCCGCCACCTCACGGAACAGAAACCAGAGGTCAAGATCACAGTCCCTGAAACGGTTAAGCCCCCATTAGAAGCAGCCAACACTATGATGCCTATCAGAGAAGCCGCCCCCTACTGGGTTCCCCCAAGAGGTCAGGGAATAAACGACGATATCAACCACGCAGATGCAAAAGGGAGGGTTGTGTACAACTGGGTTTATCAGCCATGGGATCGGCAAGATATTTTAACTTTTAGGCAAACCCTGCCCGATTTAAGAAAGAACCCGACAGCATTTTATACCGAACTAAGTACAGCCTTGGGCTCAACCATAATGACTCTAGCGGACATTGATTTGTTTTTCGGGTTATGTCTGCCGGCTGATGTGTGGAAGCAAATCCGAAAAGCCAACCTCACAGATCTGTTCGGACATACCTGGAATCAACTCAGTGAACTAGATAGGCAGCGAGAGCCCGGAAAGAAACCTGTAAAAGACATACTGGAACTCCCGGACAAAATAGTGCAGAAGCTAAAGACATTGATCCCAGAGAAGAAGGTAGACTGGTCGGTAGTCACGGCTTGCCATCAGAAACCCCAGGAAGACGTATCAGAATACTTCTCTCGATTTGAGACGGTGTTCTCCGACTACAGTGGCCAAGACATGACCACCGCAACCGGACAACAGCTATTCGTGCAAAACTACGTAAAGGGGCTATTGCAAGAGGTCTCCCAGAAGTTACAGACGAGCGAGAGTAGTTGGGGGGCCTCCAAACCTGCAGCTATCCTGCAGATGGCTCAGTATTACGAACACCAAAAGAACGAGTACGAGAGGGCGACTGAGAGAAAGAAAAAGGACTTAAAAGAACGAGTGATGATTGCTCAATTGCAGGGAGTGACTATAGGAAGGGAACAGTATAGGGGAAACTACCAGTCGAATGCCCCTAGAAATCCACCCCCTAGAGACCGCACACCCACACCCGGCGCTCCACGAACAGACCTCGATGAGAACCAGTGTGCGTTTTCCAAAGGATTTGGCCATTGGAAGTCTCAATGCCCGGTCCTCCGGGAAATGATTAAAAATAAAGAGACAAGGGACATGGCAAATGGCCCCAGGACTAGAGGGCAGGGACGAGGGCACACCCACGACACCAACAATGACCGACCTGGCAGACCGAACACATTTGACCGCCCCCGACAGAATCAGTGCCAACAGTCTGGCTGCGACAATGCTCACGACTTTGCATAGGACTGCCAAGGGCGAGGGAGGGATCCAGTCGAGCTCTGTGTTGACCAGCAAGGTCCTTACGTCACCGCTAAGGTCCTGGGTACAAAGTCTCCATTCTTGGTAGACACCGGAGCGACACGTAGTGTATTATCAAAGTGACTGATTCCAAGGGCACCCTTGTCTGGCTCACACATTACATCGATAGGTTTCGATGGAACGCCCTCCACTAATCCCCTGTCTGTACCTATCTCCTTTGACCTAGGAAACAACCCCATTGACACAACATTTCTGCTCTCCTCCAACTCCCCTGACGCCATTATGGGTATTGATTTACTAAAACATTTCCGAGCTACTATTAGATGTTCCCCAGATGGAGTCCGAGTCATCCTGTATGACAACCTGAGCATGTCTAGATCCCGCCCCGCACGACATATGTACTCTATGACTGATGCTGACCTATCCTTACTCGACACCCTACCCCTGTACCTATGGGCCAGAAATGACTCGGACGTAGGACGAATGATGATCGACCCTGTGCACATAACTGTTCGACCAGACGCAATACTCCCGAAACTCCAACAGTACCGGATATCGCCCGAAGGCGAGAAGGCATTGGGAGCGATTATTCAGTCCCTGGTAGATGCAGGAGTGGTAGAGGAAGTGGTTAGTAATGTCTGCAACAGCCCTATCCTACCCATTGTTAAGAAGCAAGGTGAGGGAGATGAGAAAGCGTACCGCTTCATCATCGACCTGCGAGAAGTCAACAAAGTGGTGGTACCACAGTACCCCGTAGTCTCAGACATCACCACCATTCTGACTCTCATCCCGTCCACTGCCACCACCTTCACCGTTATTGATCTCAAGAACGCATTTTTCTCTATCCCCATCCATCCAGACAGCCGTTATCTCTTCGGCTTCACCTTAAAAAAACGTTCGTACCGATTTTGTAGAGCTCCTCAGGGCTACACTGAAAGTCCCAGCATTTACAGCCAGGCCCTCAAAAGACAGCTAGACGCCCTCCAGCTACCAGATGGAGTGGTGTTGATCCAATATGTCGATGACATCCTTTTGGCGGCCGACACTACTCCCCTTGCAATCACGGCCACTACCCAACTCTTGCACTTTCTTGCGGAGAATGGCCACAAAGTCTCCAAAAAGAAACTGCAGTTCTGCCAGCCTCAAGTGACATACCTAGGCCATCTCCTGTCCAAAGAAGGGAGGAAACTTACGCCCGACCGAATCCAAACCATCCTGGACACCCCCATCCCAAAAACACAGAAGCAAGTCCGTTCATTGGTGGGCCTTACCTCTTTTTGCCGACAATGGTTACCAAATTTCAGTCTCATCATAAAACCCCTACTTTCCCTGTTGGCCAAAGATGTTCCCTTCCCACTCCCTTGGACCCCCGTATGCCAAGCGTCCTTTAAGGAGTTGCGGGATGCCCTTTGCTCGGCACCCGTCCTAGGAACACCAGATTACTCCAAGCCCTTCTCCCTCTTCACTCACGAAAGGGAGGGATGCGCATTGTCTGTTCTAACTCAGCCCATCGGCTCCAAACAACGCCCTTGTGCCTACTTCTCTGCCACTCTTGACCCAGTTGCCAGAGCTTTACCTGCCTGCCATCGAGCAGTAGCCGCCGCTGCTGTCTCTATCCGTCAGAGTGAGGGAATTGTACTTTCGAACTCTCTCACGGTGTTAGTACCCCACGCAGTTGACACCCTTTTGAACCAGACCAAGACTCAACACCTGACTAGTGCACGACTGACGGGGTACGAATTGACTCTACTTGCACCCCATATCACTCTTAAGAGATGCACGACTTTGAATCCTGCTACACTGTTGCCCTTGCCTGAAAATGACCCCGATGTGCCCCCTATACACGACTGTGTGACCCTCACGGACGAACAGACCAGGAGTAGAATTGACCTCCGAGACATTGCTTTTACAGACCCTGATGGAGAACTATGGGTAGACGGTTCTTGTATCAAACTCCTAGACGGCACCACCTCAGCTGCCTATGCGGTGACGACAGCCCGAACAGTAGTTGAAACAGCCCGCATCACGCAACGATCCGCACAGGCGGCAGAGCTAATTGCCCTCACACGAGCATGTATCATAGCAGCAGGAACCACGGCGAACATTTACACGGACAGCCAGTATGCCTTCGGGGTGGTTCATCATTTTGAGCTCTTGTGGAGGGAAAGGGGATTCCTGACGTCCCACGGCACGCCCATCCTTCACGGAGATCTAGTCTCCGCCCTGATTGAAGCAGTTCTCCTCCCCAAACGATTAGCAGTGATCAAATGCCAGGCACACAAGAAGGTGACGGACTTAGTTGGACAGGGAAACGCACTGGCCGACATCACTGCCCGAACCACAGCTGAGAATAGGACGACGACACGCATGTATGTGACCAGGTCACAAGCAGAAAAATGGACTGACGCTAGGGAAACGATTAGGGACATCCAGTCGGCCAGCACACCTCACGAACTGACTGAGTGGACACGGGTGGGTCTAAAGGACGATGAAGGCTGCTGGCGGACAAAAGACACAAACAAATGGTTGCTGCCTGACTCATACTTGATTCCCATACTGACTATGGCACACTCCCCTGCACACATAGGTTCTGCCCCCATGATTGAACTCATTTCCAAAGTCTGGTACAACAACAAAATCCCCGACTCAGCTAAACGCCTGGTCCAGCAGTGCCTTATCTGCCTACAACACAACCCCGGGAAAGGAACTGTGGTACCCCGGGGAGGGTTTGGGACCCCCGACCACCCCTTTGAGGTCCTTCAGATGGATTACATCCAGCTGGAGAGATGCCAAGGCTTGAAGTACGTACTAGTCATTGTATGCGCCTTCAGCAAATGGGTGGAAGCCTATCCAACCCATGATAACACTGCCATGACTACTGCCAAAGTACTACTGAAAGAGTTTTTCCCTCGCTACGGCCTTTACCGAATTTTATGGAGCGACAATGGCCCCCACTTCATAGCTGAAGTTATCCAACTAATCTTGAAGGGGCTGGGGGTAAAACAGAGGTTCCATGCGGTCTTCCACCCCCAATCCGCTGGCCTAGTTGAGCGACACAATGCTACACTGAAACTGAAACTGTCAAAAATAGTGGCCACCACAGGACTTAAGTGGCCAGATGCCCTCCCACTGGCATTGCTATCGATGTGCTCCACTCCCACTAAGCACCACCTACGAGGTCGTGTTTGGGCGACACATGAACCTCTGGACTGCCCCCAAACCGACCTCCATTCACGACGTCCCCGACGTCCTGCTGTCAGATTATTTATACAAATTAACTAAAACGTTGTCTGTCATTCATCAACAGGTGCAGCAGGCCATCCCCGATGCTTCCAGGGGTCCCGGTCACGATATCCAACCGGGGGATTATGTTTTAATCCCGAATTTCCAACGGGCAAAAAGTCTGGAACCCCGGTGGACGGGCCCCTGGCAAGTACTGATCACCACTCGGACGGCTCTTCGAGTAGAGGGGAAAAGGCACTGGCTGCACGCCCACCACTGCAAGAAGGTCTCCTCGACCCTGGCCACGACAGAAAACGTCGACACCCAAGAAGAGCTCCTGAACAAAGACCGGCCATCACTGAACTGCTATCCTGATACCGAGGCACTTGAACTTGCAAAATTCTCTGATCCCACTGTGCCATCCCGGGAAGGGTATTGCCTGCGTCGAAAAGGAGGGAGCTTCGGCTAAGTAGACCACGGACTAAGTTAAAATCTCAGAACGGTGGCCTAAAACAACCAAGGGTTACCCGGAGAGAAGCTAAACAAAGTCTGTGGTTCTGCCCACTACCGAGCACCTTGAAGATGATGGAAGCGCCAGATAAGAAGATGATCGAAGCGCCAGATAAGAAAATGGAAGCAACCGGAAATACCCACTACAGGAACCCAAAGGCTGACAATTTGCACAAATCAAAGACAATCGCCTTCTTCATTGTCTTCCTCCTTTGCCTCCTCCTCATGACTTCCTTCTGGATCTTGGAGGAAAGCACACCCGCTCATCAGATATTGCCGACCACTGCACAGCCAACCACCATGAAAGAGCACCACCTGATCTCCCTTTCGCCTCAGCTCCGAGAAAGGCGTAAGGAGTTCTGGAACAATTTCTTCGTGCAACTGTTCTGTGGAAAAGTAAATTTTGCCATGTTCTGTGTCCCTACGCCTCATCCATCATGTGTTATGTGTGCATGACCAATATGCATATGTTATTCCCCATTTCTGATTGAAGACGCAATTACAGTTGTGTCCACCTCTAGTATGTTAGTTTCCAGTCCTCGTGAATACTACGAATATCAGGCCTATGTAAGTAATGTTGCCACGTTTCTCAGTGTGCACGTTATTCAATTATAAAGTCTCCGTTTCCAGGCCTCAAAAGGGCCTGGACCACAGATTCAGCTCCTGTCTCCTGAAAGCCTCGCTGAGGAGCGATACAGCCCCCACCTGTATCCTCGACCCTTCACTTACTTCCTGCCTTGCAGTGCCCGGTGCACCCCGGCTCTGCCTCTGAGTCTGCCAAAAGTATGTTATAGTTCCTGCTATCAGTTCAGTCCTCCTCCTCTGCATTCCTAAGCTACTGAACTGCATCAATAGTTTCCGTCATTGTCTAGCCTTCTCGTCTCCACGTTAGAGAAATACTGTATTTAATGGTCATTTAGTATTCTTCATCACGCACTACATGTAGAATAATGCATGGTCCAGTCTTAGAATCAAGTTAGCTTTTCCCCTCATGACTTCTAGTTTATATCAACATGTTCCCTAAACATTAGATACCAGATAGGGTTTAGGTACATGTCGCTCCGACCCTCCAGACTCTAGTCTCTGCTCCTAGCACAGAGTTCGTAGCCCCCAGCTTCTCCTAGTAATACGTCATTGCTAGTTTTCGCGCACCATTAGGTTAGAGGTCCCGGCTCCTTAGGTAGCCCCCTCCAATGTTTCCGCCCATTCATGACATATTCTGTTACGTTTTGCATCACATGTCTAAGTAAACTCCCAGTTACACCTCTTATTACTGTTATCTCTCGCGACTGCTACGCGTCACGCCTTCTACTCCACCCACTGTTACGCCTATTGCAATGTAATGCTATGTGTTTGCGCTATGTATATAAGTCAATGTTTTGTTATTAAATGTTAGCGCGCTCATCCCAGACCCAGCCCCAGCAGCTGCTGGGATCCTTTTGTTCTGCTGGGTCACCCTATGCAGGTTGTCCTGATCCTGTCCTTATGCTGTAATAAACCTGCAGAAACTCCTACTACCTCGAATCTTGACTCTTATTTATTGAGCTATCTGTTATGCTATAAGTCTAGTCAAAAATAGGGTATTATTTATTTATTTACCACATAATGGCGCCCGAACAGGGACTTGCCCTTTCCCCACGCGTCGGTGAAGCCACGCCGACCCCCTGACCCTCTGCAGTCGTGACGGAACCATACTGGCCAAGTGCAGATATTTCTGCTTCAAGTATCCCTCAGGCCCACGGAGGAGACGGAGGAGGCGGTCCAGCATCCGAACGAGACGGTGGAGGAACGCGGCGAGTCCCGACCAGAGCCCAAGCCGAGAGTCCAAGGTCCGAGGTATCCGGAGGCCCACCCGTAACTAAAGTCCGAAGTCCGAAGTTCGTCGTCGTCGTCCAGTCCAGTCCGAGGCCTTCCGTTCCGTGCTGCCCGGTGAGTACCATTGCTGGGGTAGTGTCTAGACAGGGTCAGTCTAAATTGACTCCTGGTCCGTGGGTTGGTGGTACCCAAGCCCACAAACGAAGTGTTCACCTAGGTGGATACGGGTCTTGATGCGTTCCTTTATGGGACCGGTATGTTCCGTACTGTTATAGCAGTGCATCCAGTAACTCTAGTCTGTTCCGTTCTCGAGAATTCTGTTCTGTTTCTGTTTTCAGTATTTTCAGGTAGTATTCTGTTCGAACTGTTATTTATAATGTTGTTCAATGTATTTCCAATGTCGTGGTATGCCTGAATTGTTTTCCCAATTGTTATTGTTTTTCGTGTATTGTATTGTGTTCCGATTCAAGTTTAGAATGCCGCTCTTTTCCAAGTTACGTCAGTTAAAAACTAGAAAGGGTCTGCTGGAAGCAGCAGTTCCTGTTCCGCCTAGGGACAGTCCAGGTCACTTTATGTATCAGAAACATGGCATAAGCGCCATATTGTATCTAGATTTATGGGTAGAGTATACCAAACAGTTAGAAGAAAAGTATAGATGGCCCGTATCGGGTACATGGGATGCCGAATGTATCATGCGAGTAGAAGAAGCATTATGGAAAAAGAAAGCCAGACAGTCACAGAAAGATGCCATCGAGTTATGGCGTAAGGAAGCGCATAGAAGAACGGAAAAGGAAGTCAGAAAGTCAGAGTTAAGTAGAGAATCCCAAGAACGAGCCCAAGAAAGAGAATTAATCGAGATAGGTGAACAAGTCAAAGCCGAACATTCAGACAGACAGAGGCATGCCCTTATTAAGGGTATGTATCCTCTTCTTGCCGAAGGAGTGCCAAAAGCGACCCCAGAGGCATCCAGTAATTTCCCGCCACCATTAGTTCCGACCAAGCTACGTCACAAACCGACCGCAGCTGATATTTTTATTTCGTCCTATTTGGACGACACAGTTCCAGAATATGCCAATCCAGTTCGCGCTCCACCTGTCCCTGTAAATCAGGCACTTCCCGTTTCTCCAGACACCGGAGTACCTGTTACGGTACCCCCGGGTCAGCCAGCCATACAAGTTCAGCCCACGTTACAATTACCGACCCTGCAAGCACGAAGAATGTCAGTCGACGATTCTAGTCTAGGGGCCGCAGGAGGAGGTCCTCCTCAAACCCCGCCGCCTCACAAGCGTTTGTCAGCACTCGAATTACATGCTCAAGCATCACAGCGTACTCCAAAAAGTAATAAGTCAGTTACAGAAATCAGACAAGCCCTTGCGGAATGCGTCTATGACACAGTCCCAGGCGAGTATAATATGGTTTTATATTCCGTACGCGTAAGAAGGGTGACCGAGTATCTAGTCACCTTACCAAATATGAAAGAAGATCTAGACAGAATATATCGTTTCATCCGTACAGGGGATGATCCAGAAAGTATTGGCGAGATTATGTCTCAAAGGAAAGCCGAGATTCAGCTCATGATATTAAAGTTCCTGATCAATTGTCTAATAAGAGAACAAGATTACCCGTCTAAAGATCCCGCCGAAATGAGAATCCTGACAAGGTGGAGTGATAATATAGCCGAGGGTAAGCACAAGACCATTAGTGCCATGGAAAGTATGTACAAGAAAATTCGTAAAGAAGTAATAAGGTTACACGAACAGCGTAAAGCAGCACAAGTAAGCGAGAAAGAAAGTGTCTCTGATCCTGAAGAGGAAGACGAGAATCCCGCCAGAATAGCGTATGTAGGAAAATCCAGATTTCCAGATCGCCATTTACGTCCAGAACCTAAGTCTATGTTTCATCATCCAGCACCAGAACGAGGCTCTCTAGAACAAGTATTTCAAGCTACCGATCACATTCTGAAATCACGAGTCGGTTATAGCGAATTAAGTACCATGCACGAACAAGAACTAGCCCGATCAGCAGTCCGATGGATTACTGATTCTACCACTTTTCCAGACGAAATAGTGGCACAAATGTTTCTGAAACTGCCCCCAGCCGAGCAACGACTGGTGGGTATGTATATGATCCAGCACCTCATTACCCTGTATGAGGGTCAACATTCTGATCCAGGCCCGTTACATGATATCCTGAACGAGTTACTCCAGTACAGATGGAGAGGTCTAGGTACCGATTTAATTAGTGTCATTCTAGAACAGCGCCACAAGTATAGAACGTTCCTGAACCCGCATTTTGTTCATGTTTCACCCCCAGAAAGTAAACCATTCTACATAGACAGACAGAATCCGCTACGAGAAGTCCACCCAGTCCAAGGGGCGGGTGGCGTAATGCAACGAGTGTTTGTATACACTCCGATATCAAAGATGGAACTTCTTGAAATGAAGAAATTAATTCCCTGTCATGACAAAGATCCAGCAGGGTTCCATCGAGAATTAAAAGACATGCTCCGTATGGGAGAATACACTTACCCAGATATCATTAAAATGTTAAAGGTCCTGCTACCCGCAGGGGTGTATGAAAAGTTAAAGGAAAAAGAATGGGAGGTGGGAGAGAAAAAGATCGATTGGGCAGCTCTAGAAGCTGAAGACAAGGCACGAGTACCAGGTACCGGTCTTGGAGATAAATGTAAAGAATTACCAGAATTATTGATTCAAGTTTTACCCAGATTATTGACAACTAGGAAAGAAGACTGGGATGCAATCTCAGCCTGTAAACAGAAACAGGATGAGGATATTAGTGATTTTTATTCTAGATTCGAGAAATGTTTCAGTATTAATAGTGGTCTCAAGACAAGTAGTGAGTCATACCCTCATCTTTTCGTTACCAAATTAGTCGAGAATTCAAGTCCACAGATTAAAAATCGAGTTTTGAAAGTCGAAAGCACCTGGCAAGCAAATACTCCGTCCCAGATGCTCCAGATGCTCCAGTATCACCAGAATAGAATTAGAGAAGAGCAAGAACACGAAAGAAAACGTATGAAAGACACGAAAATGAAAGTGCTAGTTGCACAATCTATTCCTCAAGACAGTCAGAAGAGGGGTCCGAATCAAGCCAGTCATCCTGCGGCTCCCGTTAAAGGGAACTGCAACTACTGTAAACAGCCAGGTCATTTTATAAACGAGTGTGCAGTTCTGAAACACAACATAGCTACTGGTAAGACTAAAGAAAGACCACGTCCGCCGAGACAAGAACAAGTTTCACAGACTCCTCAGTCACAGAATGCACCACAGACAGTTACAGTACCGCAGCCTATTGCTGCAACACAGCACGTTACATCGCAGATGTACCAGTATGCACAGTCCGAGTATCCAGAGTACCAGTCATATTCATGAAACAGCCTAGAGAGGGAGGTAGGCTTGCCTCTCATCGAGATACCTGTAGACCAAGAAGGTCCCTATGTTCATAGTCAAGTATTAGGGAAAGACAGAAAGTTTTTGATCGATACAGGGGCAAGTAGGACCACAATTAGTCATGCCGAAGTTCCAGGGGCTCCGCTCTCAGGCTCAAGAAATGTTTCCCTTGGATTTTCAGGAAAACCCATAGTTAATGAGATATCAAAGCCAGTTACTCTAGAAGTAGGTCCCTTGTCCCGTACTACTGATCTGTTACTTACTAAGTCATGTCCAGAAAATCTATTAGGTATTAAGACGTTGAAAGAATTAGGTGCAGTTATTTGCTGTTCCCCAGAGGGAATACGTCTGTTCCTACGTGACTTTAAGGGTCACTATGTATTACGAGATTTTGATTCAAGATTGTCTAATGTTCCGCAGCATTTATGGGCGCAAGGTCCAACTGATGTAGGTTACATGCAAATCACACCCTATCGTGTGACTCTCAAACCAGGTGTAGTGTTACCACGAATCAGGCAGTACAGATTGCCACCTGAGGCTGTAGCAGCCTTATCCAAAATTATTGACGAGCTCATGGCTCAAGGAGTAGTTGTAGAAACTGACTCCAATGTATGTAATTCTCCGATCATTCCAGTCATGAAACGTACTGATCCAAATGCACCGCCAGTATATCGATTAGTGATTGATTTACGAGAGCTTAATAAATGTATTATTCCTCAGTACCCAGTTGTCCCAGACATTTCTTCCCTGTTAACAGCCATTGATTCCGAAGCCATGTTTTTCACTGTTATTGACCTCAAGAATGCATTTTTTAGTGTTCCAATTCATCCAGACAGCCAGTTTCTTTTCGGATTTTGTTTAAATGGAAGGAGCTATATGTTTACACGCGCTCCTCAAGGTTTCACAGAAAGCCCTAGTATTTACAGTCAAGCACTCAAGAGACAACTAGACAACATTCACATGCCAACTGACACTGCCCTGCTCCAGTATGTCGATGATCTACTGATCACAGCCCGTTCTGAACGTGACTGCGAGCGAGCATCACTTACAGTTCTGTATTTTCTAGCCGAGATGGGGCACAAGGTGTCACCTTCGAAGCTTCAATTCTGTGTCCAGCAAGTGGTATACTTAGGACACTTGCTGTCCAAGAGGGGTAGGCAGTTGACACCCGACCGTATCCAGTTAATAGCGAGTCTTCCCCAGCCCAGAACCCAGAAGGAGGTACGTGCTTTTATCGGCCTTACTTCTTATTGTAGACAATGGATTCCCCAGTATGCATTCCTAGCCAAGCCACTGATACAGTTAACGACACAGGAGGCAGCCGTATCGACTGTCCTCCCTTGGACATCTGACCATACACTTAGTTTCAACGAGTTAAAGAAAGCCCTATGTCAAGCTCCAGTTCTAGCTACACCGAACTACAGTAAGCCTTTTACACTTTTCGTTACAGAACGCGAAGGTACAGCATTATCTGTTCTCACACAAGATCAAGCAGGTCAATACAAGCCCTGTGCTTATTTTTCGAGCACATTAGATCCAGTCGCCCAGGCGTTGCCTGCGTGCCTCAAGTCAGTTGCAGCCACAGCACTAGCTATCAGACAAAGTGATTCTATAGTTTTAGGACATTCCCTGACAGTACAAGTCCCACATTCAGTAGAAGTTCTTTTAAACCGAACACAAACTCAGCACTTGACAATTGCACGTTTAACAGGTTATGAATTGACACTGTTCCAGCCACACATAGAAATTAGACGCTGCAACGTCCTGAATCCTGCTACACTGTTACCATCAGTTAGTTCAAATCCAGACACACATGATTGTGTGGAAGTAGTTAACATTACGACAAAGCCAAGACAAGACCTGACAGATATTCCGTTACCAGATCCTGACCTGACACTTTATGTGGATGGTTCATGTATGAGAACTAGTACAGGAGAACTAGTCGCCGCGTATGCAGTGACTACTGACACTGAAGTTATTGAAACACACCGTATTGATACTCTGTCCGCTCAAGCAGCAGAGCTAGTCGCTCTGACACAAGCCTGTATACATGCCAAAAACCTGAAGGTTAATGTTTACACAGATTCACGTTACGCATTCGGAGTTGTACACGACTTCGGAGTGCTCTGGCAGGAGAGAGGTTTTATGACTTCTCATGGAACCAAGATTCAGCATGGTCTCCTTATTCAAGCCCTGTTAGATGCCATACATTTACCGACATCTATTGCTATCATGAAGTGCAAAGCACATACGAAAGTTACTGACATTATTTCCCAAGGTAATGATTTAGCAGACCGCACAGCCAAGCTTACAGCACAGACTCCAGACATTCCAGTTAATCAGACACATATTCCAGATCTGACTACATGCATGACAGTTAAGGACCCTACTCAAGATGTCATAGATATCCAGTTACATGCTACTCCCGATGAAATCAAGAAATGGTCTGTACAAGGAGGGGTCCAGACAGATCAAGGATGGTTAACGAAGGGTAGAGCCACATGGTTTCTCCCCGATTCTATGGTTCAAGTCATTATCAATACCGCACATAGTCCAGCACATTTAGGAGAAAAAGCTATGTTAGACAGTATCCAGAACATTTGGTTCAACAAGCATTTACGAGCTGCAGCCAAGCAGAAAGTCCGTACCTGTATGATATGTTGTCAGTTTAATCCAGGTAAAAGTGTCCCGGTGGAACAAGGTGGTTTCCAGCCCCCTGACCACCCTTTTGAGGTCCTCCAGATGGATTATATTCAAATGGAGCGATGTCGAGGTTTCAAGTATGTCCTTGTAGTAGTATGCGCTTTGTCCAGGTGGACAGAAGCATATCCAGTCCCAGATTACACAGCCGCGACCACTGCCAAGCAGTTGGTTCGTGAATTCTTCCCTAGATATGGACTCCCTAGAGTCGTATATTCTGATAACGGCCAGCCATTCTCATCCGAACTCATGAAACATGTTTCCCTTTTGTTAGGGTACCAGTGGAAGTTCCATTGTGTACGCCATCCAGAAGCAGCTGGACTAGTCGAAAGACATAATCAGACTCTGAAAATCCATATAGCAAAAGTTTGTAAAGACAAGGGTGTGGACTGGTTAGTAGCTTTGCCAGTCGCTCTGTTTTACATGCGTATGGTCGCACATTCCAGATCAGGTCTGTCCCCGTATGAGGTCGTTTTCGGCCGCCCCCCTAATATGTGGGGTACTCCTAGACCCCGAAGTATTACCGATGTTTCATGTAATATGCTGACAGATTACCTAGCTTCCTTGATGTCTGCCCTCAACTCATGTCGTTCACAGGTTGCCGCCGCATTTCCAGACAATACCGAGGTGGCACCGCACGAGATCGTTCCAGGCTCCCTTGTGATGATCAGAAATTTCGACAGATCAAGTCCGCTGGAACCACGTTGGAAGGAGCCACGTCAGGTCCTCTTGACCACCCGGACTGCCGTCAAGTTGGAAGGCAGGAAGGGGTGGGTCCACCTTTCTCATGTAAAACTTTTCAAAGGATCGAAACCAGTCTTCAAAAACATTTCCAAGAACATTTCTCAGGATTCGAAAGACTGCCAAAATATTGCTCTTAAGGACTGTCCCGCACAAGACATTATTACAACCCCTCCCTTGTTAGAGAAAACTCCGCAACAGGAGTATAAGTTAAAGCTCAGGTCTAATAAGTCAGCCAGTTTGATTGTATAAGTCCTCCCCTAGGTGAAACGGTTAGACTGTTTCTGACATGTATAAAATAGACCCCCATAGTGAGAGAGTCAGTCAAAGCTCAATCAAATGTATCGTTTTTCTGAGTTTCGTATTATTCATCAGCATAATGATTTCTTGCACCAGCTATGCTTTCTATCTGTGTTTTTCAGTTCCTCATGTCAATATGTCTGCTCATGCTACAGTAGAGCACACGTTTAGTGATCTGCCTCCTCACGAATATTCATACCGCCTCGCCATGCGTAATAACACATTTATCCGTATGTTACATTATTCACACCAGACCAGCAATGCCACAAATTGTTGGGTGTGTGGTCGACTCCCCCCTTTCCAGACACCGAAGGGAGTTCTGCCACTCTTTCCTTATCCATTCTCACACAATGGTTCGTGTGGAGCATGGTCCACGTTAACGTCATCCTCAACAGATATGTCTTTTCTTAACAGTACATGTTTCCCAGACAAGCAAGGTTTCCCCCACAGAACAGGTTTAGATTTAGAAAATGAAGTATATAATTTAGGAAATTATTCGTCGAATTTCATGGTTCTGAATGTTCAGTCTGATACTACTCCAGACTCACCCGCTATTTCAGTACTACCAGTCAAAGGCGAATTATGTGTCCGTAGTTATGGTTCTGTACATATAGGTCATAGTGAATGTACTACTGTTATCAAGTATAGTGACAGTAGGAAATCTATTTTTAAAGCTTCACGTCATTCTTATTTTGTTTGTGGTCAAACTGCATATGTCCGTCTGCCCCTCGATTGGGAGGGAACCTGTTACATTGCTTTCCTACTGCCACCTGTTTTTCTAGCCCCACCTGACTATCATAGGAATTCTTTCTTAGTACACACTAGACACAAGAGAAATCTCCCGATTGTCGATTATACTGAAACCGCCGCAGAGCAATTCATTGATATAGATAAAGGTGTTTTCCCTTATTTAGGTACAGTTGTAAATAGTAAGCTTATCCGTAGGTTAACAAGAACCCTTGAAGCAGTAGTAGATGAGACTGCCTCCGCTCTAGGTAACTTAACTGAAGAGCAATCCTTTATGAGAATTGTCGTTTTACAGAATCGTCTCGTCCTTGACGTCATACTGGCCGATAGGGGCGGGGCCTGTAGAATTCTCGGATCCAGTTGTTGCATTTTCATTCCAAATAACGCGCCGTCTGTTTATTCAGCTATAACCAGACTCCATAAAATTGCCCATCTGTTACACCAAGATCCAGGCACCTGGACATGGTCCGGTTGGTTCTGGAATGTAATTTCCGCATGGGGATGGAAAGTCCTGTCCTTTCTAGGTATTGCAGTAGCGATCATATTTAGCTGCTGCCTCTGTATACAATGTGGCCCTGCGATTTGCAGCATGTGTGCTACCTCTTGTATTCCCCGTCCCAAGCCCTGTTCTAAATCCCGTTCCAAGACAATTCGAGACGAGCAAATGGTACTGTATGAAATGATAGACGGTATCATGAATATTGATGTTTCCTGATGGAAACGTAGTGACAAGGAGGGAATGTGGAAAAGTAAATTTTGCCATGTTCTGTGTCCCTACGCCTCATCCATCATGTGTTATGTGTGCATGACCAATATGCATATGTTATTCCCCATTTCTGATTGAAGACGCAATTACAGTTGTGTCCACCTCTAGTATGTTAGTTTCCAGTCCTCGTGAATACTACGAATATCAGGCCTATGTAAGTAATGTTGCCACGTTTCTCAGTGTGCACGTTATTCAATTATAAAGTCTCCGTTTCCAGGCCTCAAAAGGGCCCGGACCACAGATTCAGCTCCTGTCTCCTGAAAGCCTCGCTGAGGAGCGATACAGCCCCCACCTGTATCCTCGACCCTTCACTTACTTCCTGCCTTGCAGTGCCCGGTGCACCCCGGCTCTGCCTCTGAGTCTGCCAAAAGTATGTTATAGTTCCTGCTATCAGTTCAGTCCTCCTCCTCTGCATTCCTAAGCTACTGAACTGCATCAATAGTTTCCGTCATTGTCTAGCCTTCTCGTCTCCACGTTAGAGAAATACTGTATTTAATGGTCATTTAGTATTCTTCATCACGCACTACATGTAGAATAATGCATGGTCCAGTCTTAGAATCAAGTTAGCTTTTCCCCTCATGACTTCTAGTTTATATCAACATGTTCCCTAAACATTAGATACCAGATAGGGTTTAGGTACATGTCGCTCCGACCCTCCAGACTCTAGTCTCTGCTCCTAGCACAGAGTTCGTAGCCCCCAGCTTCTCCTAGTAATACGTCATTGCTAGTTTTCGCGCACCATTAGGTTAGAGGTCCCGGCTCCTTAGGTAGCCCCCTCCAATGTTTCCGCCCATTCATGACATATTCTGTTACGTTTTGCATCACATGTCTAAGTAAACTCCCAGTTACACCTCTTATTACTGTTATCTCTCGCGACTGCTACGCGTCACGCCTTCTACTCCACCCACTGTTACGCCTATTGCAATGTAATGCTATGTGTTTGCGCTATGTATATAAGTCAATGTTTTGTTATTAAATGTTAGCGCGCTCATCCCAGACCCAGCCCCAGCAGCTGCTGGGATCCTTTTGTTCTGCTGGGTCACCCTATGCAGGTTGTCCTGATCCTGTCCTTATGCTGTAATAAACCTGCAGAAACTCCTACTACCTCGAATCTTGACTCTTATTTATTGAGCTATCTGTTATGCTATAAGTCTAGTCAAAAATAGGGTATTATTTATTTATTTACCACAGTTCCACCAGCACAACCTTGCTACAAATGCCACGAACTGCTGGATCTGCGGGTTGCTCCCGCATGCCACTGAACACTCCATACCTTTCATCCCTTCTCCTTTCTCAGTTCACGGCTCCTGCCTCGCCTGGTTGATCCTCTTGCAGGAAAGCCACAAGGACAACGCCACTTCTGGTCAAACAGTGTCACACTTCTACTATGGGTTCTGGCTGAACAAAACGGGAAGGACGTCAGCCCCCTTTTGTCCTGTGACCTCAGGTTCCGCCTTCCATATGAACATCCCTGCCAAAGAAAGAGTCGAAATGCAAGTGCTCCACAATCCAGCCAGACCCACCTTCTCCTACCTGCGGAAGCGAACGGCTGCCACTCTGACTGTGGCCCTGTCTGTCATCAATGTCACAGGACTCGTGTGCCTCGAAGGCCAGGGAACACAGCTGGTGGGTCACAGTTCCTGCCACATCACCAGAACATTGGTCTCAGCTGATCCCCCCTCCTTTGTTGCTTCTCCGAATGTGTACTTTGTTTGTGGCACCAAAGCTTACACTTGGCTCCCGAAAGGTTGGAGGGGTACGTGCTACATCGCCTTCATTCTCCCCCCCACGTATGTGGCCCCAGCCTACCATCACCGGCAAAAGCGCACCGAAGACATTGGACAAGCCGACTCCACCGGAGCACAGTTCCTGGATGCGGTGAAGGGACTTGTTCCTCTGTGGGGCCCAATGGCAAATAGCCGCGCTATCCGACACCTGACTCAGGCAATAGAAACAACCATTAACATCACGGCTGGCATCCTCGCTAACAACACGGCTGAGCTTCAGGCAGTCCGCCTGGTGGCTCTCCAAAACCGCCTTGTTCTAGATGTGATTCTGGCCGACCGTGGAGGAGCATGCCGCATCATCGGCTCCAGCTGTTGCACCTACGTGCCAGATAACTCTCCTTCAGTCTACAAAGCAATCGAACACCTCCACAGACTATCCTCAGAGGTTCACCAGGAGCAAGAAGGATGGTCGCTTGGAAGCTGGTTTTGGGACACTTTGAAGGACTGGGGATGGAGGTTGTTTACATTTATACTGATACCAGTCGTGGTACTGTGTGGGTGCTGCTTAGGTATTCAATGTTTGCCACCTTTGTGTTCACTCATTTCTAACTGTATGTGCCCTAAGACTTTGGACTTTAGAACTGAGCACATGAGTCCCCTCTATGAGATAGAAATACGTGGTCTTATGGGGATAGATCCGAATTGACAAGCTGGCGAGACATGTTAAAAGGGAGGACTGTGGAATTTTAGTTCGTGAACTGAACATCATCTGCGCCATCTTGCCCATCCCTCAGACTCACGTACGAACATACACGACAGCCATTTTAGGTACCGTGGTCTCCCTGTTCACGATCGATCATCAGCGCACTTCCCTGACCCTGCAAGCATCCCCCATGCACCCTGGCTGCCCCCGCTCTCACATGCACAAGTCATGAACCCTCCCCTTCCGCATGACTCTGTCTCTGGGAATCACACCCCGCGCCTGACCAACACCTCCTTTCCTTCCATGAATACCCCTCTTTTGATAAACCCTTCCTCTACGCTCGATCGTCCACACCGATCCTTCCTTTCATGAATATCTCTCCTTTGATGACCCCTTCCTCTGAGCCCGATTGTCTGCACGGACCGCTGGTCATCCCTTAGCCTGAGGATACAGTTTATTGCCCACTACTGTATGCACTCTCCCCTCTTCAAAGGGAGCTACTATTGATCATGACCTCCCCACCCCCTGAGATTCGATCAGGCGCACACATTCCAAAGGAATCGGCAGAACACTCAGCTGCCCCCTCCTATTGTATGGAGGGTAAGGGCCTCTACTGTAGCCACGTGTTGGAATGGGCCGGAACTGGGGGGGGGGGGTACCGGGGATGTCATCTTCATACTTCACAATATCTTTATTGTAATAAAGAGCGTTCACATGTCTTAAACCAGTGTATAAAAGGCCAGGCCTCAGAGAGGCTGAGAGAGAGCACCTCGAGACGATACCTTGTTGTCCGATCTGATGTGTTCTGCTCCGTCGGAATAAAACTTGTTTCCTTTCTTCCTGTCTCCAGCACCTGCCTCTTTATTTGATAAACTTTGTATGGTATTAGAGGCGTTTAACGCCGGGCAAAATTACTTAAGAAACATCGACTAAATCGCCTGACCATTTTCCAGATTCTCCACAACAGACTGTAAACATAGGAACCTTTAGAGTGTGCACTGCTCCATCCCTCCTACCCTCTATGCACATACTGTAAACATAGGGCACTATTGAGACTGCCTCCTGTGATGCACAGAATGTAAATATAGGGCCCTTTAGAGTTGGCGCTGCTCCACCCCACCTACCCAGTATGCACCGACTGTAAACTTAGGCCACTATTGAGACGGCCTCCTGTGACGCACAGATTGTAAACATAGGAACCTTTAGAGTGTGCGCTGCTCCATCCCTTCTACCATCTATTCACATATTGTAAACATACGGCCCTTTAGAGTTGGCGCTGCTCCATCCCTTCTACCCTCCATCCACTGACTGTAAACTTAGGGCACTATTGAGACGGCCTCCTGTGACGCACAGACTAAACAAAGGGCCCTTTAGAGTCTACGCTGCTCCACCCCACCTACCCTCTATGCACAGACTGTAAACATAGGGCACTATTGAGACTGCCTCCTGATATGCTCACATTGTAGACATAGGGCCTTTTAGAATCTGTGCTGCTCCACCCCTCCTACCCTCTATGCACATACTGTAAACATAGGGCACTATTGAGACGGCCTCCTGTGATGCACATATTGTAAACATAGGGTGCTATAGAGACTGCTTTACTCACAATCAGGATGCACATACTGTAAACATAGTGTTATATTCCATATAGGTACCCTGATATAGGCTCCGGTAACTTCATAACCCTTCACCTATATTCTTCCCTACATTACACTTATAACGGTGCACAGGGACTGACCTTTTACCTAGATACAACACTGCATTCAGAAAGCAGGTTTCCCTAGTAAGAAATCTCATACTTTATGTATGAAGATTCTTGGAAGCAGCGCAGCACTACCATCTTCTGTATAATATCTATGTATAAAGTTCATGCCTAATGTCATCCTTAGGCGGACACAGTAATACAACGAGGTAGGACCCCTTGGGAGACCTATGGGTATATATACATCACATCTTGCTAAGATAGACAGAGGAGGCCAGGACTTCCCGGATGACACACTGACAAGAGACTCTAGCTCACAGTGGTCTAACATCCCTCGCGGGGTGTCCAACTCGAGACCAAGACGGGGTCCTACAGTCTCTCACTTCAGGTAATGGGGTTGACTTTATCCTAGGGGGATTCTTGGCATATCACCCACACACATGCTAGGTACACTTAGGTACAACGAGTTAGGGAGACATCGTAGGATTACGCATCTTTTTATTATCATGTATTTTATATACTTGACTGTATTCATGATCACTGCAGGATGGTAGAGCTTTACCATCCATGTACTTTCGTAGTGCTTCTAATCCTATATATCTGCTACTGTCTAACGGTTGTTGCAGCTCATCTATTTTACACCAGAATAACAACTGTTCAATAAATACCTATTGAAAACGCCCAGCCTGTTTATTCTGTGTACCTCTCTGAGACAGACTAAGTAAGCACAAGTGACTGAGCGAAAGGTAGTATACTGTCTCCACGATCCTGAGGGATCAGGGTTGTCATGTTCAATGGTTGCCAAGACCTATTCTCTCCTTGGTAAGAGGGGTTTACAGCGGCACTGTGAGCTAGCTGGTACACAGGCCATCATACTCGGTGGGGGTGTTCAGAATCAGACTGACACCAATCCTACAATGTATGTTGTCTGAACAAGCAGATCCTGTACAAGTTTTTATAGGAACTACACAACAATAGGGCACTATTGAGACGCCCTCCTGCTATGCACATATTTTGAACATAGGGTGCTAAAGAGGCTGATTTTCTCCACCCCTTGCAATCAGCATTCACATACTGTAAGCATGGGGCACTATTGAGACTGCCTCCTGCTATGCACATATTGTAACCCTAGTGTCTTTTAGAGTCTGCACTGCTCCATCCCTCCTACCATCTATGCACGCACATACTGTAAACAGATGGCACTATTGAGATTCCCTCCTGATAATATGCACATATTGTAAACATAGGGTGCTTTGCTCCCCCCCTCGCAATCAGTATTCACAGACTGTAGATATAGGGTGCTATTGAGAGTACTCCTGCTAAGCACATACTGTGCACACAGGGTACAGTAGATGCTGATTTTCCCAGGGTATGCACATTGTGTAAGCACAGGGCCCACAAGGCTCCCCCTCCCCCTGTTTGCACATATTGCAAACATAGGGCCACAACAAGCCTGCTTCACTGCCCCATTCCCTGAATGTGCAAATTGTGCATACTGCAAACCTAGGGCCCTATCAAGGCTTCCCCAAGGGTGCACAATCTGCAAACACTACAGTACCTTTCCCTCCTCCTCCCTCCTGTATGCACAAACCGTAAGCTGTGGGCCATATAGAGGCTGCTCTTTCCGGCCGGTGTGCACATACTCTAATTACGAAGCACTCTAAATGATGCTCTCATTCATGCATGTACAGTAAACACTCTGCACCACAGAGAACGCGCACTTCCCAGATAGGCACATACTGTAAACATTCGGCAATAGAGAGAGTGCTGATTCCCCTTGGGGACATTTTACTTGTTTAAACTGAAATATGTGCTCTGCGGCTTAATACACACATTTATACTGACAAAGAGTGAATGCAAATGAAAGAAAAGCATCATGACCTGTTAAAGTGTGTTTTTCCAGCTAAGGGTAACAAGGCCTCTGGTAGGCCCTGACACCATCTTATGCAAAATGTCTGCTGTATCATAATGTTCATTCTGTGTTTTCCGTATTGTTTCTTAAGGTGCGTAATCTCGCATAGAAGTGATATATTTATCAAACTTTGCAAAGTCATATCTCTGAAAGTACTTACCTTAGAACTGTGTTTATGGTCTTAAAAATTATTAAAACATCAACATTATTTTTCCAATTTGGTCTCAGATTTATTCTTGAGTGTGTGTCTCATTTAATGCCTCTGTGAGTGAAACCAATGTCCTCTGATAAGCCTACACTACCACAAAAAGAGAGTTTGTATTATCTACTTTTACCTCTACCTGACTTTTGGGGATTTCTCGCACTCTCTACACAGTGTACTTCATTTTAGTACACTGTACAGAGAGGCGGTTTCCTACAGTCCGTAACCTACCAGGAAGAGTTTCGTCAGACTTTTTGCTTTTTCCTCCCAGGTTTTGCTGATTCTCTTGTACCGGCCACAAGCATTGGGGCACTTCTGACTGTAGATGCAGTGGGAAAGTGCTCATGCATCCTTCCTACTCACACTAGGGAGTGCTGCTTGTCTAAAAGATGCATTGCCACCTCTAGTATTTCCCAAACACGTGACCAGCCTGCCATTGCAGACTGGGTGCGTGGTGCACCGCTGGTATTTCCAAATCCATGACTGGCCTGTCACTGCAGTCTAGTGTGAGCGTTGCACCAAAGGTGTGCCTAAACTTGTGTCCAGCTTGCCATTAGATGGGGGTGGGCGCACTGGCATGGATGGTGCCACTGAATACGTGTCCAGCCTGCCATTGTAGCCTGGTACCTTGGGCTGCGACTCTGGATTGCAGTGGTGTGGCCTCTTTATGTTTGATATCATTGGATTTGCAGCAACAACCCCTTTCAAGCGGTGAAGGTGGCTTTGTCATGACCCGTTTAGAAATGACACTACCAGAATGTGAGCATTTCTATGCTCTAAAGTTGTCTTGTGTGCCTATTTGATTGGCTCCAATCCACACTGGAGGTTGGGGGAGCACATCTGGGCATTCCACCAGCAACCGCTATAAAATATTGGGCATGCAACTATAATGGCAGACCTCTGCCATTTGGGGGCCTTGATGGAGAGTTTGGAGGGAGAGGTTTTGACACTTGGCCTTTGGAACCAGATCATGGCCCGACTAAAGATTAGGATCTGCATTCCGTGGTCTCGGCAAACCAGACTGAAATTTTGGGGAGACATCTATGGTTCAAGGGGAAACCCTTTCAACTACCCTCAACTTCAAAGACACACTGTAGTCTAACTCCTGATACCACACTTCAGCAAAGCGTGAGATATGCTTGTGGGGACGTGGGACCGGAGAACCTGGGACTGCATGTGCACGCTGCCAGAGGAGCTCTTTTGTGCACAAAGAAGATAATAGCAATTGAAAGGGACAGCGTGCCATTCCTCAATAGTGGCTGGCCTAGACCAGCTACCTGCTGCTGTGTGGCACCCTGAAGGGTGCTCTCCAAGGGCTTATCAAGGTTTCCCCCTGCTCTTTGAGATCTCAGATCACCTACTAGGGACTCCCACCATCTATCTGTGACACCTGGAGAGTGGTGCTCTTGTAACTGCCCACATAGGCAGTTGGAATCCACCAGGTAGCGTGGCGTGACCGTAAGACTCAGAAAAGTGCAAGGAGACCGGATTGCCTCATGCAGTGCTCAGAAGTCTTTACTGTATCGAAATATTGTGGCCCCCTCATCATCAGGATCTTGGCACAAATAAGTGTCTTGTTGGTGGTGAGTGGATTCACAGTTTTCAGGATCCAAAATGACCCGCTTCGTAGATCATGCCGCATCTCTCTTGTGTGACACGCCGACTGCATGTTCATTTTGTGTAAAATACAATTCACAGGTTGAGGCTCTCGGAGGTGGGGGCATAACAGTAGTATTGCCTTCTTTTATCTCATGAGGCAATACCGAGCTGCCGCATATAGGTGTGTGCTTGGGTTGTCTGGTATGACAATTAACAATGTGCACTGGATGTTGTGCCGCATTTACAGGGAGGTACGGAATTGCAAGTCTTTGTTGTCTGTGACTGGACTGGGCTATTGCAAATCATATCATCGTGCACCAGATGTTGTGCCCGAATTGTCTAGTGCCACCAATATCCCTGTGCACCAGGCATTGTGCCTCCTTCTAAGGGAGGGGCTGATTTTGCAACTCTTCGTTGTGTGGCAAGATGGCTTGATGTGACTCATATTATTGTGCACCAGTCGTTGTGCCCGGAACGCCTTGGTATGACTCTGATCAACGTGTGCCTGATGGGGAACCTCTAACTTCTGAAAGGCCCTCTACCCTGCTTCATTCCTTGGTTCTTCCTTTCTGGCCCTCATCGTAGCAGACCATCTGCCCTCTCTTGACCCGGCCTTCCCCAATGACATAGTAGTGCCAGGTATTATCATTTGTCTGGGGCCTGAGTAGTGAGAGTGATTGCCTGGGCTGGCGGAACGCTTTTGAATAGCCCTGGGTGGTGAACTCTGCTCAGTTTGCAGAACTTGCAAAGTTTTACGCACTCCACGCTCCACGAGCATGAGAGAGGAAAATCCTACACTAGACCACTTCCTGGCGAGATTTCTCAACATGGGCAGTGGCGGATGGTTGCGACTGCTAGCGTTGAGAAGCCACCCGTTCGCCTTGAAGAAGCCGACGCTCAAAAGGAAAATCTTCTTGAGTGGTAGAAAGAAGCAGCTCCCTCTTGTGCTGTGCATGGTGCCGTTTGCTCTGATTTTCTAGCACAGGAAAACCACCCGGCACTAAAAACAAGCGCGAACGGTTTGACGTAGCGCACTCCACCACTTGCAGAGCTCCTTCAGGCGGAACTCTACCCAGAACTACTTCTGCTAATGATCGGAAGCAGGTTAGGATACTGTGTGAGAACCCCATGCTTTGTGGAACTGGGCTGGTGCCCAAAGGCCCTTGTGGACCCCTTTTGTGTGACCGACAATTTCCCTCAACCCGTTGCTGCTCTGCATCCTGTGGGTGAACTTCTCGAATGGCTGTCAAACCGCCTTTTGTCAACTGCCTCACTAAATAGCCCCATCTGCTTCCCTGGAACCCTGACTAAGAGTGACTTCGGCCATGTGCGGCCTAGTGCCAGGGAGGAGGAGGGGGTGTCTCCCATCACAGGGGTGTAGGATAGTTGGGGCTGGAGGATGGAGGGAAGCTTGGGACCACGGTGTCTGCAACGTGATACCAATTGGCCTGCTGGGTATCAGTGGCATTGCATTAGAGTGCTAGGTGTGGTGTGTATGTGTGCGATCATGTTCCGTAAGGACCTGTCTGATATCTGTTGCACCGTCGTGCAGAGTGAGTGAACCACCTGTGATCCATGACACTGGCCGCATTCCACCAGGTACGTTGATTTCTTCTTAGGAAATATGACGTTTGACATTGGTTTTACTTGCGTGGCCTCGGCCTGCGGTGCTGCTAAAAATAATAATTTGGTATATGCACATAATTTTGATATCGTTCTGACCCAGAGTGCATTGTCTAATTGTGTGGTGTTGACTTATAATACTTGTTGGACTGGACCTGGGGTGGGAATGAATTGCACCGTATAAGGGTGCCGGGGTTGTATAGGATTGACTGTTTCCCATGTGTGCACATTGATGATGTCATTCTAACACGGCTGGGCCTAGTACTGCGAGAAATGTTTCCCAATGTGATTTACACCCAGAAGTACATGATGTTGATGTTATGTTGACTATTAAGTGTGTGTTGAATATAAACGTTATTTACACATATCATGTGTGAAGTCTCTTTTGTGACGCTGAAGGTATACATTGTGAGTGAGTGCTGTGCCAATGCTTTACATATTGCCTCTGTAGTAAGCCTGACTGCTCGATGCCAAGCTACCCATGGGTGAGCGCAGGTTGTACAGTAAGTATAGTCACCTGCCCCTGACAAGAGTGGTAGGTTCTGCCTGGCTGGGGGATTACCTTAGCCAACCAGATAGTGCTGGTTCCAACACACTGCCACGCAGTAAAGCGCACACTGCTGCAGGTATGCCCATTGTGCACAGCGCCATGGAGGAAGATGCTCACTAACTCCTGAATCCATGCAATGCGTTGAGGCTGTGGTGTGAAGTGAAGTGGTGCAGCGTGCAGTGCCCTCAGGTTGCAGTGCAGACAGCGGCTCAGTGACCGTTGTTTGGCGGCATCAGTGAGACTAGGGCTGTGGTGCGAAGTGGAGCGGTGCTCATAGTAGTGCTGGCAGATCACGGTGCAAGCAGTGGCAGCATCATTGCTGAAGCGCTATCTTCAGCAGACGATCTTGAGTCGATGGTGCCAGCTTCAGTGGACTAAGACTGCGGTGTGGGTTGGGGTGGTGCATCATGTAAGTTACGAGCGGTGCACCCAAACTACAGTGCAGACCACAGTGTCAATGTTGGCTTGCAGCAGCACTGTTGTTGAGACCAGGGCAGTGGTGTGAAGCAAGGCAGTGCGAAGTGCAGTGCCCACAGGTCGTGTTGCAAGCAGCAACTTGGCGGTGGTGTCATGCAGCGGTCCTCTGTGAGGTGTCTTCAGGTCACAGGGCCGGCAGCAGATTTGTTGATGATGAAGTTGGATTGCTTTTACCCTCTGTGGCAGCTGAAACACACAGTTCCAGATGCAGGTAACCAGAGAAAGGTGTAGTCTTTGCTGTCCTGAGACTTCTTGAACAGTGGGCAAGCTCTATCGCATGCCCTTGGAGATACTCAGAATAAGAAGTTGTAGTTATTTCACTGCAGTCCTTTCACTACCCAAGACAGAAGCAGGCACTGCAGGGCAGCAAAGCGCACAGCAAAGTGGTGGTCTCTCCTCACAGCCTCTCCAGCTCTTCTTCCTGGCAGGTCCCGTAATCCCAGAGAGTTCCAAAGTTCTGGGGTCAGGGTCCCAATATTTATATCACATTTCCCTTCAAAGTTGGTACCAGCAAAGTTCCTCTGGCATCCATAAACCAGTCTTGCCTTGCTCAAGCCAAGTTCACGAAGGGGGAGGGCAACTTTGTGAGAGGTAGCCACAGTCCATTCAGGTGCAAGGGACAACTTCTCTGACTGCTTTAAATGCAGCCAGTCTAATTTAGCCTGGGTGTCTGTCACCCAGGAAAGGCAGGACACACCTCAACCCCCTTGTATCTGTCTGGTGTCAGAGCACATCCCCAGCTCTTGTCACTCTCAAACCAGATGATGAATGCATAAACTGTTAGAGGCATGCAGTATGGTTAAGCAAGAAAATGCACACTTTCTAAAAGTGACATTTTCAAACAAACAATATAAAAATCATCTTTGCTAAAATATGTATTCTTAAATTCTGAGTCCAGAAAGCCTAAACTCCATTCCTGTATCTTGTCCCAATGAAAAGTTACAAGGCAGCTCGGATTATGGCCTATGGGGCAGACAGCCTTTCAATAGTGAAAAATAAAATGCGCAGTATTTCACTATCAGGACATTTAATTCACACCAGTACATGTCCTACCTTTCACATACACTGCACCCTGCCCATTCAGGACCTTGAGCCTACCTGAGGGGTGCTTTACATGTAAGAAAAGGGAAAGTTAAAGCCTGGCAAGTGTGTGCACTTGCCAGATCGACATGCCAGTAAACACTCGGCACAAACACTGCAGTGTCAGTGGAAGGTCTGAGACACCTTTGAAAGGGTACTTGTGTGGGTGACACAACCAGTGCTGCAAGCCTATAAGTAGCATTTGAACTGCAGGTCCTGGGACACACAGTTCACTGTACTAGGCACTTACTAGCAAACCAAATTTCCAATCATGGAAAGCCAATCATAACACAATTTATAGTAGGAGCACTTGCTATTTACCACAGAATAGCAGTGTAAAAGTGTGCTGAGACACTAACCCAGCAAAAACGAAAACCAGCATACCATAAAAAATGGGAGGTCAGGAGACAAAAAGGCGGGAAAAACATGACAAAAAATGACAAATCTAACACGGCTAATATCCCTCCATCGTGGACAATGTCGCCAGACAATTTGTTTACCTTCCTGGAATACTCCAAGGTAGACAATAGCTTACATGGTCAAGTTATAGACTTCAAAATCGTCCATCATTCCGAGAGCGATGATCACCCCAAGCCGTTTCGATCATAGTCAACAAGGAAAGCCTGGGATCAGCCAGGATTTTGCAACAAGATGCTTACACTGAAGATCTAAAGCGTCTAAAGTGGACTGTTAACAACATTCAAGATTTGCCAGCCATTACAGTAGAGGTCCTCAAAACTACCACAACTGAGGAACCAAATCCAGTAGCAGCTTGGGAATGCTTGTCTGATCGCCTAGAGCCCCAATGTGCCACGTGCTATCCGACTGTTAAGATCAAAAATTGGTACTACCCTCACGCAAATATGGCACATCCCTAAAAATTCAGCTAAAATCACTAATTAATGACAGGAAAACCATTAAATGGTAGGTATGAGCCCTCCAGAAAGGCAAGCATGAAACTCTATGGGCTAAGTGATTATACGCTTCAAATCAAAAAGATCCGAAGATGTTTTCAAAACAAATCAATGAGATTGACAAAGGTCTGAGGGCAGCGAAAAACACTAACATTAGTGAGGGTTATCGGGAAAAATATCTGAAATCAAACCTCACAGGGAGCATGACTGGCCCAAACTCCCCAGCGCCAGCCCCAGAAAAACCCTACGCGCCAAGCAATGCTCTTGTTAAAATGCAGCATTAACTATCAAGCTCACTGAGAACTCGCTTTCTAACTTCCCCCTGGACCGAATCGCATCCCTCAAGACCTCCTCCAGCAAGATATATCAGTATGGGTGAACTATCTGGCGGTGACGTTCAATGCCATAGTAGCCAGAAGAAAAATTCTAAATAGTTGGAGACGTTCTATTATTCATATAATTTTTAAAGGAGGGTCAGACGCTTCCCTGAGTAACCACCATTAGATATCGCTGTTGGGCACGGATCTTAAATGTTTCTCAACATTGTTACAAGATCTGTCACTGTGGGGGCTAGAATCAAGTAGATTGCCCCTAAACCAGATGGGATTCACAAAGAATCAAGAGATCCTATTGATGGGACCCATCTGTCAAGATAGGTGGTTACCACGATTAGCCTGCAACAGGTGAGCGTGCTTGCACCACTCCTGTTCAATCTGTATATTTCAGACCTCTCTCTAGCCATTTACTAGTTGGTGTCCCATTTCCAGAGCCTCAGTGGTCTGCCATTATCCAATATTCTTTACGCAGATGTCATGCTCCTTCGCTACAACACCCAAGTAGGATTACAAAGATTAATCAACCGCTTAGCGGTCTATTTAAATGAAAACCAGTTAGAGATTAACCTAAAAAAAAAACTAAGGTTATTGTGCTACATCAATTGACAGGCAGAGCAAATGGCTTCTCAATGGGTCGCCGGTGGAAGAAACAACCACCTATGTCTGTGTTAGATCTGGCGGTCTCTAGTTGGCAGAGGTAGGTACCTTTGTCCAAATAGGGACCCTTGCGTCTAATCATTGTAAGGGGGTACACTCCTAAAATAACCTCACTCCCTTGGTAGCTTGGCATGAGCAAACAGGCTTATCTCAGAGGCAGTGTGTAAAGCATTTGTGAACACATACAGTAACCCAGTGACAACACCACAGATGGACACCACACAAGTTGTCGTATAAAAATAAGTATTTTTATATAGACTTAACACAAGACCACAAATTACAAAAATCCACAATACTGTACTTAAAAATGGTAGAGTTAGTTTAGTTGTCTTAAGTTGAAAAATGCGACATTTTGAGTTCAATGTACCTTGGGTTGTTTAACGCTAAACGACAAAAGTGTTGCAGGGAAGGTGATGCGTTGGTTCCTTACACGCAAGAACGGTGATGCGTCAGGTCCCTACTGATGCGTAGGGGATGTGTCAGTTCTACTCGGCGTGGGGAGGTGATGTGTCGGTTTATTACTGCGCTTCCGTGGCAATGCGGTTCGTAACATCGTGATGCGATGAATATCTGATGCAATGAACAAAATGGCTTCTTCTCCTTGATGCGGCATGATGGGTGCACGCCCGGTGATGCAGCGGCGTCTGATGCAACGTCGATCCTTTTCTCCGGCGATGCAAAGCAATTCGGCAATGATGCGACAGCTGCAGCGGTGACACACTTTCCTAGCGATGTGACGACAGCAGCTGTGGCGGCGACAAGCTTCTCGGATGATGCAGCGGCATCTGGTACGACGTCGATCCACTTCTCTGGCGATGCGAGGCGCTTCAGTGTTGCGACAGCGGCAGTTCGGCGACACGATTCTTCTTCGTGAGCCGCGCTTCCAGCTCCTTGTGACATGCAGTCCCTCAGAAAGCCCAACACAACTGCAGGCACTTCCAAAAGTCTTGGGGAGCTGGTGGGGGAAGTCTGTTGTCCCTGAGACTTCAGCAGGAGGCAAGCTCTATCTCAAGCCCTTGGAGATACTTCACAAGTTGAATGACAGTAGCACAAATTCCTTTCTCCTCTCTTTGGCAGTCAGGCAACCACTGCAGACCAATCCTTCACGCTTAGGGATAGTCTCTCCTCAGTCTCTCTGGTTCCTCTCCTCAGCAAAGGTTTCTTCTTGTTTCCTAAAAGTGATCTAAAGTTCTAGGGTTTGGGTCCCCTCTTTTATACTCATTTTCCCTTCGTTCCCTGAAGGCAGAGAGGCCTTTGCTTAGTCCAAACCAGTTCTGGTCAGTCCTGGAGCACTTTGTTGACAAGACTCCTTCTTTCCTTTCATAGTGCAGGGCACGGACATCAGACGCACCACAGGAGGGGGAGCCAGCATTGTGGAGGGAAGGCACTGCACTATTCAGGTCCCAGGTGCAACTTCTCCCTCCCATCTGCATGCAGATCTCTCTATTCAGCCCTGTGCTGACTCACCCTGTCTCCTGGAATCCCCCAGCCCCTGTCACTCAAACTCCAGACAAGGAATACACAACCTAGCAGAGGCAGGCTTGGATAGTTAGACAAGAGAATATCTACTTTCTAAAAGTGGCATTTTCAAACACAGAGTGTTAAAAGCAACTTCACTAAAAGACGTATTTTATCATTCTGAGTTCAGGCATACTAAACTTTAATTTCTACCTAGTTCCCTGAGTCAGTTAGGATTATAAGAAGTAATAATCAAACTGCCCACTCTGGCTTATGGGAAACGGGTAGCCTTTCAATAGTGAAAAACAAAAATGACTGTAATTCACTTTTAGGACATGACACACACACACCAGGGCATGTCCTACCTTTTACCTACAATGCACCCTGCCCTTGAGCCTACCATAGGGGTGACTAATATGCAGAAAAGGGGAGGTTTAGGGACTGGCAAGTGGGTACACTTGCCCAGTCAACATGGCAGTACCAGACTGTACACAGGCTCTGCAATGGCAAGCCTGAGACACACTTATACAGGCTGCTTCTGTGGGTGGCACAACCAGCACCAGCAGCATTTGGTTTACAAGCCCTGGGCGCTGTTCTAGGGTCTGACAAGTAAACCAAACCAACCAATCATGGAATCACTAATCCATACATAAATTTACCATAGGAAAACTAGCACTGTGGCACTGGACAGCAGTGGCACTGTGCCCAAAGCATCTATAACCAGCAAAAACAAATGAGGCAACAGCAAAAAATGGAAGGGGACCCACGCCAAGGTGCCAAGTCTAACAGTCTGTTTGGGGATTCAAGGGCCACTTTTGCCCCACATAAGGATGTAATCAGAGGGAAAGCAATGGTCCTAAATTGTGCCTTTCTGACCTTAGCAAAATCACTTTTGGGTCACAATCTTAAACCCCTAGTCACAGTAATTACATCGAAAATGATCCCAACTCTATCGTATGGAGGTGAAATAATGCCTGGTCTAGATGCTAGTTCACTTGATAAACTCATAATTCAGACCTATTAGCGAAATTTCTAGCTGCAGAGGTTGGCCTCACCTGTGCAAGTCAGACCAGAGTTGTCATTGGTAAGGCAATCTCTAACCAGGTCAGGGGCTTTTGTAAATTCTGTTATAAAAGGAGGAATGTTGGTAAGGACTTGCTAGCGCATTATGTTTAGACGTAAATCTACCCACAAAGAGGGACATGTGGCTTCAGAAAGCACTTATGGCACATCATTGAGAACCATCGGCCTCAGTGAAGTATGGCAGCTAGACACAAGGGAGTAAGGGGTAGATGTATCAAGAAAGCTTTTTGCGATTCGCAAATATAGATTCGCAAAACGCGATGTGTGTCGTTTTTTGCGAATAATCTGCGATTTCTTAAAAATCGAAAATTATTCTGCGAATTATTTGCGATTTCTTAAATTGCGAAATTCGCAAGTTAAGAAATTGCAAAAACGGGAATCAGTCAATGCATGAACAGGGTGATGACATCACAGTCAGGAAGTCTGGGTGATTACCTGCACCTGTTTGCCTGAGCCACACCCAGTGGCAGTTGGAAGATTGTTTGTGAGCTGTGCAGACCTGTGTTTATTTGCCATGGAGCCTGAAAATACACAGGAAGGAAATTCTGGAGAGAAGAGGAATAGAAAGCAGAGGTTTTCTGAAAAAGAACAGGAGACTTTAATTGAGGAGATGGCTTGCAACCATGAGTTGCTTTTTGGAAAACAAGCACTGAAAGTGCCAGAGGCACGTAAGTGGAAAATTTGGTTGGACGTCCAGCAGAAAGTAAATTCTGTTGGAGTAACAACATGTACCATCGAGGAGTTGCGCAAAAGATGGTATGATATGCACCTCCGGACCAAGGAACAACTAGCAGCAAGATTGAAGGAGTCCAGCAAGACAGGAGGTGGAACATCAACTGCTGAGCAGCCAACTCCACATGAGGAGCTTGTTGAGGCCACTCTCTTGCCTGAGACTGTGAGTGGTGTTGCGCAGATTGACAGCTCAGAGCCTTCAGAAAGACCAGAAGGTAAGATGCATGTATGTATGTAAGTGAAGTTGTGGGTCATGCATGTGTTTCAAGTTAGTGGAAGTACACAGTGGGATTTTTTTATAACTAGGTACACTGAGTCACAGACAGTAGGCAATGCATTAGGGGAGTTGTAGTGTCATTTTTACATGGTATTTTTCACATAATTCACAAACAGAATGACATAGATTTTCTCAAATGTACATTGAAATACAACACAAAGTTTGTTTATTTAAAGTAGGAACAGTTTATTAAGCTCATAAACTAATCCAGACAACAAACTCATATGTCTCCATCTACATCCACAGCACAGGCAGAACATTCCAGGGAGGAAAGTGATGACAATCATTCGCTTCTTCAAGTTTTTTGTGCTGTTGAAGAAAGTACAAGTGATGACATTGACACCACTCCAATTGTCAAGAAAAAACGTAGACATGTGGCCCCTCTGCCTCCTTTCCAAGATGATGACATGGAACCTGATGATGCTAGTGATAGTGTACAGGGAGCAGTTGTTCCTCCAGTACCTGTAGAGCAATCACAGGCACAGAGAAGGTCAAGAGCATATACTATTGAAAGGTCAAGGAGCAGCAGAGGTGGACAAGAGGACAATCCTACTGTATTTCCAGGATTGGAACAGGACATGTTACATGTGCAGCGCCAACAGCACAAGGCCCTACACTCTATAAGCAGGCAGCTGTGCAAATTAAACAAGCATAATGCAGGCATGGGAGATGGGATGCGAGCCATGGCTTCATCAATGGATAGATTATGTTTGGCCATTGAACGCTCAGAGGAATCACGGAACAGGGCAGTGCACCGTGCCCATGTAAGGATGCCTGGCTACTCCAAAGCAATCAACAGATTGTGCACTGTTACTTTAAATTTTACTCGGCGTAGTATTACTATGCAGCGAGTGGTCAGTGAGTGCACAAAGAGTGTTGCAAAAGGTTCAGACAAAGTTACTTCTGCGGTTGAACTACTCCAGACAGCAAACTCAGGCGCAAGTGCACTGTTTGAAGCTGCTGACACTGAGGAGACCTCAAGTAAGAGCAGCAGTAATCCCACACCTACATCAGATGTTACACAGCACAGGGGTGGAAGGAATGCCGGCCATTCTAGATCCAATAGAAGCATGGAATCTGTTCAGCGCTGTACTCCAAACAGGCAGTGCAGAAAATAACTTTTTTCTAAACTTTATTTCATTACTACACATTTACCCTTTTATTTTGAAAAGAAAATGTAGGTTTGCCTGTGCATTAACAGGTCATGTATCACTACATTACTATGCTCAATGTTTGCAAATTAAAAACATTCAATTCTGAATCTACATACATGTTTGGAATTAATTGTCTTACCTAAAAGTAATTGCGTGTTATCTCAATACGTCTTTGCCGTCCGGCTGCAGCTCCTACTCCTGCTGCAGCTCTTCTAGGTGGAGGTAATTCATCATCATCAGATGTACCTGAATCACTCATTTCAATTTCTGTCCCTTTTCTCATGGCCATGTTATGTAGCATGGCACAGCGAGTTACAATTTTACAGCACGTTGCAGGATTGTATTGTAAAGCACCCCCACTTTTGTGAATGCAACGAAAACGGCTTTTCAAAATACCAAAAGTCCTTTCAATGACACCACGGGATGAACGGTGTGCCTTATTATATCTCCTTTCATGTACATTTTATGGATTCAGATATGGGGTCAAAATAAAATCACACACAGCATAGGCACTGTCACCTGCATGATGAGAAAGAAAGAATGAGTGTGTTTTTCACATCAAATGGAAATTGTTGTAAGTAAGAATGCAAAATGATTGTACATTTACCTAGTTGATAACCTTCTCCAAACTGGCCAGCACTCAAACGTCTATGAAGTCCACTATGCCGAAAGATATAGGAATCATGAGTGCTCCCTGGGTTTTGAGCCACAATATCAGTGATGATGTACTTTGCAGTGCACACCATTTGAATGTTGATGGAATGATAGCATTTTCTATTTCTGTACACATATTCTGTGGCCGCCGGAGGAGTGATGGCAATATGGGTGCCATCTATGCAACCAATCACATGAGGAAAACGTGCAATTTGATAAAAATCCGGTTTTGTCTCTTGTATGTCTTGTTGGGTGTTGGAGAGGTAGATGTGATGTTGAAGCCTACTCATCATTGCATCCAGGAAAATTTTAAAAAAGCGTGACAGGGCACTCTGAGACACCCCTCCAACCTCTGCAATGACCCTTTGAAAAGAACCAGAAGCCAAAAGGTGCAGTGAGCACAATACCTGCAAATGCGTAGGAATTGATTGTGTCCTGGCTGTTTCATGTTCCAGAAAGTCCTTCAATTCATCAATGAGGTCTAAAATGGTGTGTGGGTCAAGTCTGTATTTCTCAAAGATGTCCTCTTCTGTTTGCTGGAACAGCGTAACGCGCAGTCTGAAGATTCTCTCCTGCCTCTGTCTCCTCTGTGCAAGGGCTTGGATGCGCAGCCTCCTAGCTATCAGGTAAAGTCCAGCCATTATGACAGTTAAAATTGCATTGTGGGCTTCTTTTTATACTTTCAAATTGGTTACCACCTGCATGTACTTGGTGTTAATTGCGATTTCTTAATTTGCGAATTTCATGTTTTCGCAATTTGCGAATTTTTCTTACATCTCTTTGCAATTTCTTATTTTGCGATTTCTTGTTTGCGAATTTCGCAATTGTGAAACCAAGCAAAATAAGAAATCACAAAGAAATTCGCAGATTTTGTACTTTCACAAATTAAGTAATCGCAAAAATTGCGATTACTTATTTTGCGATGCAAATTCTTACATACTTCTCGAATTCCTATTTTTTTAGTCGCAAACGCTGTTTTTTGCGATTCGCAGCGTTTGCGACTAAAAAATAGCTTGATACATCTACCCCTTGGTCTTTCAGAAAATTGTGAACTAAAGAACCACCCTGGGAAGACTAAATAAACCTAGCCAAGCGAGCAAATGGATGGCTGGTGCTAATGATCAATATAAAGAGAGCCACAGGGTCAGTACTTTTGATCCTACTCTGTCGATGAGACTGGGGGTGTTCCCCTCCCTAGACTTCAAGCTCAAGTGGCAGGAGGAAGGGCAACATGGATACAATTTGAATTTGAATTTAAAAATATTTGTATAGCGCATGTTTACCTAGCGGTTTCATGGCGCTGTGGGGTCAATTCAATTTCAAGTGCGGGCGCAGAGTTGGATCAAGTTGAGAAGGCCTGTGAGAACAGAAGAGTTTTCAGTCTCCCGCGGAACTCCATGTAAGACGCTGATGCTCGAATAGAAAGACGTAAGGAGTTCCAAAGAGATGGGGCGAGAACAGAAAACGTACAGCCTCCTGTCCTGCTTTTCTTAAATCGGGGCACCACCAGAAGAGATAGGGAAGAGGAGCGTAATTGCCTGCTAGGAATGTAATGATGGATGTTAGATTTAATAAAATCCGGAGCTGTCCCGGCAAGAGCCTGGAAAGTCAGGCATCCAAGCTTGAACAGGGCTCTTTCTATGATAGGGAGCCAATGTAAGGAGCAGAGAAAAGGGGTAATGTGCTGAGACCTAGGTAAGCTGAAAACCAAGCGAGCGGCTTGGTTCTGCACTAACTGGAGCCGGCGAAGGGCATAACTGGGAATGCCATTGTACAGTGCGTTACCATAGTCAAGGCGAGATAGGACCATCGCCATAACAATAAGCTTAAGAGCTGAAAATGAAAAAAACGTGAAATCTTGCGAATAGTACGCAACACAAAAAACAAGAAGAGACCACCGCGCTAACGTGCGAGTGAAGAGTAAGGTGTTGATTAAGAGTGATCCCCAAGGTTTTAACAGAAGAAGAGCGAAGAGGGGGGGAACCAAACGAAGAAGGCCAAAAAGCAGAAGACCAAGGATTAAGTTTACCACCAGTCAGGACGAGCTCAGTCTTATCAGGGTTGAGTTTCAGATGGTTAGAGTTCATCCAATCCCTGATAAATACCATCACTGACTGGAAGTTGTGAATGGAGTAGGGTGAATTCGACAAAGTAAAAATAAGCTGGAGGTCATCAGCGTAGTTAAACACTGTGACCTCCATCCGCTGTAAAGCAAAAATAAGTGGGAAAATATACAAGTTAAAGAGGAGAGGGGAAAGGGAAGAGCCCTGGGGAACACCACATTCCACTTTGTGGGCCATAGAGGAGAAGTCCGCCAGATGGACGGCTTGGGTGCGATCACTAAGAAATGAACTCACCCAAGCCAGGGCGGAACCCCCGATGCCTGCCGCCTCGACACGGGAAAGAAGGATGGTATGATCAACCGTGTCGAAAGCGGCAGACAAATCGAGGAGAATCAACGCCTGTGGGAGATTGGAATCAAGCCCCTCTCTGAGTGTGTCCATAACGGATACCACCACCTTTTCGGTGGAATGAAGGGGGCGGAAGCCTGCTTGAGAGGGGGCAAGAAACCCACTGGACTCAATAAAAGAGCTAAGAGTTATAGTGATGTGCCGCTCCAAAACCATAGCCAGGTAGGGGAGGAGGGAAATGGGACGATAATTTGCTAATACTGTGGGATCTGCGCCAAACTTTTTTAAAATGGGGACAATCGTGGCTGACTTGTGAGGGAGGGGGACAGTTCTTGTTTTAAGGGACTCATTGAGGAAGGTAAGGGGAGGGAGAGGGCAACTCCGAAAGATGTCACGCATAATATAGGCCGGGCAGACATCTGCAGGTGAACCAGATTTAACACTAAGGAGAATAGAAAAAAAAGTCTCCTCAGATAGCATAGTTAATTGGTCAAAATGACAGGTGTTATGCGGCGGGACAATGTCAGAGAATGCTGAAGAGGGGGGGGGATATTGGACTTGATGTCTTCGATTTTACTGATGAAAAAATCATTCAGGGAATCGCACAGCTGTTGAGAGGGAACCGGTTTGGCAGTTCTGTCCGAGGAGGCCAATTCGAACACTGTGGCAAAAATTTCCCTCGGTTTGTTCTCCGCCTGGAGAATCTTGCCAGAAAAATAAGAGGTTTTTGCCTTAAGAATAGCTTTCTTGTACTCCGCCTGGATAGAGTTATACAAGATTTTAGAAGTCTCACTATAGGTACGTCTCCAGGCACGCTCTGCTTGGCGAGCCGCCAGTTTTTTCTCCTTGAGCTCCTGGCTAAACCACTTGTTCGCATAGTGAGTGTGCTTCACCTTAACACGCCTAAGGGGGGCCACCTGATCACATGTCCTAGACAGCCATTTATTAATGGCCTCTACTTGAGATGAAGTGGAGAGGTTATCAATGGCTGGGCTTGAGGTTAAAAGAGAGGAACACAAAGATGGAATGTCGACTTTACCCCAATTACGCGCCCAGGTGTTCTTTGGGAAAGATGGCTTCTGAGCTGACCTCAAATCCAGAAAGAAGGAGATCAAGTAGTGGTCAGACCACAAACAAGGGGTAACAATAGGGACAGGGATAGGGATGTTAAGGGACCAGATTTGGTCCAGGGTATGGCCCTGAACATGAGTAGGGGTATGAATGTGTGAGATGAAATTTAAGCTGCCAAGCAGTTCAGTGAAGTCCCTGGAAGGTGCGTCTTCCGCTGAATCAGAAGGCCAGAAATTAAAATCCCCAAGCACCAGGACCGATGAGTGGCTTACTGCGAGTGTAGCTAGTAATTCCTGGAAAGCTGTCACTTATGCCGTAAGCGAAGGAAATCTCCCCTGTCTTTGCCAATGCTTGATCATGCCGTGGAGGGCCCTGTTGCGGACCACATTTAAAGCCATAGGACTAAGAACTTGCGCCCCAGCTGCCGTGGAGTCCTTAAGTGCCCGAAACATTAAGATGAGTACATGGCTGGTGCAGTTTTATGGACATGTTTAAAAGACTGCTTCAGGTTAAAGACTCTGGGGCATATTATCAAGGCGGGCGATATGAGATTATCGAAGCTTTCGGCCGCAAAGCGGCGATATTTTTATCGCCCTATTAGCAAGCTGTCGCTAACAGCAGTTAGCGACGGCTTGTAGGCGATAGCAAGCGGTTTGGGGCCCGCTTTGCATGTCAGCGATATTTATCGCTAATGACATGCAAAGTGGGCGTACCCAACCTGTTACATCGATATCACCTATTATCAACGCAGGCGTAGTGATGAAAAAATTCGCGCTAAGCACGAATATCGCCAAAACCTAACGCCTGCTCAGACCTATTCTTAGCCTGTATATCCAATGGGAGGTGGATATTCAGGTTAAGACCCTATTAGCGATAATGCCTGAATATAGCTGGATTTCCAGCGATATTCACGCATTTCGCCGCTAGCTCCGGATATTTTATCACATTGGCGATAAACGCTGCTAATAGCACGTTATCTCTGTGATAAAAGCCGGCGATGCGCGGCGATAAGAAAAATGTCGCTAAGCTTATTTAGCAATAAATATCGCTAGTTGTTGATAATATACCCCCTGTTAGGCAGGGAGCCGGCCCTTCTATTTTAGGAGAGTCTAAATGGTGGGCTGACTCAGATGACGCCATAAAGGCGGGTTGAAAGGGGGGCATTATAGGTGTGCAGCAATAAATATAATGCCTGCACGCTCCATCCTGCCATGCACAGGTGGAGTCCCTTGGTAGAGTTCCATGAAGGTGTCGCTGTGCTTGGATGGGGCCCAGTCCGTGGTCTGCTGGGGGCCACAGTAGATGTGTAGCAGGAACGTTGCTGCTTGTACCCCCTATACCATCAAGCTAAAACGGCGCCCCACAGGAGGGCAGTGTGCCTTCAGGCCCGCTGGGCAGCATGCGTTTTAAAGTTTATTTCCTGTGGTTTAATGCCCGTCATGTATTATGCATTTTATAGCCTTAAGCACAGTGGCTGCCAGATGCTGTCAATAGGCTGGTCCCTTTAGTAATAGTTTTATTTCCGTTACGCATCATGCACTTTATAGCCTTAAATATATTGGCTGCCAGATGCTGTCAATAGTCTGGTCCTGTTAGTAATCTTCAATCACACCAACATGGCTATGCTTTTTTTTGTTCTGTTTGTCTAAGCCTGGCCCTTTAGCATCCACTATGCACCTTATCGTGCACATTGCACTTTGCAGAAATGATGATCAGGCGCTTAACTTCTAGAAGTCCTATGGTTAATTCATACATTAGGGGG
Organism: Lissotriton helveticus; assembly: GCF_964261635.1. Lineage (NCBI taxonomy): Eukaryota > Metazoa > Chordata > Amphibia > Caudata > Salamandridae > Lissotriton > Lissotriton helveticus. The sequence goes on along the minus strand of NC_136061.1, from coordinate 39,623,489 downwards.
TTCCCCAAATGTTTTTTGTCATATTAGGTGGGCTTGGGTGTGACCCTCCTGGAGAACTATGCTGTTTAGCACCTTGCACTCTACAGGACTATAGTCAGGGCTCCTAGAGGGCCCAGGTGTGATGTATTCATGCTTTTAAATGTTGTTTGAAGGGTTAGGCTAAAGGGTTTGATGTATGGTTTTTTTCCTTTCTTTTATGTTTATGGCTTTTATTTACTAATAAACTTATTGTTTTCCATATATATCAATTAGCTCCTCAAGGAAAGCAGTCTTCAGCCCAGTTCCGGCGTCAGTGGGCCCATGCCATTGACTTCTATGGAGTGGTCCTGATGCAAGTGATACAGGATGCTTGAGATGCTCAGCGAAGCGGAAGATGCTGTGCAGTCAACAATAGTCTTCCTAGGGTTTCTGGGGTTCTTTGGGTTCTGGCCAAAGGGGACACTCATAGCTCGAAGTCCTCTTGAAGTCGGCAGAAGAACAGTCGACAAATGGGGGTCGATTCCGATCCGGTAAAAAAAACGTCCGTACGAATCGTATCCGGAGCCCTCTCCGTACAACTCGTACACACACCGTACGACCCGACGAGTACGATCCGGACCGGGGCATCAGGATGTGATCCGTACGGTCCACGTTAGGTAAGGGCGATTCGTACGGAAAAGTGCACAATCACATACACACCATACGGTGCGTACCCCCCACGATCGCAGGGGTATGCCCCGTACACCCAGCGTACATGGGGTACAGTGCGTACCCCCCACAATCACAGGGATGCACCCCATACACCCAGCGTACATGGGGTACGGTGCGTACCCCTGCGATCATGGGGGGTACGCACCGTACCCAGGGGGGGGGGCGTTCCGTACCTGTTTCGGCGTGAACTCTGCTTTTACGGCTGTTTTCAGCTCCCGTAAAAAAAGGGTTGTACGGTGCGTACCCGACACGTATCGTACTTGCTGGGTTGTATAAACCAGCCGCGATCCATACAGATGTCGCGTACAGCGGGTTCCGACGGAGACTTGTACGGGGATTCGAGTCGTACGGTCTCTGTACGATTCGTACGGAGTCCGGCTCCTGGTACGAATCGTACTTCGACGTACGTACGCGGGACGTTGCAGGGTACGATTCGTACGGGAAAGATGCTCCGAACGGCTATTCGGAGCGGTTTTTCCCAAATCGGAATCCATCGACCCCTAAACTACTGGTCACCCTGCACGGAAGATTCAGCAGTTTCCTTCTTTTGTCGATAACCTGCCTTCTGGGTGGCCAAACAGCACTCCGATGCCTCTTCTGAATCAAGCAGACTTGATGCAACTTTTGAGTGTTGGGTCGTGGCCTCTCTGGCTGCACAGGGGAGACGACCAATGATCTGGTGATCTCAGCTACCAACAGGCCAGGGAGGCTACTTCAGCTTTTGTGGCCCTGTGCTGCGAACAGGAAGACAATCAACTGACTCTTAGAGTCTCTGCTTCTAGCTGGGCTCCAGGGTCAACTTCTCCACGAGCAGAACACAGTAGGCACAGTCCTTTCCTCTGGAAGCCCGAGGAGCAGCAGGTGCAGTCCAACTTCGGAGAACCCTCTTCTTTGCTGGTTCCAGGGACAGCAGGAAATCCCTTTGTCAGTCCTCTTCTCCAGTCAAGTGCGATCTGAGTTCTGGGTGCCAGGACTGTCCCTTTTATGCCCAGAAAATGCCCTCACAGAGGTTTCAATCACTAACAAATGGGCTATTAGGTTCCCTGCAGCCTGATGACAACGTCTTGTGAATTGTGGCATCTAGCGATCCCAGAATTCTCTATTCTAACCCAACCCAAGATGTCCAGAGCCCTCTCTTCGTGTGTGGAGCTATGTAGCCCACTCTGGAGGTATGCCTACATGTGCGTAACACTCCAATGGAAAATATGGTTCGGCCAGTATTTCCCCCTCTCTGTCCCTGAGGCCAACCTGTCTACCCAAACAAAAGCGCAGCCCCTCTCTAGTGTGTTCACCATTTGCCGTTCAAAGGCAGCATCCCCTTTAAAGCTCGCCTTTTGGATCAACACCTGGCGTGGCTTCCTTCTGGGAGGAGGTAACACCTCCTCCAGCGGCAGGCCTCTATTCTTACCTGTCCTGGGAGCCGGTGTCACATCTCCTCAAGTGGGCAGAAGGCTGTCTTGTGGCCAGCCTCAGCAACTCACCACTAGAAAACTGGGCAGCGGATTGGCAGCTTTCTAAAAGTTGCATGTGACAATAAGTTATATTACTTAATTTCGACTTGGGTATCAAGTCAGGCTTACTGTAACGAGTGGTTTGATCATTGAAGTACCAACTTTGGCAGTCCCATTCAGAAGTTACCACGGGTCAGGTGAAAGCGTTTAATCTGTACTCGCCAACAGGGCTATCAATATCTCTTCCAGTAAAATCGACAATTGTGGCTTTTTACTGCCAGAACATGTAAAACACATGTCTACTCTTCTAATGTGCTGCACCCTGCCTTAAGACCTGATAAGCTGGTAGGGGTGACTTACGCACATTAAAAACATTGGGCTCTGCCATTGACTAAAATGGCTAAACCACGTTACCAGTCTTAAACTGCCCTTTCAGTCTGCAGTGGCGCTCTGAGAGTCGTGTTTTACCTCGTCCCACTCGGGCTGGCACAATAACTGTTGCATCCCTGGGAGGACGCTCTGAATTAAAAGCCCATGGGGGCCCTGCCTCCACACACCAGGGGCTTAGAAGTAAGTTAGCTTGTGCCAATTGGCTATAAACCAATCAAACATACACTTCAATGGGTCATGGCACTGTCAGTGGGGTCTGGTTGGCAGGACTCAGAGCACTCTCTCAGAGTCGAAAAACCACTCTGAGTTTTGGAACCAGCACTGCAGGGAGGGCTTCAAGCAAGCAGAACTGCATGGAGGGAGGGGCTTAGCACTAACTTGTAACTATGCTCTGAAACTGTGTAACTTGTAACTATGTAACTGGTAACTATGCTCTGAAACAATGCTCGTCCTCATGTAAAGCGTGCAGTGAGGGAGGGCATGAGTGACTGCATGGAAGTCTGTGAGGAGCAGAACTTGCATGCACAGAGAGGGAGTGACACTCCCAAGGTGGGGGAGCAGGGGTCTGCAGTGAGAGAGGTGTCATGTACACTACATGGGGGAGTGTGAGGGAGAAGGACTGCAGTGAGGGAGGGCATGAGTGACTGCATAGAAGTCTGTGAGGAGCAGAACTGCATGCACAGAGAGGGAGTGACACTCCCATGGTGGGGGAGATGGGGTCTGCAGTGAGAGAGGTGTTATGGACACTACATGGGGGAGTGTGAGGGAGAAGGACTGCAGTGAGGGTAGGCATGAGTGACTGCATGGAAGACTCTGAGGAGCAGAACTGCATGCACAGAGAGGGAGTGACACTCCCATGGTGGGGAGCAGGGGTCTGCAGTGAGAGAGGTGTTATGGACACTACATGGGGGAGTGTGAGGGAGAAGGACTGCAGTGAGGGAAGGCATGAGTGACTGCATGGAAGACTCTGAGGAGCAGAACTGCATGCACAGAGAGGGAGTGACACTCCCATGGCGGGGAGCAGGGGTCTGCAGTGAGAGAGGTGTCATAGACACTACATGGGGGAGTGTGAGGGAGAAGGACTGCAGTGACGGGGGCATGAGTGACTGCATGGAAGTCTGTGAGGAGCAGAACTGCATGCACAGGGGGAGTGACACTCCCATGGTGGGGGAGCTGGGGTCTGCAGTGAGAAAGCTGTCATGGACACTACATGGGGGAGTGTGATGGAGAAGGACTGCAGTGAGGGAAGGCATGAGTGACTGCATGGAAGACTCTGAGGAGCAGAACTGCATGCACAGAGAGGGAGTGACACTCCCATGGTGGGGAGCAGGGGTCTGCAGTGAGAGAGGTGTCATGGACACTACATGGGGGAGTGTGAGGGAGAAGGACTGCAGTGAGGGAGGGCATGAGTGACTGCATGGAAGTCTGTGAGGAGCAGAACCGCATGCACAGAGAGGGAGTGACACTCCCATGGTGGTGGAGCAGGGGTCTGCAGTGAGAGAGGTGTCATGGACACTACATGGGGGAGTGTGAGGGAGAAGGACTGCAGTGAGGGAGGGCATGAGTGACTGCATGGAAGTCTGTGAGGAGCAGAACCGCATGCACAGAGAGGGAGTGACACTCCCATGGTGGCAGAGCTGGGGTCTGCAGTGAGAGAGGTATCATGGACACTACATGGGGGAGTGTGAGGGACAAGGACTGCAGTGAGGGAGGGCATGAGTGACTACATGGAAGTCTGTGAGGAGCAGAACCGCATGCATAGGGGTCGTGACACTCCCATGGTGGGAGAGCTGGGGTCTGCAGTGAGAGAGGTGTCATGGACACTACATGGGGGAGTGTGAGGGAGAAGGACTGCAGTGAGGGAGGGCATGAGTGACTGCATGGAAGTCTGTGAGGAGCAGAACTGCATGCACAGAGAGGGAGTGACACTCCCATGGTGGGGGAGATGGGGTCTGCAGTGAGAGAGGTGTCATGGACACTACATGGGGGAGTGTGAGGGAGAAGGACTGTAGTGAGGGAGGGCATGAGTGACTGCATGGAAGTCTGTGAGGAGCAGAACTGCATGCACAGAGTGTGTGACACTCCCTTGGTGGGGGCGCTGGGGTCTGCAGTGAGAAAGGTGTCATGGACACTACATGGGGGAGTGTGAGGGAGAAGGACTGCAGTGAGGGAGGGCATGAGTGACTTCATGGAAGTCTGTGAGGGGCAGAACTGCATGCACAGAGTGTGTTTCACTCCCATGGTTGGGGAGCAGGGGTCTTCAGTGAGAGAGGTGTCATGGACACTACATGGGGGAGTGTGAGGGAGAAGGACTGCAGTGAGGGAGGGCATGAGTGACTGCATGGAAGTCTGTGAGGAGCAGAACTGCATGCACAGAGAGGGAGTGACACTCCCATGGTGGGGGAGTAGGGGTCTGCAGTGAGAGAGGTGTCATGGACACTACATGGGGGAGTGTGAGGGAGAAGGACTGCAGTGAGGGAGGGCATGAGTGACTGCATGGAAGTCTGTGAGGAGCAGAACTGCATGCACAGAGAGGGAGTGACACTCCCATGGTGGGGGAGCTGGGGTCTGCAGTGAGAGAGGTGTCATGTACACTACATAGGGGAGTGTTGTGGTAAATAAATAAATAATACCTCTATTTTTGAATGGATAAATGAATAACAGATAGCTCAATAAATAAGAGTCAAGATTCGAGGTAGTAGGAGTTTTGCAGGTTTTATTACAGCATAAAGGACGGGAACAGGACAACCTGCATAGGAATAGGATGGCAGGGCCCGGCAGCTGCCGGGGCTGGATCTGGGATGAGCGCGCTAGCATTTAATAACAATACACATGCATATATAGTAAAACAGTTGCATTACAGTACATATGATAGGCGGAGCAGTGGGTGGAGCAAAGGGTGTGACGCGTAGCAGTCGCGAAAGATAAGGGTGAAAGTGGGTGTAACAGGGCGTATACATAGACATGTGATGCAAACGTAACAGAATATGTCATGAATGGGGCGGAAACATGGAGGGGGCTACCTAAGGAGCCGGGACCTCTAACCTGATGGTGCGCGCAAACTGGCAATGACGTGTTACTAGGAGAAGCTGGGGGCTACGAACTCTGTGCTAGGAGCAGAGACTGAAGTCTGGAGAGTCAGGGCGACATGTACCTAAACAGTATCTAGTATCTGATGTTTAGAGAACATGTTGATATAAACTAGAAGTCAGGAGGGGAAAGGCTAACTTGATTCTAAGACTGGAGCATGCATTATTCTACATGTAGTGCGTGATGAAGAATATTAAATGACCATAAATACAGTATTTCTCTTACATGGAGACGTAGAGACTAGACAATGACGGAAACTATTGATGCGGTTCAGTAGCTTAGGAATGCAGAGAAGGAGGGCTGGACTGATAACTAGAATCATAACATACTCTTGGCAGACTCAGAGGCAGAGCCAGGCTGAGCCGGGCACTGCGAGGCAGGAAGTAAGTGAAGGGTCAGGGATACAGGTGGGGGCTGTATCGCTCCTCAGCGAAGCTCAGGAGACAGAAGCTGAATCTGGTGTCCGGGCCCTTTTGAGGCCTAGAAACGGGGACTTTACAATGGAATAACGTGCACACTGAGAAACGTGGCAACGTAGCTTTACATAGGCCTGATATTCGTAGTATTCACGAGAACTGGGAATAGACATACTAGAGATGGACACAACTGTAATTGCGTCATTAATCGAACATGGGGAATACATATGCATATTAATCATGCACAGATAACATATGATGGAGGACGCGTAGGGACACAGAACATGGCAAAATTTACTTTTCCACATTCCCTCCTTGTCACTACGTTTCCATCAGGAAACATCAATATTCATGATACCATCTATCATTTCATACAGTATCATTTGCTCGTCTCGAATTTTCTTGGAACGGGATTTAGAACGGGACTTGGGACTAGGAATACAAGAGGTAGCACAAATGCCGCAAATCGCAGGGCCACATTGTATACAGAGGCAGCAACTGAATATGATCGCTACTGCAATACCTAGAAAGGACAATACTTTCCATCCCCAGGCGGAAATTATATTCCAGAACCAACCGGACCATGTCCAGGTGCCTGGATCTTGGTGTAACAGATGGGCAATTTTATGGAGTCTGGTTATAGCTGAATAAACAGACGGCGCGTTATTTGGAATGAAAATGCAGCAACTAGATCCGATGACTCTACAGGCCCCGCCCCTATCGGCCAGTATGACGTCAAGGACGAGACGATTTTGCAAAACGACAAATCTCATAGCAGATTGCTCTTCAGTTAAGTTACCTAGAGCAGAGGCAGTCTCATTTACTACAGCTTCAAGGGTTCGGGTTAACCTACGGATTAGCTTGCTATTCTGGATAGGTCCTATAAAGAAGAAGAAACCTCTATTGAAATTTGTATACTGTTCTAGAGCAGTTTCAGTATAATCGACAATCGGGGACTCGATCTCCCTTCTATGTCTAATGTGTACTAGATGTGTGTTTCTATGATAATCAGGTGGGGCTAGGAAAACTGGTGGCAGTAGGAAGGCAATGTAACAGGTTCCCTCCCAATCAAGGGGCAGACGAACATATGCGGTCTGACCACAAATAAAATAAGAATGACGTGAAGCTTTGAAAATAGATTTCCTACTGTCACTATACTTGACAATAGTAGTACAATCACTATGTCCTACATGTACGGAACCATTATTTCGGACACATAATTCACCTTTGACTGGTAGTACTGAAATAGCAGGTAAGTCTGGAGTAGTATCAGACTGAACATTCAGGACCATGAAACTCGAAGAATAATTACCTAGATTATAAACTTCGTTTTCTAGATCTAACCCTGTTCTGTGGGGGAGACCTTGTTTGTCTGGGAAACATGTACTGTTAAGAAAAGACATATCAGTTGAGGATGACGTTAAAGTGGACCATGCTCCACACGAACCATTATGTGAAAAGGGATAAGGAAAGAGTGGCAGAACTCCCTTCGGTGTCTGGAAAGGGGGGAGTCGACCACACACCCAACAATTAGTGGCATTGCTGGTCTGGTGTGAATAATGTAACATGCGGATAAAAGAATTGTTACGCATAGCGAGGCGATAAGAGAGTTCATGAGGAGGCAGATCACTAAACGTGTGCTCTACTGTAACATTAGAAGACTTATTTACATGAGAAACTGGAAAATACAGATAAAATGCATAACTGGTGCAGGAAATCATAATGTTGAGAAATAATATGAAACTTAGAAAGACGATACATCGGATTGAGTTTTGACTAACTCTCTCACTATGGGGGTCTATTTTATACATGTCAGAAACCGGTCTAACCGTTTCACCTAGGGGAGGACTTAGACAATCAAACTGGCTGACTTATTTTACTAGACCTTAACTTTTTCTTATACTCCTGTTGCGGAGTTTTCTCTAACAGGGAGGGTGCAATATCATTGTCTTTTGCGGGACAGTCCTTAAGAATAGTACTTTGGCAGTCCTTTAAATCCTCGGAAATGTTCTTTGAAACTGGTTTCAATCCATAAAACTTTTTGATATGCGAAAGATGCACCCAGCCTTTGCGTCCCTCCAACTTCACGGCTGTACGGGTGGCCAGGAGGACCTGTCGGGGCTCCTTCCAGCGAGGCTCCAGCGGACTTGAACGATCAAAATTTCGCACTAAGACCATGGATCCGGGAACGATTTCATGCGGTGCCACCTCGGTATTGTCTGGAAATGCGGCGGCAACCTGTGAACGACAAGAGTTGAGGGCAGACATCAAGGAAGCTAGGTAATCTGTCAGCATATTACTTGAAACATCGGTAATACTTCGAGGTCTAGGAGTACCCCACATGTTAGGGGGGCGGCCGAAAACGACCTCATACGGGGACAGACCTGATCTGGAATGTGCGACCATGCGCATATAGAACAGGGCAACTGGCAGAGCTATTAGCCAGTCCACACCTTTCTCTTGACATACTTTGGCAATGCGAATTTTCAGGGTCTGATTATGTCTCTCTACGAGACCAGCTGCTTCAGGATGGCGTACACAATGGAACTTCCACTGGTACCCTAACAAAAGGGACACATATTTCATCAACTCAGATGAGAATGGCTGGCCGTTATCAGAATATACGACTCTAGGGAGTCCATAACGGGGGAAGAACTCACGAACCAACTGCTTGGCAGTAGTCGCGGCTGTGTAATCTGGGACTGGATATGCTTCTGTCCACCTGGACAAATCGCATACAACTACAAGGACATACTTGAAACCTCGACATCGCTCCATCTGAATGTAATCCATCTGGAGGACTTCAAAAGGGTGGTCAGGGGGCTGGAATCCACCTTGTTCCACCGGGACACTTTTACCTGGATTAAACTGACAACATATCATACAGGTACGGACTTTCTGCTTGGCTGCAGCTCGTAAATGCTTGTTGAACCAAATGTTCTGGATACTGTCTAACATTGCTTTTTCTCCTAAATGTGCTGGACTATGTGCGGTATTGATAATGACTTGAACCATAGAGTCGGGGAGAAACCATGTGGTTTTTCCTTTCGTCAACCATCCTTGATCTGTCTGGACCCCTCCTTGTTCGGACCATTTCTTGATTTCTTCAGGAGTAGCATGTAACTGTATGTCTATGACATCTTGTGTAGGGTCCTTAACTGTCATACATGTAGTCGGATCTGGAGTATGTGTCTGTGTTTTATTAACTGGAATGTCTGGAGTCTGAGCTGTAAGCTTGGCTGTGCGATCTGCTAGATCATTACCTTGAGAAATAGTGTCAGTAACTTTCGTATGTGCTTTGCACTTCATGATAGCAATGGATGTCGGTAAGTGTATGGCATCTAACAGAGCCTGGATAAGGAGACCATGCTGAATCTTGGTTCCATGAGAAGTCATGAAACCTCTCTCCTGCCAGAGCACTCCGAAGTCGTGTACGACTCCAAATGCGTAGCGTGAATCTGTGTAAACATTAACTTTCAGGTTCTTGGCATGTATGCAGGCTTGAGTCAGAGCAACTAGCTCTGCTGCTTGAGCAGACAGGGTGTCAATACGGTGTGTCTCTATAACTTCAATGTCAGTAGTCACTGCATACGCGGCGACTAGTTCTCCTGTACTTGTTCTCATACATGAACCATCCACATAAAGTGTCAGGTCGGGATCTGGTAATGGAATATCTGCCAGATCTTGTCTTGGCTTTGTCGTAATGTTAACTACTTCCACACAGTCGTGTGTGTCAGGATTCAAAGTAACTGATGGTAACAGTGTAGCAGGATTTAGGACGTTGCAGCGTCTGATTTCTATGTGTGGCTGGAACAGTGTCAATTCATAACCTGTTAAACGTGCAATGGTCAAGTGCTGAGTTTGTGTTCGGTTTAAAAGAACTTCCACGGAGTGTGGAACTTGTACTGTCAAGGAATGTCCTAAGACTATGGAATCACTTTGTCTGATAGCTAGTGCTGTGGCTGCAACTGACTTGAGGCACGCAGGCAGAGCCTGGGCTACAGGATCTAATGTGCTCGAAAAATAAGCACAAGGCTTGTATTGTCCTGCTTGATCTTGTGTGAGAACAGATAATGCTGTACCTTCGCGCTCAGTGACGAAAAGTGTAAAAGGCTTACTGTAGTTTGGTGTAGCTAGAACTGGAGCTTGGCATAAGGCTTTCTTTAACTCATTAAAACTAAGTGTATGTTCAGATGTCCAAGGGAGGACAGTCGATACGGCTGCCTCCTGTGTTGTTAACTGTATCAGTGGCTTGGCTAGGAATGCATACTGAGGAATCCATTGTCTGCAATAAGAAGTAAGGCCGATAAAAGCACGTACCTCCTTCTGGGTCTTGGGCTGAGGAAGACTCGCTATTAACTGGATACGGTCGGGTGTCAACTGCCTACCCCTCTTGGACAGTAAGTGGCCTAAATAGATCACTTGCTGGACACAGAATTGAAGCTTCGAAGGGGACACCTTGTGCCCCATCTCGGCAAGGAAATACAAGACTGTAAGGGATGCTCGCTCGCAAGCACGTTCAGAACGGGCTGTGATCAGGAGATCATCGACATACTGGAGCAGGGCAGTGTCAGTTGGCATGTGAATATTGTCTAGTTGTCTCTTAAGTGCTTGACTGTAAATACTAGGACTTTCTGTGAAACCTTGAGGAGCGCGTGTAAACATATAGCTCCTTCCATTTAAACAAAATCCGAAAAGAAACTGGCTGTCTGGATGAATGGGGACACTGAAAAACGCGTTCTTGAGGTCTATGACTGTAAAAAATGAGGCTTCGGAATCAATGGCTGTCAATAGGGAAGAGATATCTGGGACAACTGGGTACTGGGGAATAATACATTTATTGAGTTCTCGAAGGTCAATCACTAATCGATATACTGGAGGTGCATTTGGATCAGTACGTTTCATGACAGGAATAATCGGAGAATTACATACATTGGAGTCAGTTTCTACCACTACTCCTTGAGCCATGAGCTCGTCAATAATTTTGGATAAGGCTGCTACAGCCTCAGGTGGCAATCTGTACTGTCTGATTCGTGGTAACACTACACCTGGTTTAAGAGTCACACGATGGGGTGTGATTTGCATAAAGCCAACATCAGTTGGACCTTGCGCCCATAGATGCTGCGGGACATTAGACAATCTCGGATCAAAATCTCGTAATACATAGTGACCCTTGAAGTCACGAAGAAACAATCGTATTCCCTCTGGGGAACAGCATATAACTGCACCTAATTCTTTCAGTGTCTTAATGCCTAATAGATTTTCTGGACATGACTTAGTAAGTAACAGATCAGTAGTGCGGGACAGTGGACCTACTTCTAGGGTAACTGGCTTTGATATTTCATTTACAATAGGCTTTCCCGAAAATCCAAGGGAAACATTTCTAGAGCCTGAGAGCGGAGCCCCTGGAACTTCGGCGTGGCTGATGGTGGTCCTACTTGCCCCTGTATCAATCAGAAACTTTCTGTCTTTCCCTAGTACTTGACTGTGAACATAGGGACCTTCTTGATCTACAGGTATCTCGATGAGAGGCAAGCCTACCTCCCTCTCTAGGCTGTTTCATGAATATGGCTGATACTCTGGATACTCGGACTGTGCATACTGGTACATCTGCTGTGTAACATGCTGTGTTGCAGCAATAGGCTGCGGTGCTGGAACTGTCTGTTGTGCATTCTGTGGCTGAGAAGTCTGTGAAACTTGCTCTTGTCTGGGCGGACGTGGTCTTTCTTTAGTCTTACCGGTAGCTATGTTGTGTTTCAGAACTGCACACTCGTTTATAAAATGACCTGGCTGTTTACAATAATTGCAGTTCCCTTTAACGGGAGCTGTAGGATGACTGGCTTGATTCGGACCCCTCTTCTGACTGTCTTGAGGAACAGATTGTGCAACTAGTACTTTCATTTTCGTGTCTTTCATACGTTTTCTTTCGTGTTCTTGCTCTTCTCTGATTCTATTCTGGTGGTATTGAAGCATCTGTAACATCTGGGACGGGGTATTAGCTTGCCAGGTACTTTCGACTTTCAAAACTCGATTCTTAACTTGTGGACTTGAATTCTCGACTAGTTTAGTAACAAAAAGATGAGGGTATGACTCGCTACTCGTCTTGAGGCCACTGTTTATAATAAAACATT